>NW_022900935.1:2269843-2340883 GCF_012274545.1 Fukomys damarensis
GGGGGGGGCCCTCTGCACGATCCCGATCGCCTTTGTGCCCCTCACCGTGGTCCCCAGACTCTGTGTGTGTGTGTGCGCGCGCGCGCGCTCCAGTCAGCTGGGACAGTTTGGGAATCTGCATCCCCACCCTGTGCCTGGCTTTCCCCACTGTGGGCTGTGGTCCACCCGCTCCTGCGCTGACCTTGGGGGGCGGTCCCCGGGTTGCCGAGGGAGGGGTCCGGGATGCTCCCCAGCCTCTGTGCTGGCTCAGCCTCTCCCATGTGGGCCCTTGGTTCCGAGGCAGACCTGATGGCTTCCCATGGAAGGGAGTGTGCGTGGGGAGCAGAGGTGGCAGGGTCAGCCACAGGCCGTGGCTGTCCCGGCTGGCCAGGTCGGGTGCTCCTGGAGCAAGGGTGTGCATGGGGTGGGGTGGACGCCGGCCTCCTGTCTCCAGGGCGGCCTGGAAGAGGGAGGCCAGGCCAGAAGCAGAAGAGGAAGCCCGGGTCTCTCTCCTCCAATGCTGGGGTGCTAGGATAGTGTCCCCAGTTTTCATTTGGCGGGGAGAGCCGGGAGTGCCCTGGAAGGCGGAGATGGTAGGTGGCACTTTGGAGTCTGTGGCTGTCTTGCAGTCCTTGGCCTCCCTGGGGACACAACAAGCAGCAGCGACCCTGCCTGCCTGCCGCAGCCCCATCTGCTCCCGCCAGGCGCTGAGGAGAGAGGCAGGTTGCCAAGGGCTCATTAAAACGCTCAGCCCCTCCTACGGCCTGCATCCATCTGTCCACCTGTCCATCCGTCCGTCCACACTGCTGTGGGTCCCCACCGTGTTCAGGCCCGGGGCACCCAGAGGAGAAAGGACAGTGCACTTCGCGGTCGCCGTGCTCCTTGTCACTGGGGGTGAGGCCTTCAGGAGGAAGCTTGGAACCCCTCTGGCCATGTACGGGACCCTCTGTTGTGCTGAAATCTCATTCTCCCTGCGCTCCCTCGCCGTACCTTCCTGAGGTCCCCTGTCCCTCCCACCAGAGAGCCTCTGCCCTGCGGGTCAGGGCCCCAGCACCTCTTTCGGTCCTCATTTAGGGACCTGTCCTCCCCAGGAAGCCAGGCTGCTGGAGGGGATCCTGACACCTCCGAGGACCCTGGAAGCCTTTGAGTGCAGGGACTGTATCTGTCCTTGGTCTCCAGCCAGTCTCGAACAGCGCCTGGTACAAAGTAGGTGACTGGTAAGGAGCTGCTAGAACTGGGGGCCCCTAATTCTGGTGTTTCACAGTTTAAATTTGGCAGAGTCTGAGGATGGCAAAAGCTGGTGGGCACTTTGGGAACCTCGGTTCTAGGTCAGTATCAGAGGAAGGTCCACTGTTAATTCAAGAAAAATAAGTCAGGCCAGGTGTGGCTGTGCACGCCTGTGATCCCAGCACTCCAGAGGCTGAGGCAGGAGGCTCACTGTGAGTTCAGGGCAAGCATGGGCTACGGGCTACGTAGTGAGTTTAGGGCCAGACTGAATTACATGTCACAAAACCCCCCAAAAGCAAGCAAAAACAGAGTCATAAATTCATCAGCAGAAATTTATAGTTTCTGCTAGTGCCAGGATCTGGGCTTGATGCTTTGGGGCTGTGACCTCTTACACAATGAGGAGCAGAGTGGAAAGGGAGTAATCTTAGATAAATTTAGAAAAGATAAGGCGAGTGATATGTATGCTCTGATAATAATAACAATAATATAGGTTTACACTGCGCTTTCACACCGCTATCTCTGTTTCGCCAGCAGCCCTGATAATTAGGCAGGGAAGATGGGCTCCGGCCCAAGGTCATGGCCACTCGGCTGAGGAGCCAGGACTTGCTCCTGCACCTGGGCCTCTGGCTGCCCGGACCTTGCTGGCTTCTGTGAGCTGTTCTCCAGCGCCTTTGAATCCTAACACCCGGGCCAGCAACGGAGGAGGGGCTGTGGTCTGGCCCTCACCAGGTCTCAAGTCCAGAGAGGGACAAACTGGAGTTCTCTTCCTGCCCCTGTGCCACCTCGGGGGCCACCTCGGACCTGACCAGGCCGATTCCTGGCTGCGTCCCAGAGTTCCCTGGTCTCTCTGCCTTGGTGGCAGGCGTGAGAGCCACTTCCCCTCGGGGTCCTGGTCTGATAAAGTTGCCAAGGTCACTTGTCTTTACAGAGCCTGTGCTAGGATCCGGGCCAGGGTCAGTCGGTACCAATGCAGAAAGACCGATGCTAGGGTCAGGGGGATGTAGCTCAATGGCACTGTACCTGCCTGGCAAGCACAAGGTCCTGAGTTTGATCCCTGGTACCAAGACAGCAGCAAGAACGACCTGATGCTAAATTTTAGGAATTTTGTGAGCACCGTGGTTGTTTTGTTTTTTTGGTACTGGGGATCAAACTCAGGCCCTTGCGCATGTGAGGAAGGCGGTGGAACGACTGAGCTAAATCCCTGGCCCTACGGTTATTAAATGTGATCATTACAGGGATTTAGCTTCGTGGTGCTGCGCCTTCCTGGTAAGGTGCAAGGTCCTGAGTTCAATCGCTGGTATTGGAAAAAACAAAAACACAAAACAAATGAACAAAACACGGTCATTATAAACAAACTGTGAGATAAATTTATAATTAAATAAATGACATTTGATCTCAAAAGTAAGGCCAGGTATGGTGGTACACACCTATAATCCCAGCAGTCTGGGAGGCTCTAGCAGGAGTCCTGCAAGTTTGAATCAAGGCTGGGCAAATTAGTGACCCCATGAGGCCCTGTCTCAAAATAAAAAATAAAAAGGCAGCCGGGGATTTAGCTTAGTGGTTTTGCCACCTGCCTCGCAAGCACAAGGACCCGAGTTCGATCCCTGGTACAAAAAAACCCCAACCAAACAAATAAACAAACAAAAAGGGTTGGGGAGGCAGCTCAGTGTTGAAGCTCTGAGTTCAACCCCCAGTACTGGGGAAAAAAAGGAAAGAAATACCCAAAGTTATTTCTAAGTATGTTCCTCTATTTTGCTATTGTGTATGCATGTATGTGATTTGTGTGTGTGTGTGTGTGTGTGTGCATTGTTTGTGAGGCATGCATGGTAGTGTGCTCATTTACGTACAGCTCACTCTTTAGGGATCTCGGACTTTCTGCCTGGACCTGGCCACACTGAGAGTCTTTCTGCCAAGGATACGGCAAGTGCAGTCAGCCAGGGGCTTTCCACACATACCGCTGGGGGCCTGAGCCGATGTCCTGGCGGATTCTAGGATCTTGGCAGGCACAGAGGGAGAGGAGCAGCTGCTGGGCTGGGCCTGCTATGGTGGAGGTTATATTATTATTGCTATTGTTTTTCTCCAGTGCTGGGGATCAAACCCAGGGCTTCTGCCGCTGAGCCACGCCCCCTGGTGGGGGATGGTAGGGTTTTCATTTGCGCTCGGCTCAAATGAGTGCCCCGCCCCACTGCAGCAAGACAGCTCTTATCGTGCACCAAGAAGAGGGACAGTGTTGAGAAAGTGATGTAGTTCATTGAAAACCAGCTGTACTATGGCTCGAGTAATCACACCTGGCGACCCAGACATCTTTGTTTTGAAACAGGGTCTCACTGTGCAGCCCAGGCTGGCCTCAAGCTTGTGGCAATCCTCCTGACTCAGCCTCCTGCGTGTTGGGATTATAAGTGTGTGCCACCACACTGGAGTCTGGGAGTGTGGTGAGCCGGGCATCTGGGAGGCCAAGTGGTGATGACGTCTGAGGATAGGCAGGGACACGTCTAGTAGCTCAGGACCCGTGGATGTCTGACGTCCGGGACCTGTGGGTGGCTATAGCTGTCTGAGGGTGGCTCAGGCCATGGTGGTCAGAACCCGTTCAGAGGGACCTGGGGGCTGGGCAGGACAGCAGAGTCTGACTGCTGCTCGAGGAGACCCAGAAGTGACCGTGAGGGACCCAGGCAGTGGCTGCTGGAGCCCAGTTGTACCAATGCGCAAGAGCTGATTGCTGAATAGTAGGAAATTGCACTCTGGTTGAATGCAGCCATTATAAAACACGGACAGAGCTGGGCATGGTGGTGTTTGCCTATAGTCCCAGTACTTGGGAGGCAGGAAGATTGCCACTAGTTCGAGGCCAACCGAGGCCACAGTGGTGAGTTCAAGGGCAGCTTGAACTATATGGTGAGACCCTGCCTCAAAAAACCAAACCAAACCAAGCAACCAAACAAAACCCCATGTGAACAGGGTGCAGCGATGTGCGGTGGAGGGGTCCGTGTGCGGAGAGGGTCGGAGAGCCAGCAGGACAGGGCAGGGGCTGGTGGGGAACAGCCTCGCGAAGGCTCGGAGCCCTGGGCTGCTGGGCACTCAGGCTGGCCGAGGGTCAGGTGAACCCCAAGTGTGCATGGCGTGGGGAAGCACTGGACCCCCCTCAGGTCAGCAGCGCTGTGACCTCTGGGTGCCAGCAAAGGGCACCCGAAGACCTTGCCCGCCGGGCTTTGTGTACTGCAGATCTGAAAGGCTCTTGGCTGTTCCTGCTGTACACAAGCTTGCGGTGGTTCCAACCCTTGCAGCTGTGGCCAGCACAGTGGGGTGGGTGGTCACCTACTGTCCCCACCTCCAGTGATACCAGAAAAGCTAGCATAAAAGTAGTTGCGGCAGCTTAGTCAGATAAATGAGAACTTGCTTGTTCAGAGGCTCAGGTGGCATTTATTATGCACTGGTCTGGTTACCATGCAGTGGTAGAAAAGCACTGTCATCCTATCTTCTGTTTCTTTTTTCTTTTTTGTTTTTGAGACAGGGTCTCACTGTGTAGTTGAGACTGACCTGGAACTCACTATGTAGCCCAGGCTGGTCTCGAACTCACAGCGATCCTCCTGCCTCAGCCTCCCGAGTGCTGGCATTACAGGCATGAGCCACCACGCCTGTCCTTTTCCTTTTTCATTTTTCTATTTTTTTGAGGCCGGGTCTTGCTATGTAGTCTAGGCCAGCTTTCAATTCATTGTGGTGCCCCGGCTTTCCAACTTGAAATTCTCCTGTCTTAGCCTCCTAAATGCTGGGATCACAGGTGAGCACCACCACACACCTGGCTGTTATCTCCTGTTGTAGGTGAGGAAACAGACTCAGGGAGATGCACTGATTTAACTCAGCCACAGTGCTTGTTCCTGGCAGGGTACGATGCAGGTAGGCCCGAGATCTCTCAATTGTCCTGTGCTTACTTCCTTTATTTTTCTTTCCCTATGAAGAGGGAGGATTCATCAAGTGTCTGAAGTCACCACACGCTCTGCCGCTCTTTTTTTTTTTTTTTTTCTTTTTTGGTACCGGTGATTGAAATCCGGTCCTAGAGCTTGCAAGGCAGACGGTAGCACCACTGAGCTAAATCCCCGCCCCACTCTTAATTTGAAACTGTGTGTGTGTGTGTGTGTGTGTGAGAGAGAGAGAGAGAGAGAGAGAGAGAGAGAGAGAGAGAGAGACTGGGGTTTGAACCCAGGGCCTTCACACTGAGCTAGATCCCCAGAACTTTTTATTTTTTCTTTTGAGTCTCACTAAGTCGCTAAATTGCCCAGACTGGGCTTGGGCTCACGATCCTCCTGCCTCAGCTTCCCAGAGTACTGAGAGTACAGCCTGGCTTAATGTGTGTTTTCCCAGGCAGTGTGCTGAGGCCCTGCTGGATTTGTCTCTCACCTTGTGGCTCGCGGTCATGGCTGGGAATAGAATCCCCGTGCCCACAGGCCCCCTGCTGGGGTCATGAAAGGGCTCGTATTAATGGTTCATAATTATGGAGGGGCTAAGCTGATGGTGTGTGTCTGAGGTGTGGCAGGCACTTCAGGAGCCCACGGCTCGGGGGGGCTTGCTTTCTGTCCTTACCCACCGAGAGGCAGGCGTGTCGTCATCTCCATTTGGTGGCTGAGGGGCTCGAGGACAGGCTGAGTCATTTTACTTGCTCAGGGTTGGGTGCTGGGAGGTGGACGCAACATAGACCCTCATTCTGCTGGCCCACAGCTGCACCTGCCAAGCTGGGGTCCGAGAGGTGCTGGACAGGTGAGCCCTCGGCCGCTGCATGGGTAGCTCTTGGCTCCAGCCTGGCCCTGAGCTTCTTGCTGCCACAGCTGCCTCCATATCCCAAGGCAGTGTGTGTGAGTGTGTGTGTGTGTGTGTGTGTGTGTGTGTGTGTGTGCCTGCATGGGAGGTGGCATCGGCCCACCATGGACCTGAGGCGAGGTGGCATTTCTGGGCCTTGGGTCCCATCCGCAGTGCTCCTTGGGTCCTGCCCGGTCGGTAAGCAGTCGGAATCCCAGCCATTAGCACACAAGGCGGGAGTCGCGCGCCACCACCACTTCACTGTTTGACGTGGTCCGACCTGGTCTGAGCCTAGAAGTGCAGGCCTTTTATTCAATTCCCTTAGAAAAACAATGGTTACATCAAATAGGAAATAGCGGCCTCTGGAAACTGAGGAAAAACGTCCTTGAACCTAGATGTTACCCGGAACCTTCAAATTTCTTTTAAAATGGGGGTTTGTTTTATTTAAATTATAGAAGTATTGCTTGACACTGGAGACAGCTTGGAGCGTATGCAGAGGAGAAAATTAAAATCACCTTCTATTTTACCGCCTGGAGACAGCCTCTCCCAGCCTTGTGGTGATGGTGTCCTTCTGTCCTGGGGCTCTTTTGGCTGGGACCTGCAGGGCTCACAGAGGGCCAGGATGTGCGGGGCTCTCGGGGGACAGGGGAACATGCTGGGCCTCTTCTTTTGTTATTGGGGATTGAACTCGGGACCTTGCTCTATCGAGGCAGGCGACGGAACCACTGAGCTAAATCCCCAGCCCTGCCTGGGCCTCTTTCTTGGTAGCGATGCATGTCTGGAATCTTAGCACTCGGGAGGCTGAGGCAAGAGGATTGCCACGCATTCAAGGCCAGCCTGGGTTACAGTTAGGGCAAGGCCAGCCTGAAATACAAAGCAAGATCCTGTCTCAAAACACCAGAAACTGAAAGCACAACAGACCAAAAAGAATTTAGCGATATTGGCTATTGTTATGTGGCAGAGAAAATACTTTTCCTCTACTCTCTTAGGTTCGGAGTAGAGGTCTGGGAAGCAAATTAACAAATGAAAAAAAAAGCATACAGACTTTATTAGATGTAAATATATTTTTTGAAAAAAAATTGCACTGGGGTTTCATAGAAAAGGAATAAAAATCCAAACGTGGTTAGACCTAGGGTCTTAGATACTTTTGGTTTTGTAGCACTGGGGATGGAACCCAGACCCCGTGATGGTAGGGACGGATTCTACCTGCCCTCCTGCTTTAACACAGCATGAAGCCACTAGATAAAGAGGAAGGGCTGGGCTTCCATGGTCTGGACATTCCGGGAAAGTGTAGCGAGGTTGATAAGGGTAGATAAGGATTGTGGAGTGAGAGCTGTTCTGCAGATAAGAGCTGTTCCTGATTAGGGAGGACACCTTTGCAGTGGATGTTTATGAGCCTTTACAAAAGGGAACTTTACCACTGAGCCTGGTGGTGCTGGGTTATCCCAGCACTTGGGGAGGCTGAGGCAGGAGGATCACAGCAAGTTTGAGGCCAGTCAGGGCTACACAGTGAGTTGAAAGCCAAACTGAAATACATAGAGAGATCCTGTTAAAAAAAAAAAAAAAAAGGAAATTTATATCCTCATTTAGGCAGAAAGGGCATGCAGAGAGCTCTACTTGCCTCTGCAGCTGTTCAATGCCTTCAGCTCAGAATAATGCTCATGCTAGTGTGGCAGCCTCTGGCTTCTTCCAGTAATGACAGAGAGCAGACGGACTTAACCTTGTCCCGTGGATTGCATATGATGGCAGATGTATCTGTCTGTTTACTGTTACTATAACAGAATACCCGAGGTGGGATAATTTTGTAAAGAGAAGAGGTTTTTAGCTCTTGGTTCTGGAGGTTTGAGGGCGTGGCCCTACACCGGCTCAGAGCTAGTGAAGGCATGTGGCAATGCAGTGGTGGGAGTGCATGCGAGAGGGAGTGATCATGTGATCATATTGCCAGATTGCAGTCTCACTGCTCCTTCCTGGGACAACCCTGATTGACAGGAGGTCCTCTCATGAGGCCCCGCCTCTTAAAGGGCCCACACCAGCAGCACAGGGACCAAGCTTCCAACATAGGAACCCTTGGGGGACAAATCACATCCAACCACAGCAGCAGGGAGGACAAAAAACAAAGTTAGAGAATTTAAAAAAGTAATGGTGTGCTATGTCATAAGTCATGGGGGGAGATGGCCCGATGGACCGAGGTAACTTGGAGTAGGGTGAGTGTAGGTGAGGAGCGGATAGCGGCAGAGGGTGTAGTGGGAGGGCGGAGAGCTGATCGGGAGCCCTTCAAGCTGGGTCCCGAGGGGCAATGAAGGAAACAACTGTAGAGAGCTGTGGCCAGCAGCGGTGCAGCAGGAGCAAAGGCCCTGAGGCCAGAGGAACTGGCTGTCTGGAAGCCTCAGAGCAGCCAGAGTAGCCGGAGCCTCTGGGCTGACAGTCAGATTTGGGCATCTTTATTCTCTCCAGGATGGGTGGGACCACAGGAGGGAAAGGAGGGTGGGAGGGGAAGCAGCGGAGGAGCCCCAGAGGGCAGCCTGGGACTGAGGAGGGCAGGGGCAGGAGGGCCAGACGCCCGAGTCCTTCTGGTACAGATACAGGGTAGTCCAGGTGGACTTGGCTTCCTGCTGTGCAGAAAGGGAGAGTCGGGGGGTCACAGGGACAGGGGCAGCTGGCTGCATGGGAGGGAGGATCCCCAGCTTGTGGCCATCTCCAGTTCCTTCCGGTTTGTAGAAGAGAGCGCAGGAGCCCTGGATTAGTTATTTTGTTTCACCCGCCTGTCCTCTCACTGACCTGTTTATTGAGCACCTACTGAGTGCAAGGCACAGGACAGGGAGCCCTCCTTCCTGGGGAGGTGAATAAGACACCCAACCCCAGGGGAGGCAGAAATCGGGGTGGAAAGATGGGGTCCCTTCCCGTTCCTCGCCAGGGGGTCTGAAGCTGGCAGCAGGAGGCAGGATTCTGAGAGGGAGGATTCTGAGGCTGGCGTCCTGGACACAGGGCAGGGGAGGAGCTGTGTGGACGCGTGGGAGAGCGCTGCGTATCTCAGGGCAGCCTCGAGGGCCGCAGGGAGCCGTTTGTGTTTCAGGCCAAGGACTGACACAATCAGAACCTTTCGTCCTGGCTAGAGCCTGGGTTGGAAGGCACGGGAGACACCAGGAGACTTTTCCGGGCTCTTGCACTCGGAGCCCGGCTGCTGCTGGGCTGAGGAGCGAGGATGGGGCCTTCCGGAGCCGCTGGGTTTCTCCGTGCAGCTCCCCGGGCGCTGCCTCCTCCGTGGTGCTGGGGCAGGTCCGGCAACACAGGCCACTCCAGGGGAGGGCGGCGGTGTCTCCGCACCCCCGGCAGCGTGCTTTCCTTTTTCTTCTTTCTTCCTGCCCCTTCTCTGTCTCTCTTTTTTTCAGTACTGAGGATGGAACCCTGGGGTGCTTGGCTCGGTTGCTCTGGGTCTGTGGTGAGGTACAGAGCTGTCGTCTGGATCTGTCTTGTTGCCCCGCCCACACTAAGAATATTATTCGTCTCCGGGAGGGGGATTTCTGCGGTGGTTCCTTCCGCTGTTTTGACCTCTGGACCCTTCTCCAAAGTGAGCACCTAGTGGTATATTTCAGGGCAGAAGTGTCCCCCCGAATGTACAGACTGAATAACAGTGACGTTGTTGTTCCCCTAGAGTTGCTTAAACTCTGTTTTTATGGTACTGAGGACTGGACCCATGGCCTTCACACAGAGCGACATACCCAGCTTCTTTCTTATTTCGTTTGAGGCAGGGTCTCATTAAGTTGCCGAGTTGTCCAGGCTGGGCTTGAACTCGTGATCCTCCTGCCTCAGCCTCCCAGAGGCCTGGGATTATAGATATGTGTCACCACGCTGGACCTGCTTAAACTTTTGAACTCGGCCGTGGTGGGCTGTGGAGTTTTGGGAGACATCTGCACTGAACCTTGAGAGTCAGCCCCTCCTGGGATTGGCAGAACCGTAACTCATCCGCTGGATTTCCTTCTTTCACCCTCTGATGCCGCTCTTCCCTGCAGACTGAGTGGCAGGAACAGTGGGGATCCTGGGGCAGCAGGACTGGCTGAGGTGTCGCAGGCCAGCTGCAGAGGGACTTCCTAGGGCCCCTGGCTCACCTGGGAGGATGGGAGCGGAGCCCGGGAGGGTGGGTGAGCCTGGGCACAGACACCTTTTCAGGGCCTTGGCAGGGCACAGCCTCCTCTGGAGGATGAGGGCTGGGAGCAGTGGTTTTTCAGTTCCCTTCAAGGCTGACGTTCTGGGGATCGCAGACTCATGGTGAGAGGGGAACATTGGGATCTTCTGGTCTCCCCTAGGTTTGCTGGGATTCTTGGGGTCCCCCAAGACTTCCCCAGGAGCTTTTCTCTCCGAAGGCCAGGTGTGCGTGAAGGTGCTGGATGCAAGCAAGAGATCCTTGGCAGCCTGGGACCCCGACAGCTGGGACTTCTGAGGCATCAGTGTGCATCGGGGTTGCCTGGGCCGCCCGGTAAGGGTGTGGATTCTCAGGCCTCCCCCAAGATACTTGGATTTTGTGCATTGGGGTCAGAATCTTAGAATCTGCGATTTTTTGTCGGTTTGTTGAGTTGTTGGCAGTGCTGGGAAAGGAACCCAGCATCGCACATGCTAGAGAAGTGTTTTATTGCTGTGCTGTGTCCTTACCCCAAATCAGCACTTCCCAAACCTTCCCCTGTACTTGGCTGTGTCAGCTCCCCCGGAGCTGGAAGTGCTCGGGCAGAAGAGACTGCTGTGACCGAGGCTCGGAGGTGTCCTCGCCCCAGCTGGTGGTTGCTCCTCCGAGCCGCATACTCGAGGCCCCGGTGCTGGCTGATGACCCAAAGGGCAGGGAGCTTCTGAACAAGCAGATTCTCCTGCCTCGCCCTGAGAGATAACTCTGCCTAAACCCACAGGCCTCGGTCAGGCCCAGGAATCGCCACCCTTAAAGAGCTCTCCAGTCTCTTGTTAATTCGTTGTTCATTCAGCGACTGTTTGTGGAGGCCTGTTCTGGGCTGGCCGAGACCCAGGGGAAGGCGTCGAGGATGCGCTTGTAAGGGCAGGCAGGGGCTCTGACACTGTGTCACCTCCTCTGCAGCCTGTGAAGGCGACGGTCGGTTACAGAGGGAGGCTTGGCCAGGTTGGGGAGCCGGGCGTCTAAAACATAGAACAGCCAGATGTAGTACTTGGGGCAAAGCTGGGATTCCTGTGTAGCTGGGCTGCAGTGAGTTCTAGAGTGGAGTAGAGCCCTGATCTTGTGACTTACCGGCTTCTGTCATTTTTTCGTTCCATTATTCCCTGATTGGCTCCCCATCTACTGGTCCATCTTGGCATCCATCCGTCCATCCACCCGTCACCCTGGACTCTGCCTGAGGGCTGCCCTGGTCTCTGGAGAGGCAGATGAAGGGCATTATCCCTGCCTTCGAGGAACTCAGGGCCTAGCGTGCAAGTCAGAAAACAAAGCAGGAGATTCTAACCCCGTGTCAAGTGCTCAGAGGGCCGAGTGGCTGGCCTGTCCCTGTGGTCATTGCCGAAGACTCTCTGGACCCAGCCTGTAGGTGGGAGGGTCCCAGGCAGGAGAGGTAGGGACTAGACTCCGTGCCAAGGGAGGGTCTTGCCTTTGGGAGGCAGATCATTGTGGAGATGTTGCTCTATTTCCTTTCAATTTCCCGGAAACAGCACCGCCCCTCATGCAGCTGTCGGAACGATTAAGAAAGCTGTGCTTGCGGAAGTGTTCGAGTGATGCCTTGCATGTAGCCTCTGAAGAACGGCAGCTGAAAGGGGGTGGATGGTTAGCTGGGGCCCTTTAGTCTGCAGGGGCAGTGGGGCAAGGGGCTGCCCCCCCAGCCAGCGGTGCTGGGTGCCTGGGAGGCCTGTCTGGGCTTAGCGCTGTCCCTCCCTGCCTTGTGTCCCTGCCTGACTTGAATTCTCACGGCTTGTGACTCAGGCCCGTCTAATGCCCTATAAGATTTGGGTCACAGGCAGGTAAATATTAACCCCAGAAACCTGTCTGCAGATGCCAGCCTGTTTGCATTGGCTGCCTGGGGGCCTGCGAGGCTCTGAGCCTGTTGGCTGAGTGAGCTTAGTCACCCTCCAGGCAGGAAGGGCACCTACTGCCCCCTGCCCTGCCCAGTGGTCTGGGTTGCCCCGTCCGTTCTGCGGCACAGGGTGAACCGAAGTGTAGAGAAGCCAGGAGGCAGCTCAGGTCACATGGCAGTGAGGGTGGCCCTGCGGCTGCACCGGGGAGTGTCGCCTGCAGAGTCCTGCTTTCCCACCCAGGTCCCAGTGGTCCCTTTGCTCTGTGCGGGCCACTCCGGGCTGCTGGGGGTGGCAGGGGCTCCTGAGCTTTGCTCTCTGGCTCCGCCTTCCCCGGCTGTACAGAGGGCTCGGGTGGTTGGGGGCCCCTGGCTGGTGGGCTGACCTGGGGCCCCGGCTGGGATTTGGGAGGAATCACGAAGCCCAGCAGTCAAGCATCTGGAAGACGCAGGCATGAGGCACGGTGGGGACCCCGGGCTGAGCCACCTTCCTGTCCCAGGGGAGCTGACGCAGCAGAAATGAGCTCTCGGGCCGGGGCTCAGGACCCGAGTTCCAGTGCTGGTCTAGTTAGCTGCGTGATCCTTCATCTGGCTTGGGCCGGGCACCTCTGAAAGACAGGACGGGCAGCCCTCCTTCAGACACCTGCTAAGATGAAACAAGACAGGGCTCCCGGTGCTTGGGGAGTCGCCTCCCCTGCCCAGGTGCTCTCTACAGCTGAGAGGGGACAGAAAGCGGTGTCATCTCCACAGTGGGGCGTGGAAGGAGGGGGTCACGCGTGGCTGGGAGAGAGGGAGGCACCAGCTTTGTCTCAGCGCTGATCCCGCCGCTCTGCAGTGAGAGGGTCCCCATGGCCCCCCAGTTTTGGCGTGTCCTCCTCCCTCCTGCTCAGAGGGGTTTGGAAACCCTCGGAGTCACAAGGACCTGCCCAGGGCTGGTGAGAGCTGCTGGCAGGGCCAGGTGTCTCAGCGCGAGCGGCCCATGCCATCCTGCAGTGGCTGGGTAGATCCCTGGGGCCGCCCTGGAGCCAGCTACCAACAGGGTATGAACAGCTGCCTGCCGCCTGCCGGGGCACTTTCCGCCTCCTTCCTGCTGTTTTTCCCTAATACGGCCTCCTGTGGCTTCCACCTTTCCTTCCTTGGGGCCTGGAAGGCTGAACCTTATGCTCTGGGAAGCCTGGCCTGGGGAAACCCCGTCAGGTGGTTGCTGGACTCCCCAGGTGCCCCAGCAGGAGAAGGGTCCAAGGCTGAGCTGGGCCTGGGGCCGGGCTGGCTAACTGTCCTGCTGTGTGGCTTTGGGAAGGTCACGTGTCTGTCTGAGTGTCACTATTTTTCTTCACCTCCACCCAGCCAGCACTTAGGAAGACCTGCTAGGTAGCAGGTGCGGCGCTAGGCATCGTGGGCAGAGCAGCTGACAGACTCAGGACTCTTCTAGGTTTGGTGGAGTCGGTGGGGAGGCAGGGTCGTGAGCTCACCCATTCCTGGCGAAGTACAGGCTCAAAGGCGCTGGCAAACGTCCGTTTTAGTCCCAGCTTGATTTACACTCAGCAGAGAGTGCGGACCTGCTTCTGGGGGGACAGGACCGGTGTTCCAGGTCAGATCCCTGGTATGAGGGAGGCTGCCGGTTCCCGTGTGCACCCCAGTGCTGCTCTGTGTGGGGCGTGGTGTGCACCTGAGAGCCGTCTGGGGGACTCATGGGAGGGACGGGCGGCCTGGGACGGGGCCGAGTGGGAGGAAGTGAAGAGCCTTGCTCTGAGTTGAGGCCGGGGTGGAGGCAGACATACGGCTCCGCTCCCGGGGGACGGTGGCCTCCTGCCAAAGGGCCAGCTGAGCGAGAGGCAGCCACTCAGCCCCGAGGGGGTGTGCTGGGGGCTGCGGTGACCCTGGGCTGAGGGACGGGGGTGGGGGTGTCGCTCAGCCGGCTCAGGTGCGTCCTCACGCCCAGGCCACAGACAGCAAACTGACGCCTGGGAAGTGAAGCCACAGCCGCCAGGCGGAAGCCTGGGATTGGGAGTCTGCGCTGCCTGATTCTGACCCACACGAGGGCTCTTGGGGTTGTGTGCTGGCTCTGGCTGCCAGGCTGGACTCCAGCCTCCACAGGACCCTCCCTCTCCTGGGAGCAGCCAGTGGGAGATGTACATTAGGACCCTCGAGGGACAGAAGAGAGGGAGCCGATGAAGGGGGACCGGTGCTAGCAGCCTGGGGGTCCCCCACATCAGCAGAACCCTCGACCACAGCAGGGCAGGACTCAGGCTGAGGCAGCGGCCACCACCTGCTGCTCACTCTGGCTGGCACCGTGGGCCTGGGTGCATCTCCAGTGTGGCTGGATTGGCCCCAGATGGTTGTGGACCGGGATACCCAGCAAGGCTTGCTTCTGGAGGCTCTGTTGGGGGACTGTGGCTGGGACACTCCCTGGGGCCCCTGGGCAGAGTGCTTGTCTGCTAGGCCCCCAGATCCCCTCCTCACGTGTTGCCCACAGAGGTCTGCCTCCCATGGGGTCCTTTTCTGAGGCAGCAGGAGCCTGGCCGTGTGGTGGCCAGGGGGCACTGAGGTTTTACACTCAGGCCTGGTAGAGGGGCTGCGGGCATGATGGTCTGGGTTCAAATCCCAGTGCTCCCCTCATTCACTGACAGTGAGCAGTTTTCTTCACCTTGCCAGGCGTGGTGGCGCACGCCTGTAATCCCAGCACTTGAGAGGCTGAGGCAGGAGGGTTGCTTTGAGTTCAAGGACAGCTTGGGCTACAGAGAGCCCCCCCCCCAGTTTTCTTCACCTCAGTGTGCCTCTGCTTCCTCATCTGTGAGATGCGGATGACCATTGTCCTTGTCACAGGGGCTGCAGTAATGAGAGGAAAAAGGGCTGGATCAGCAGTGGCGGCTCCTGGGCACTGAGCACGCGGAGCTGAGGTGGCGTTGATTTTGGCACCTGCTCCTCAGTGTCACTGGGCCACCTCAGGTGCTGTTGACTTTGTTCCCTGCTCAGTCCTGGGACCTGGACTCCTCCCCGTCTGTCGTGCTTGTCATGGATGAGGGGACCTGGGGGAGGTGGGTGGGGTGAAGAGGAGCAAAGGCGGCCTCAGCACGGGTTCCCGTGGAAAGCTCGGTCGCCCGTTTGGGCCGTGACAGCCAGGGCGGAGCTGGGAAGCTCAGGGTCAAGGTGTTGGCAGTGTCTGTGCCTGCTGAGGCCCGTTCCTTACAGATGGCAGCTCCTTGCTGCGTCTCCCCTTGCAGAAGGTGCCGGCCAGCTCTCTGGGGCCTCTTTTCTAGGGCTGCAGACCTGTCATGACCTGTCGCCCCACAGGCCCCACCCCTAGCACCATCACCGTGGGGGAGCGTTTCAGCGCGAGTTTGGGGCACACATCCTGACCGTGGCAGCCCCCCTTTATCCTCTCTGCTGTGCACCCTGGGCTGCGGGTCCCAGGTGCTGCGGAGCGGTTACCTGTGCTTTTATTCGTTGTTCCAAGCAGCCACAGCTGAGGGAACAGGGACCCCTCCAGCCCTGCGTCCCCTGAGGTCACACAGGGCTGCTGCTCCTGCTGCTGCTGCTGCTGCCTCAGTTCCCTTCCCCCTGCCCAGGGGCCACACCTGCCTTTGCACACCTGCCATAGCAGGCCTTGTATGTGGGGCATGTGCTCGGCCAGCTTTAGGGACGCAGGGCAGTACCCTGACTTTGAAGACCACGTAGGTTTTACTTTTTTTTTGGTTTTGTTGAGACAGGGTCTCTGTAGTTGAGACTGCCCTGGAACTCACTATGTAGCCCAGGCTGGTCTCGAACTCAAGCGATCCTCCTGCCTTAGCCTCCCAGGTACTGGGATTACAGGCGTGCGCCACCACGCCCGTGAAGACCACATAGCTTTTATTTTATTATTTTATTTTTTTGGTACCGGACATCGAACATCCTCAGCCCTTTTATTTAAACATTTTTTTAGATAAGTTCTCCCTAAGTCATTAAGTTGCCCAGACCTGGCTCGAACTTGTGTTCCTCCTGCCTCAGCCTCCCAGAGTGTTAGATGACAAGTGTGCACCATTCCCGACGTAGACCAGTTGTGAACTCAGGGGCTCTGGAGGTGTTTCCAAAACAGCTTACTGTTGACAGAAGCTGAGTTGGGTTCTAAGGATGTAGTGGGGCACCAGATGGGTCCCCCTTCCCTCCTGCCTGCTCCTCTCCCGCTCCTGTGTTCTGGATGCTGGGTTCGGTCTGTGCCCCCACAGTCCAGGAGAAACAAGCCACAGCGCACCATGGTTCCTTCTGACATTGGTGTCCTGGTATTTATCTGCCATGGCAACCGGGGGCCGTGATCTCGGTCTTTGTGTCCCTGTGACGATAACTGCAACACTACCCCGTGTTAGGAGGCCGGTGTCGCCCCGGGTCCTCAGGGACCTGACCAGCTGCCTTCAGATCAGGGTTTCTCTGCCTGCGAGGCACAAATGATCCTGGCTTTGCGGGGTGTTCGGTCTGGCTATCAGGAGTCAGGCGTGCCCAGCCCCACACTCACGGTCACCAGCGTGGCCTGCAGACATCACCAAAGGCGTCTTGGGGAATCCAGTCACCCCAGGGGAGAGTCCGGGCAGAGCCAGAGGCCTCAGCCAGGTGTCTTGTCACTAGGGAGACAGTACGGGGGACACCGAGTTCCTAGGACCGCGTCAGACCTGGGTGAGGGCAGTGGAGATGTCAGGGGAGCCGGACCCTCTTCAGCCCGGACTTTTCCCCAGCTGCTCGCCCCTGTGGCCGCGGCCTGCGTGGTCTCATCAGCACCTCCCTAGGACCTTTCATGGCGCCTGGCGTGCAGGCTCCATCAGCGCTGGTCACGTGATGGGGGTGTTGGGGGGCAGAGGGGCCGGAGGGACGAAGGCTGGCTTTTCTGTCAGAGTTCCCGGGAGCGGGGCACCTCGGTCCCAACGCGGACGGTGCAGGAGGAGAGGTGACGGCGACGTTTGCTTCCCAGTAACGACAGCCATGCGACTCTTGGGTCCTGGCCCCCTCGCCCGCTTGCGACATGCTTCTGACTCACTGCAGGAAGATGTGGTCTTTTTGGGAGGGAATTTTTAAAAATAGCCAAGCCTTCCTCCGCCCTGTCCCACCCACTTTTCTGAGGACTCCTGGCATAGGCCGAAGACTCTTCCCACCCTGGTTTTGGGGAGCCGCCCTCGCAAAGCCAGGCAGCGGTGAGTGATCATGAACTCGCCCAGCCCTGGGGAGCTGTGTTGGCCACAGGCGGACGCAGACGGGGGCGATGTCCTAGGAGTGGGTGCCCCTGGGCCACCTTCCCCCACAGGGGCCCATGGGGGGACAGGGATTTCCTTCATCCACGTCCGCGTGTACCAGGCCTTGGTGGGGTCTGCGTGTTAGCGGCAGGAAACAAATAGAAACAAGCGACTCCTGCGAAGACGGGAAAGCAGGGCTGGGGTTAGAGAGGGAGGCGCGTAGTAACGTTGCGAAGGTGACTTCGGTAGGGAATTTGGGCGCCGCCCGGCATGGTGGTGCACGCCGGTGATCCCAGCGTTTGGCAAGTTGATGCAGGAGGACTGGATTAGGAGTATGAGGCAGCCTGGGCGATTTAACAGGACCCTGTCGCAAAATAACATAAAATAAAAACAAAGGCCGAGAATGTAGCTCAGCGATAGAGCAGTTGTTCAGCCTGCCCTGGGCCCTGGGTTTGATCCCCAGCACTGGGTGGGAGGCTGTTCTAATAACAAGCCAGGTAAGAGTTAGATGTGGGTGGTTTGGACCGGGTGGAGGTGGGGTTTCCACGGAGATGTGGTCAGACCCGGGTGTGTTTTGAAGGCGGAGGCAGCAGAGTTTGTGGCTGGATGACACATGGGTGCAGAGAAAGAGGATTTCAGGATGACTCCCAGGGTTCTGGCCAGAGCGGCCGGCAGGAGGGAGCTGCCGCACGGGATGGGAGGCGCAGGGCTTTGGTGCTCGGCTTGGCGGGTGCTCAGGAGGTGGGGTGTTGTGATTCAGATGCCAGCGGAGCATAGGGCGAGGGTGCCCAGCAGGCAGGTGTCTGGTGTTCAGGGAGGGTCGGGCCAGGAACATCCCTGTGCGGACGACATTGAAAACCACAGCTTGGGTGAGGCACCTCGGGAGGGCGAAGGCGGAGACGAGGCTGCGGCTGACTCTGGGAGCTTCCGGGTTGGAGGTCTGGAAGGGGGGCCGGAGGCTTGGTAGGTGGTGCTGGCAGGTGGAACAAGCGGGGGACCAACATCTGTCAGATCTGGCGTTGCAAGGCTGCTGGGTGGGGGACAGGCACCTGCCTGCAGGTAGCCGCTCTTGGGAGAGCAACGGGAGACCCTGCCCAGCTGTGTGCCTGTCTGGAAGGTGAGCAGTGGTGACTTCACGAATCTGCATCTGCCAGGTCAGGGAGAGGAACTGGAGTTGGCTCTTGGTGGCCCCAACCTGTGCCCTGGAGTGCTCTCTGTGCCGTGTAAAACCTGCTCCCCCTCTGCGTAGAGGGACAGACTCTTTCGTGCTCTGGCATCGGTGCAGAGGCCACACGAGGAGGGAGTGACTCATGCTGCCCCACCAGGATGTGAGCTGGGACGGGGTGGGCAGGGGGTCAGGGCTATGGGCACGCTGCTCAGGAAGGTGGGGCACTCGAGGTCACCTGGCCGTGCAACTCGGGAACCCAGCTGATCCAGCTGTGCAGAACCAGATCTTTTTTTCTCCCTTTGTTTGTGGAGATGAACCCAGGGCCTTGGGTATGTAAGGCAAGTGCTCTACCACCGAGCCACAACTGCAATCTTTAAAAAATATTGATTGGTTGGTACTGGGGGCTGGACTCAGAGCCTTCCTGTGGAGCTACAATCCCAGTCCTTTATATAGTTTTATTCATTTATTTTTAAGTTGAGACAGTTTTACTAAGTCACTAAATTGCCCAGGTTGGGCTAGATCTTGTGATCCTCTTGCCTCAGCCTCTCAAAGTGCTGGGATCATAGGTGTGTGCCACCACATCTGGCTTCTTTTCATTTTTTGTTTTGAGATAGGGTCCGACTAAGTTGCTTACGCTGGTCTCCAACTTGTAATCCGCCTGCCTCAGCTTCCTGAGTAGTTGGGACTACAGCCACATGCTGCTGTGCCTGGCCAAACCTGAATTCTCTGCTTACAGAAGTTAATGGGCAGTGCAGGAGAGGTGCATGCTGTGTGCCTAGGATGCCTTCTTTGCTTCTTGCTCAGCAGCGCCCTCCAGAGGCCGGGGTAGGAACTGCCGGGGTGGAGGACAGAGTTGGGCTGCAGATCCTAGCATCTCACAGAGTCATTTCCACCTTCTTCTTCTGATGACTACGTCAGCCCGAGCCTGGGCTTCCCTGAGCACGAAGAGGAGGTGAATGTATGCTCTTTGGCATAGTCCCAGCAGCAGCACATGCCCCCTGGAATGCCAGCTGCTAGCCAGCACTGGAACTGTTACAGGCTCTCCTGTTTCATGGAGGGTGGGTGTGTGCCCAGCCTGTCTCGTGCTGCTGTCCCCCATCTGGCCTCCAGGGTGTGCTGTGGGGTCCTCTCTGGGCAGAGGAGCCTTTCCTACCACTGGAGCTTTGGGACTCCTGGCCTGGCCTGATCCTGGAGACAGAGGGGTTAATGTGTCTGCGGCCTGGGAGGGGGAGGTGGAGGGCTGGGAGAGCCTGGTGCCCACTCTGTGTCACTTGCAACTTCCCAGGCTGCACAGTTTCCCAGGCAACAGCCCCCAGGGGTCCCCTCTGGCAGGGCTGCAGGGGCGGGCATCTTCCCACAGTGGCCTCCTGGGGCCAGGGCTGCCTCTCATCCTTCCTGCCCGAGGTTATTGACCAGGGGCTGGCCTGGGAGGTCAGTGGGGGCTCCTCTGCACCCGCCCGGGACAGAGCCGCCATTGTCTGCAGCTCCGGCCATTGACTAAGGCTCTCTGCATCTGCCCAGGGAGGAGGGATTCCTCTCGGAGCCTCCCCCTTCCCTGCCAAGAGGAAAGGACGCCGGAGCCGCCCTTCGCTTGGGAAGCCCAGAGGGGCCAGTGCCTGGTGGGTGAGGGGAGGCCCTGGCCTGGGCCGACTGTGTAGCTCTGCCACCTGCGTCATCAGCTCGTGCCCTGCCCGAGGGTCCTGTCCTTCTCTTCCAGAGCCTCCGCGCTTGTAGCTGCGTGGCCTTGGGGGCATCTGCTTGCCTCTCCCTGGGTCCCCGGGAGCCAGCCCTGTGCCGAGTCCCCACCAGTGGCCTTGGCACTGAGGGTCTTTCTTAGCGAGGAGCTGTGCACCCCCTCCCTCCCGGCTGAGGACCCCACACTTCCTGCTCCAGCCCCAGGTCATTTGCATGCCCTCTTCCTCCCCTGGACCCTGGCTTCTGGACAGGGTGGAGGCCACCGGGAGGCTGGGGCCCCACAGCTGCCCCTCTGTTCATTGCTCTTCCCTCTCCTGGGCAGAGGCCACCCCCAGGTCCAGTGTGTCCCCTCCCCCTTGTCCCTGGTCTCTGCCCTCTGCTCCTCCCACGCGGGAGGAGGTTTCTAGGTTTCTAGGCTTGGGTTCAGTTTAGTGTGCGCTCTCAGCCCCAGGCCAGTGCTACTGACACAGAGAGGAGAAGCCCAGTGCTTCCTGGGAAGGAGGCCCTTGTGGTAGGGGTGTGACCCAGCCCTGTCTGTGCCATCTGTGCTCTTGGAAAATTGTTTCTGGACACACAACCCCACGAATCAGAGCAACTAAGACTGGATCTGGGACACAAGTTAGTTTTTTCTTTTTTTAAAAAATAATTTCACAAGTAGGCTTGGGAAATGAGTTGAAATGAGTCAGGGGAACCAGTGTTTCACAGAAGAGCAACTAGGCCTGGGATTTGAAGGTTGAGTAGGAGTTTGCTTGCTTTTCTGAGAGAGAATCCACCTGGGGAGAGCAGAGCCTAAGCAAAGGCCCAGCGAGGGGCAGAATTGCAAGCCAGGGTGGGAGCTGCTGAGTCTGGAGAGGTCAGCGGGGAGGGGAATCCTGGAGGCTCCTCCTGAAGGTGATGAGGGGGCCTTGCAGCAAGGACGCGGTGTGGGCAGTTGGTGGAACAGTTCCTGTGGAGCTGAGGTGGGCGTGGGCTGGCCAAGTGTACCTCTGATGAGATCCGAAAGCCGGAGGCCCTCAGGGGACACGGGCGTGTGGAGAGGTTCAGGCGCTGACTGCTCCACGCACTCAACGCGCACTGCTTTTGTGGCTTCCAGCCTGTACTCACCCCGACACCTGCTCCCTCACCCCCGACTCTCCCGTCAGACATCGGGGACCCCGTGTGCAGCCTCCCTGCCTTTCCGGGTGCTCCCCTGCATTTCTCTAGACTGCTGCAGGTGGAGGAGGGAGGGGGCTCCCTGCTGGGGCGGGGGTGCAGGACGCAGGGGCAGGCAGGCGGCGCTTTCTGTGGGGCCCTGGAGGGCATGGACTCTGAACTCGAGAGGGACGCACTAGCTGCACTTTGGATCAGCGGAGAGGAGAGACGCCTGCTGGGGAAGCTGGTGTTCCGGGGGTGGCGGTGCCAGGCTGGGCTGCTGGGCGGTGTGTCCCGGGCATGGAGCTGAGCTTGTCCCCGAGCCTCCCCTGCTCCTTTTCACCCCTTCCTGTCTTAGCAACCGCCCAAGGAGCGGCTCCCTCCTCCCTACCCTGCACCGTACGGTGGGCAGAGAACTCTTCTAGGAGAAGAAAATGCACACCCAGCCTTGCTGTTGTGAAGCACAGCACCACGGGCGTAAGAGCGGCCACTGTGTGCCCAGAGCACGTGTCCTGCCTGGCGGCGGAAGGGACCGCTGGGCGGACCCTGTTAGTGCGAGGGCGTCGTGCTGACTCCAGGAAGGGATTCCCCGCTGCCGAAGGCTCGGCTGGGCTGAGTTGAACTCAGACTGTCCCGGCGGTGAATCTCTTCCTTCTAACCTCGCGGCGTCCCAGTGCCTCAGGCCAGGCCCTTGCCCTCCTCTGACTCAGTTTCCACGCGGGCAGAGCGAGAGCATCGGCACCACCTGGGCGCTGCCTCCCGCGAGTCCTGAGGCTCGGGTGTCCTGTCTCTGAAAGCGCATGGCTGGGTCCCCAGCACTGCAAACAAAACAAAACAGTGTGATGTTGATGTTCACTTCTCTTCCTCCCTGCGCTCACTGTGGAGGATCTGGGAAATTCAGAAAGGAAAAGGAAAACCCTGCTGCCCACCTGAATGTCATTGTCTTAGTTCTGTTCCTCTCGGCCCTTTCCTCTCACACAGCTGGGACACAGGAGTGGCTGGATTTCTGTGCCTGGAGACAGGGTCTTGCTGTTTAGTCTAGGCTGACCTTGAACTTGTGATCCTCCTGCCTCGGCCTCCTGCTTGCTGGGGTTCCAAGGATGGGGCACCACACCCAGCTTGCCTGTGGTTTTGTGGCCTCTTCTTCACCAGTGCCCCCTTTTCTGGGCACTGCAGTGGGGAAGGTGTGCACCGCTCTTCAGAGAGAGGCATCGCTAACCCTTCTCTGGGTGCCAGCCCCTGACTTCAAAGCTCCCTACTTAGCATGCCCCCCGGAAGCCTTAAAAACAGCAGGCGGACGGACAGCCGAGCCGCGGGCACAATGCCCACTTTCTAGAGGTGAAGCCTGAGGCTGTGGGAGGGGAGGAGAGGCCCGGCACGCCCTGCAGACCACCCTGCCACTCCGGGTCACTGCCCCCAGGTCCTGACAGCCCAAGTCCTCGCCTCCAGGGTCCCCTAAGTCCTGGAGTGTGGAGTCTCCCTAGAGGACCCTGTTTGCTGTCGGTCGTTTCGGTGGTGTCTGTGAAAGGGCGGCCATTGCAGCACTGGCCCTGCCTGCTCAAGGCTTTGTGCTGAGTCAGACGTCCTGCAGGACCTCTGTGAGGCCGGTGACAGAGGAAGCCTAAACCGGCGGGCGGACGGACGGCCGAGCCGCGGGCACAATGCCCACTTTCTAGAGGTGAAGCCTGAGGCTGTGGGAGGGGAGGAGAGGCCCGGCACGCCCTGCAGACCACCCTGCCACTCCGGGTCACTGCCCCCAGGTCCTGACAGCCCAAGTCCTCGCCTCCAGGGTCCCCTAAGTCCTGGAGTGTGGAGTCTCCCTAGAGGACCCTGTTTGCTGTCGGTCGTTTCGGTGGTGTCTGTGAAAGGGCGGCCATTGCAGCACTGGCCCTGCCTGCTCAAGGCTTTGTGCTGAGTCAGACGTCCTGCAGGACCTCTGTGAGGCCGGTGACAGGATCCCCACTCTGCAAGGCCTAACCCTCTCTCTTTTTTTTTTTTTCCTTCTGGCAATGCTGGGGATTGAGCCTATGGCCTTCTCACCCGAGCTACATCCCAGCCCACTTTTAATTTTGCAGCAGGGTCTTGCTAATCGGCTGAGTTGCCCAGGCTGAGCTTGAACATGTCATCCTCCTGCCTCAGGCTCCCAAAGTGCTGTGATTACAGGCCTGTGCCTCAGGGTCCTGTAGAATCCCATTACAGATGGGGACACGGAGGCTCAGCCCAGCTCAAAGTGGGGAGAGGGGACGTCAGCCTGGGACCCTGACTGCCAGTAGGAAACTGTGGGGTCGTAGCCACGTCCTGTGTGAGGGGTGGGAGGAGCAATGTTAATGGCAGTCATGGGCCAGCACGCCCGGGGATCCTTCTGAGGGCTTTACGGTTTGTCCTCTGAATCTGTGGGCCCATGAGGCTCTGTGGAGGGGGCAGTGGCTGCAACCTCACCTGCACCCTTCTGAGGTGTGTGGCGTGTATGCGAAGTGGCAGCCATAGGCCTGTGCTTGTGCATGGGTCTCACTGGCCGGTGTCCTCGCCCCGGGGACTTCAGGGCCCCCGATTAACCTGTAGCAGGTGCCTCCTGGATCCCAGCCCCAAGGTCCAGGAAGCACTGTGACCCGGATGTTGAATTCCTGTGCTGAAGAATTCTTTCCAGGTGAGTTCTTGTCACCTGGTCCCCTGGCCTCTGTGCCCTGGGCAAATCCTTAGCTCTCAGAGTCTCTGTGTCCCCGTCTGTGAAGTGGGGGTGCTGCAAAAATGAGCATCAGGCTCTGTGAGTGTTGGTGCCCCCCCCAAAAAAAACCCTCCAAGCTTTGGGCTTGGAGCAGAGGGCTGGGAGGGACACTGGGCTTCTCATCCTGGGAGGGGGATCCCAGGCTTTGGCTGCAGAATGGAGTGGCAGCCTCTTCCAGCGTCATCTTTATCTGTACTTAAGGAGCAGTTGGCCCACGAGGCGGGGCCAGGTGCCTCCCTTTCTCCCGTCAATGGGCGCAACACTCCGCTGCTTCTGTCCGGAACCTGTGGGCCCAGTGCCTGCAGAGGAAGGCTGAGTGGACCCCGGGGGTTATGTAGACCACGGGGCCCTCACAGGAGGACCACGGTGGGGCTGAGGTCACGTCTTCCACCTGGGAAGGGCTTTGCTCCCAGGCCTTCTGCCGAAGGTAAAGTCAGAATCCCGGGTGTCTTCAGTACGAGTCTGAAAGGCACAGGCTCATGCCATGGAGAGCCTCGTTGGTTTCACAGGACAGGCTCTTGTCTTCCTGGACTCTTGTGTCCAGGAGCGAGCCCTTGCAGACCTCCAGTCCGTCTGCTCCAGGATGTGGGCGGTGTCCAGGCTGCAATGTGGATGACACCCAACGACTAAGCCTTGTGTGGGGGACAGAGGTGACATAAACTATGGTCCATTCCGAACCAGACAGTGCCGCTGCTAAAAACAGCGAGGCCGACTTCCATGCAGGGTTGTGAAATCATCGCTGGGATTTAAGTACAAAAAGCTGTTACAGAGCTGGGCTTGGGGGCACACGCCTGCAATTCCAGCACTCGGGAGGCTGAGGCAGGAGGATCGCTGTGAGTTTGAGGCCAGCCTGGGCAACATAGTGACATAGTAAGTTGGAGGCCAGCCTGAGCTGCATTTAAAAAAAAAAAAGGAAAATAAAGAAAACCACTACAGGGTGGGGTCCATCTGCCTCCTGTACACACAAGGCTGGTCATCCAGCAGTTCCATCTCTGCAGGGCGTGTGTCCAGAAACTCCCAGAGGTGCCCGAAGCCATCAGTAGTACTGAACCCTAGATATACCAAACATATGCACTTAAGTAAAGTTTAATTTATAAATTAGGCACAGTAAGAGTTGAACAGCGGTAACAGCATGCTGTAGCAGGAGGCATGAAAGTTGGTCTCTCCCTCTCACAATCTGTTACCCGGCTGTGCTCGACTTTCTTAGGAGGCTGTGGGATTGGAGCGACTTCTCTACGACAGGGGCAGTGAGAGGAGGGACAGGTGTGGCTTCCTGGCGCCAGGCCGCTCTTGCTGGGAGGTTCGTGGGTCCAGGGTGGTACAGGGTGACCAGGGTGCCAGGCAGCTGCTAAATATGCAAGGTGGCTGCAAAGAGTCCTAAGAATCTGCCATCAACAGTTGCTTTTGCGGGATTAGCGCCTGGGGTTGGAGGGGAGACTTCTTATAGTGCACCTGCTTTGTGTGGCTTCCGGAAGGAGCTAGGACACGGTGCTACCTCACCGAGCACAGATTCTGGAGGCCTGGGCCCAGGTGTGAAGCCTGTCTCTTCCTCTCCGTGGGATCTCGGTAGGTTGCTGCCCTCTGTGGGCCTCATTTTCTGAGGTGTAGTTTGGATGAATCGCCCTCAGTGGTGGGTGATGGCCCCGTGTGTGGCGGCCTGTGTGAAATGTCTGCTGTTGCTGACCTCCCTTCCCATTTGCACGCGTTGCACTGCTGTTTGGTAAACCGGTGTTAGGACTGCAGACCGGAAGGAAGGCGGGCACCCGGCGTTTGGCAGAGCAGACGCCACTGGAGGGCTTGCTGCCTCCTCTGCGGGGACCCAGGGCCTCAGCTCTCTCGGGGGAACTTTCCTCGCTGCTTGGCAGGGGACCCCTGGCAAGGTTGCCCCAGCCCTGGGCTCTGCCCCATCTCGCGCCATCTGTGTCTCCGCGGCCCTTTCCTTCCCACCCCCATGTGCCAAGGCCTGTGGGCCCTTGCCAGCTGGCCAGGTCCATGGGGCAGTACAGTGTGGCCTTCAGCAGGGCCATAGGAGGGGCTGGGGAAGGGCAGCCGGCCCCGAGGAGGCTGTGGTGCCGAGCAGCCAGCAGGAAGAGGTGCCCAGCCACCCTGTGATGGTCTGGGGGACCCAGCCTCTGCAACTTGGGGCTGGGGGCTCAAGCAGTCCCTAAGCCAGAGGGGACAGCGAGGGACCTTCCTGGCTGGACTGCAGCCACCTGCGGGCCCCTTGGCACCGGGCAAAGGAAGATTTGTGGCAGTAACGGCCTCGGGTTAATGATTTACCCTGGGTGGGGGCTGAGTCCTTTCTGGGGCTGCCCCGGGCCCCGGGAGCTGCTGGGAAGAGTCGCCCCTGAAGTGCACGTGTTGTGGTCACCCTCTGTGCTGCCGGAACTCGGCCCGAGCCCCATCTAACTGCGTCCCTGCCTTTTTCTACAGGCGAGCGGTGAGCAGGGCGCTGGCCTGAGCTGGACTGTGTCTGATGGCTTCCTCCAACCTGCCTGCACAGCCTGCCGTAGGTATGTACCCCAGCCCCTGCTCCTGCCCCTCCCCACGATGGCCCCTCGGGGCTGTGCCACGGGCTACCCTGGTGCGAGTTGCTGCTCTGCTGGTCCCTCGCCCTGTGCCTGTCTGGCCTCTCTGCCTCAGTCTCCTCGTCTGCAAAGTGGGAATCGTTTCTTCCTGTCAGAGCAGGTACTAGGCAAGGACTAATGTGACATCAGTGCCTCTCAGATGGCTTGGAGTGGGGAAGAGTTTGGGGTCTGGGCCTGAGGGGCACCTGGATGAAGTTGTAAGTCAAGTGTGGGGAGCCAGGAATGGGGAAAAGGGCCCGGCTTAAGGTCAGCCTGAAGGTTACCAGATTTAGGAGGAAAACAGAGGCAGCAAAAGTCCCTACTTATACTAGCAAAGTTATTTGTTGTTGATCTGAGATTCAGTCTATTTGGCAGCCCCAGCGGTGGCCTCAGTCCCTGCCGGTGACGTCTGGGCTCTGCCTGGAAGAACTGGACCCAAGGTGTTTCACCCACCAGCCCAGCTCCCTGTCCTTGACTCTTTCCTCAGGGAAACAAGATGGCAGAGAGCAGAGAGGTCCCACCTGTGACCTGCCCCATCTGGTGGGTGTAGATCCCAACCCTGCCACTCACCCTGTGACCTGGCATCCCACGGTCCAGTGTCACCATTGATGAACGTGGTGATCATGACTCCCTCCCCTTTTGAAAGCTTTAAATACAGCCTGGGCTCTGGCACGGGGTGACCGAAGGCTCCGTGAATGGGAGTTGGGGTGGCATTGCAGGGTGTCGGCAGGACACACCATGGGCGCAGTCCCCTGACCCGGGGAGGGCCAGATGACAGTCTCTTCCTCCCTGAACATCTCCTCCTCGTACGGGACCAGCTCGGGCCGCCCAAGCCAAGACTGAGGTGTCTTCCTGGGTCCCTGCCTCCCTGGCTCTCTGGCTTAGCTGACCCAAGGCCTGGGCGTGTCCAAGAGCATGGAAGACGCGAGTGGCCCCTGCTGTGCCGTCTGCTCGGATGGCCGGGAGGGGTCAGTTTGGCTGGCAGTTACCCTGGGCTGGGTCCCCGATCTTCCTTCTGATCAGGTGGGATGGGTCTTGGGGACAGCGACTCTCCTGCCGTACCCTGGACCCGGGTCCCGGGACAGCCCCCTCTGGCCCAGCTGTCAGAGGCACCCTGCTCTCTCCTTCCCACCGCCGCGGGCCCAGGGGCAGGTGTGTACATGTGGAGCGCGTTCATGTACTCAGCCAGCAGCTCTGCCCAGCTGTGCTTGGCACTCCTGGCTCCTGCTGTGCTGTGTTCTGGTTCCGGGAGATCCTCCTTTGTCTCACCAAGCACAACCCGTTTCCTGAGGACAGGGTCCCCGAGACCCCAGCTTAGCGCTGACCTCTGCCTCTTGTGTGTCTGCGGCCCCCGGGCACCTGCTCCTGCTGCCACCTCCACCCGGGCGCCTGGTCCTCACCTGAGTGTGGCAGACTTTTCTCCTCCTGCAGGGCAGCTGGCGCCTGGGCCTTTGCTAAACCTGTGAGTGCTGGCCATCCCCTCTGTCAGCAAGGTCTCTGTCCCTCGTCTGAAGTTTGCCCCTGCTGTGTCACCTCCCTGGCCTGCAGTGGGCTCTGGACACCCAGGCTTTGGCCCAGAGCTGCCGGCTGCCGACTCATAGATGCCGGGGGTGACACTCATGGGTGAGCGGAGGCTCTTTGCTCTTAGAGGGAGGAGTCTGGGAGTCCCTGGTTTCTGCTGGGGGTGTGAGCTGGCCTGGGGCTGGGCCCCGCCTCTGTGTGGGGAGGGATGGTCCTTCCCTTGTGGGGACAGGGCGGGCTCCGATGAGGCTGTAATGACAGCAGTGACGGAGCCTTGAGGATGACGGTTGAATGACAGAGGCATCGTCTCCTGGGTGTGGTGGCAGGTGACTGCAGCCCCTGCAGGGGAAAGCAGAAGACCTCCCACGGCACACAAACTTGGCGTCACTGACTCAGAAGTCCCAAAAGCATTGTCAGGGTCATGCCAGGTGAAGCTGGGTGAGGCAGTGCACACTCTTGGAAGCTGAGGCAGGAGGATCCCAGATTCCAGCCCAGCCTGGGCAGATCAGTGAGACCCTGTCTCAAAGTGAAAAAAATGTTGATATGATTCATCATGAAGGCCCTGGGTTCTGTCCCCAGGACTGAAAACCATCATAACAAATAAGACTTTATTAATATTATAAAGCTTGAAGACATTAAAATAATTCACTACCAAATGCATTTTATCTGGTATTGTAATATCAAATGAATACTATTATATAGTATTTTAAAACGCCTGATACAAGCTGGGGGTGGTGGTGCACGCCTGCAATCCCAGCACTCGGGAGGCTGAGGCAGGAGGATCGCTGGGAGTTCGAGACCAGCCTGGGCTACATAGTGAGTTCCAGGTCAGTCTCAACTACACAGTGAGACCCTATCTCAAAAAACCAAAACCAAAAAAACAACACCCCCCAAATTAAAAACAAAAAACCAACCCCCCCAACCTGAAATAAGCAGTTCACATACAAACTGCAAGGCTGACTGCCCAATTGATCTCACGAGCCACCACCACCACGGGGTTTGTGACTGGAAAACCATGACCACGGCTTCCTTCCCAGCCCTGTATTTCCTTTGTTAACTTGTTGCTGTGGGGCCGAGTGTCAAAAGGTTCGAGCCTCTTCCAGGAGAGTTTCTGGCTGGAGAGATGAAGGCACACGCTCAGACTGCGTTTGCTTCCTCCCCTCTGCCTACTGCCACCTGCCCAGACCCCTAACTCAGCCTCCGCGGACCTAAGGAGCATAGTGGGGCCGTGGGGCCTGGGCGTGACTTCACTCTCATCCTCCGGAGCTGCCCGTGTTCTCTGCTGGGCCGTGCAGTGTCCACCTCCCTGATCACCCGGCCCTGTCGCCCGCTAAGCCCTTCTTTCCTGCAGGAGATCCGCTGGTCCCTGCAGCCCCAGGCCCCTCCCCCGAGGCAGAGGAGGACCCTGGAGAGGCCTTTGAGTTCGATGACAGTGATGAGGAAGAGGACACCAGCACAGGCCTGGGCATCTCCTGCCTTGCTCCCGAGAGGGACCACGACCCCGCGCTGATCCACTTGGCCTCTGCCCCTGGCTCGGGCAAGCTCTCCTGTAAGTCTTGGTCCGTCTGGATTCCAGGAGGCTGGGGCTACAGTGTAGAGAGTTGCATGGTGTGGGGTTTCCTGGGGATGCCTGGTGGCCCCTCTGCTGTCCCCAGAAGGCAGGAAGGGGGACACGGGGTGGGTGGGGGAGGCCATCCATGCTGCCCTTGGGAATGGAGATTCCTAGCATTCCTACAACATCTGCCCCACTCTGGCGAGTTCAAATGAGAGCTTGGTCGGGTTTGCTGTGGAGACAGTTGCTGCCCAGAGCTCATGCCTGAGTCCCTCCTGGCTTCTCCCCCAGAGCACCCACCCCAGCCCAGGGAGCAGCCCGTTCCCAGCGGCCTTGGGGAGCCGGGAGGGAGGCCTCATCTGGGAGAGGCTCTTGGACCGGACCAGCCAGAGCTTCCTGCAGGCTGGGAGGGCTGGGTCCTGCGGTGGGGGCGGAGCAGTGCAGGTAGGACAGGGAGGGAGTTAATCACCACAAGGGAGGAGGGGACCCAGCAGCCAGGTCCGGTCCCTGGCTTCACGGGAGGCGGGAGTAGGCCTGGTCCATGCCTAGTCTCCGGCCTTACGGGCTCTCCCCGCCCTTTCCTCCCGCAGACCCAGACCCAGCGGCTGCACGGCCCCAGACCGAGTAAGTGCACGCAGTGATTATCTGCCAAACAGATCGGAAACGGGGAGAGATGGGCAGGGTGTGGGGTGGGTGGGGCCGAGGGCGGTTCCTGCCGTGAATGTGGCCGCCCTGCTTTCTCTCGCCCCGGAAGCCTGTGCCCCTGTGCCACGGCTCAGAGCAGGCCTGGCCCCAGCCCTCCCTCGGTTCCTTGCTTAGCTGGGTGGCCTTGGCGGAGCCACAGCACTCTCTGCAAGCGTCCACCCGTGTCTCTGTGAGGTGGAAACAGTGAAAGGGCCCTCCCGGGACCGTCACTGAGCACCGAGTGGCTGCTCGGGCACTGCTTTGCCAGACATCCCGTTCCCACTTCTGTTTGTTTTTTGAGACAGGGTCTCACGGTGCAGTTCAGGCTGGCCTCGTACTCACTGTGTAACCCAGGCTGACTTTGAAAGTCGTGGCGATGCTCCTGCCTCAGCTTCCAGAGTGGTGGGATGACTGGCGTTGTTGCCGCCACGCCTGGCTCCCCATTCTTGCTCTTGTGACTGTTGCTGCGGCTCTGTCCTGACCACCAGGGGCCCGGTGCCTGCACCCTAACCATGGGAGCACCGAGCGTGGTATTCCCTGTGTAAGTCGAAGTCCTCTGTAAAATGGACCAGTGATGGTCCTCAGCATATGCAGCCTCACAACAGACATTTAATTAGAGCATTTGCTTTTTTTGGTTTTCTTCCTGGTACTCAGGACTAAACCCAGGCCCTTTTTAATTTTTTTTTTTTTTTTTTGAGACAGGATCTCACTATGTAGTCTATGCTGGCCCTGAACTCTTGGTGATCCTTCTGCCTTAGCCTCCTGAGTGCTGGGACTATAAGCATCCACCACCATGCTGGCTCTGTTTTATACCTTTTTTTTGGTACTGGGGATTGAGCTCTGGTCCTTGCGCTTGCAAGGCAGGCCACCGAACCGCTGAGCTAAATCCCCGGCCCTCTGGCCCCTGTTTTAGACTTTGAAAGAAGGTCTTGCTAAGTCGCGAAGTTGCCCAGGCTGGACTCCAGCTTCTTACGATCTTCCTGCCTCAGCCTCCCACAGTGCTGGGATTGTAGGCACCACAACACCTGGCTAGGACAGTTGCTTTGAATCCCAGCTCTGCTGGGTTCTTTCTGCTCCTGGTTGGCAGCTCAGGTTCTCTGGGTGCTGGTGTCCAGAGCCTTTCCCAGATGGGGAGCCTAGGCCCCGAATTGACAGCCAGGGGTGCTAGGGGCTGGTTGAAATCCTGGCTGTCCTGGTTGGGGAAGGGGTCTGGGTGCCTGCCTGTCTCCCTGGGGGGCCTGTCTTCCTGCCAGTGCTCGTTTGCTGCCTAGAGGGGTGGACCCTGGGCGGGTTTCTGCCAGGCTGCCACCCTGCAATTAGGTCCAGCGTTAGGGCCGCCTTTCCATCTGACGAGGAAGCTGGGGTGCACCTGCAGCTTCTCCCCTGCACCAGCTGGGAGGTCTCGATGACTGGGCTCTCTTCACAGAGGGATGGGGCTGGGGGCGGTGTGGTCCCTCAGCCAGGCCGGCTCTCAGTGCTGGCCCGGCCTGTGCTCTCCGCCGCCCCGCCCTCTCTCCTGAAGACCAGGGTTCCCCTCTGCCTGGCTCATCTCCCAAGTGGTCTCTGCTTCATCCTGGGGACCTGCCTCTGGAGCTTGGCCACAGTGACTCTGCAGCCAGATCAAGTTTCAGGCTGGCGCCGGACGCCGTGCGGGGGCCCGAGTGACCCAGTGGGCCCAGAGTGGTGCGCGCGGTGATGTTTTCCATCGTCCCATTGGTGAACGTGGTTAGGATCGGTCAGAGTGGGCCGAGGTCCAGGCATGGAGCGGCCTGGCTCTGCCTTTAACCCTCTGCCTGCCTCCCGCACACTGTCTCTGGCCCTGAACTCATTCTGGTGTTGCTGGCTGCCTGAACACCTTCTCCTGGGTGACCGTGTGTGGCTTTGGGTTGCCTGAGAACCTCTCTGTGCCCCAGTTTCCCATCTGTTAGGTGGAACCACTTGTGAGGTGTCAAAGTGGACTGGTATAGGGAGGCACCTACCCCCAAGTGCTGCGGCTGGCACCTCCCCAGCTACAGTAGCGCATCCGTGTTCCTTCTGAGCGTGGGACCCGGCAACAGGACTTTGTCACTCACCGGACACTGTCCCTGGGACGTGTCCCCCGGAGAACATGAGTTAGGACAGGAGCCATGGGGTCCCTGTGAGTTTACCCACGTGAGTCTGCAGGGTGTGACTTCACACAGGGAGGTGCCGATGCCTCCTGACTCCCGGTCCAGTGCTCTCGGCCTCGTTTCCCTCCTTCCAGCCTCTGCCGATGGAGGTTGCAGCTGCCCCTTGGGCTGGTGATTTTCCACCCTGGGATCTTCTGGGGGTGAAATACGTCCATGTCACTTTCCTCCTCCCCATCATCCAAGAAAAAAAGAAAAGAAAAATCTTGATTTTCTTTTAAAACTCGTCCAAAGGTGGTCCCTAGGCAAACACTGCTTTGGAAACAGATCTCTGAGGAGGTTTTGGCCTCCGAGGCCTGCTGGGAGTTCTGGGGAGGCGGCTGCTCCCCGGTCTCCAGCTGCTGAGGCTCCTTGTGAGTAGTTAGAAGGGCTGCCACTGTCCGCACGGCCTAGGGTCAGTGACCACAGCCCTGCCGGACACCTGATGCCCAGCAGGTGAGTGGAGCCACTGGGCCGTGAGCTGCCAGGGAGGGGTGTAGCTGGCAGCCAGGGGGCTGCCAGGGGTCCCCAGGGCCCTGCACAGAGGACTTTAGGTCTGGCAGGTTGCTTGCTGTCCCCAGACCTTTTCTTTTTTTCTTTCTTTTTTGTTTTTCTGAGATGATCTCACTGTGTAGCCCAGGCTGGCCTCAAACTCACAGGGATCCTCCTGCCTCAGCCTTCTGAGTGCTGCGATCCCAGGTGTGTGCTACCACACCCAGCTTCCAGCCTTTCTTTCTGAGCAGTGAGGTGGGGACCATCCACTTTCCCTCTTCAGGGCCCTACATGGAGAATCCAGACATGGGGAAGCCGGCCGGCCCATGCCGACGCTCCAGCGACGTTGTCTGCCGCTGCTGGGTCCTGTACCCCTGGGAGTTAGACCTGGGGCCGACAGAGCTGCTGGTGTTGCTGCTGTGTGTTTTGGGGGTGGGCCACCCTGCTCAGCCTGCCCAGGGGCCGAAGGTGGCCGGGAGCTGAGCCCTCTGGGAAAAAGCAGACTTCTGCTCCACTGACTGGCAGTGCGTTCTCTTCCCTCCGTGGGACACCCAGACCTGCTAGTGGATGAGGATAATCACCTCAGGCAGGACCGGTGATGACGGTGGTTACTGTGTACCACGCATGGAGCTGGATGCCCAGATCCCCGTGCCCCTGCCCTGGCTAGGATACAGGCACTGCCACTCCCTAGGGAAGCCAGGTGGTGCGTCCCCACGGTGAGCGTCGGACCCCAGACCAGGGCCATGGCTCCCCTCGCCCCCGAGTACCTGCTCCCTGGAACTTGCCATCTGCTTTGTGGTGGGAGGGTGCCTCCCACTGTGTGTTTATTGGGGTGAGGGTTTTGCCCATGGCGAGGGCTCTCCAGGCGCCCGGTGTGTCCTGTGGACCCCGGGAGCCAGGGCAGTGCCTGGTGTGGCGCTGGGTGAGTAGAGGTGGCAGGGTGAGGGACGGGGACTACATTTATTTGGGCAGAGGGGATATTTTACTTGCTGCTGTGTCCTCGTGGCTCAGCATGCTGTCAAGTGCAGCTCAGGGGCTGAGGATTCGATTTTTGAGTGTCTGATGGATATTAGCAGGGGCCTGAGGGTCTGAAAGGTGACAGCCTCTCCGGACAACCAGGAGAAGAAAAACTGCAGCCGTGAGATCTCTGAGGCTGTACTCTGACCCTGGCGGAGGACAGAGACCAGGGCAGAGGCCAGCGGAGGCGGAAGGTGGACAGGAGCGGCCGAGTGGCCCGAGACCAATCTGGATTATAGGAGGTGTTGGCTGCCACTTCCCGAGTCACTCCTGTACCATGTGCCTCAGGGCCAGAAGCCCTCAGAGCCGTGGATGAGCGGCTGAGGCTTAGAGAATGAAGCCGGGACCCAGGATCTCCTGAGCTGGTAAATGGTGGGGTTGGCCTGAGGCTCTTCCGCCCCCACGGACTCCTGCAGCGTTGGGGTTTGAAGTGGGGATGTCAGCACCACCCTCCCGGAGTTCTTGCTGCTGCAGGGCAGCTGCTGAGGGTGTCAAAGTTGAAGGGGTGGGTGGGGGCGCTGAGTGCCCGGCGGTGGCCAGGAAACCTGAGCGCAGACCCACAGCTTCCTGTCTTTCTCCTGGACCTGGGCCTGCACCCCTGGCCTCTGACAGCAGCAGCCCTTGGACTCGGGCCCCCTCTGGAGTTGTGTGCTTTTCCCGCCTGGTTCTGCCTCTGCCCCAAAGCCCGCTGTGGCCTCGGCGGTTCCGCTGGGTCAGTGTTTGGCTGCCTCCTGGCCCAGCCTTAGGGATTCTAATTGGCCCCCTTGAGAAACTTGTCCTCCTGGCCTCCCCTTCCCTGGGTAGCAGGACAGGGTGGATTGTGCTGCCCCTTGGCTGGTGGACTCCTGGGAGGGGCAGGGACGCCCACCCTCCCCTGGTGTGCCAGGATCTGCTGTTTCCAGTGTCCAGAGCATGCGGGCCTCCTGTGCCAGGCCCCACGGGGTCCTGGTGGGACCTGAGCTTGGGAAGATTCCAGCTTCCCCGCTGGACTCCTTTGTGGGAGCCTTGGGGCCCAGGCTCCCGTCTCCGTAAAGATCTCTCTGTCCTCTTGCCCGGCCCCACCTTATTTCTGTGCTCTCCACCCTTGCTCATGGGGTCTTAGTCCCTGCATCAGAGCCAGGAGCTCTGGGGTCCAGGACCCTTTGAGGACCCTTTGAGCCGCACGGCCACTTCCCTAAAAGCCACACCCGATGACCCTGGGCACGTGTTGGATACTCTGGGCCTCCGTAGCGGCGGGACTCTGCTTCATTCTCTCCGTGCCAGGGCCCAGCGCAGGGAGGCGGAGCGAACGGCCGGTCCGTGCGTGGCCTCTCCTGGTCCTGCAGCCCCGTCCGCGTCCCCTCTGCGTTCTCAAAGCCGCCAAGTTATAGTCGCTCCCCCGAGGTGTCCCCGCTCTGCCCACGCACGCCCCTCTGTCCTTCTGGTGCCCATCTTGGCCGAGCGCCTTGCTGGGGCTGGCACCCGGGCCAGCGGTGTGTTTTCCTGGTGTGTGTGTGTGTGTGTGTGTGTGTGTGTGTGTGTGTGTGTGTGTGAAAAAAAAGTGTGTGTGTGGGTGTGTTTGTGTGTGTGTGTGTGTGTGTGTGTGTGTGTGCCAGCGGTGTGTTCTCCTCGTGTGTGTGTGTGTGTGTGTGTGTGTGTGTGTACTGGACACTCGCTCCCTGCCCGTCCTGTGCTGAGCCTCGCCTCACCTCCCTCAGCTCTGGAGCCCTCGAGACGCCGCACCGTTCACAAACGAGGCAGCGGGCACAGGCGGAAAGGGCCATCGGCCCAGGATCACCCAGCGAGAGGAGGCGGAGCCAGGTGAAGCCCTGCTCCTGTGTTCTAGGCCATTCTGGCTGTGCCGTCTCCCACACCGGTCTGGTTTGGACCTGGACTGTGGGCCCCCATGAGTCACGTGACGGGGGACCCGTTTGTGGGCTTGGTTGTCGAACCCTCAGAGTCCCCTCTGCAAGTGGGATGACGAGACCCCCGATGGGGCTTTTGGGGGGATGAGCTGAGATGGGAGGGACCCGTGCTTGGTCAGGGAGCTGCTTGATGCTTCTGCGTGGGTCTGTCCACGCAGGCCTTGGGGGAGGAGGGACCAGGCTGGCCGCTCTCACCTTTGATTATTTTTTGTTTTGTTTTGTTTTGTTGAGACAGGGTCTCACTATGTGGTTGAGACCAACCTGGAACTCACTCTGTAGCCCAGGGTGGTCTCGTTGCAGGCGTACGCCACCATGCCTGGCAAACCTTTGATTATTATTGTCATTATTTTGGTGGTACTGGGGATTGAACCTAGGGGCACTTGACCACTGTGCTACAGCCAAGCCTCTTTTAAAATTATTTGATTAATTAATTAATTAATCATGATACTGGAGATTGGACCCAGGGCCTTTACACTGAGCTACATTTTTTTTTTCAATTTAAAATTTTCTTTTTTTTAAATTTGGAGACAGGTCTTTCTAAGTTGGTCAGGCTGTGCTCAAACTTGGGATTCGTTGGCTTTAACCTCACAGAGTACTGGAATCACAGGCGTGAGCCGTTGTGCCTGGCTCCTTTTTAATTTTTAATTTCAAGACAAGCTCATACCCAGTTGCTCAGATGAGACTTGAAGTTGTGATCCTCCTGCCTCAGCCTCCCCAGTGCTGGGGTTATAGGTGTGTACCACCATGCCTGGCTCCTAATCCATCCTTTATTTAAATTAAAATAAAATTTGTTTTTGGTACCTGGACTCAAACTCAGGGCCTTAAGCTTGCTAGGCAGGTGCTGTGTTGCTGAGCTATGTTCCCGGCCCTCGTAATCCACAGTGTTGACATTACCAGAAAAAGTTTTCTTCCTCCCTCCCTTCCTCCCTCCCTTCTGCCCTTTCTTCCTTCCCTTTTTAAAAGTCACACATTTATTGTCAAAAAAGTAAAAAGTGCCAATTAAACGTTGCTGACTGATGAAAATCATGCCCCCTTGATCCCAGCCACCTCCTCAGAGCCCCACCTATGAGCGCGAGGCTTGGGGGACGTCCAGTTACAGACCCTAAGCTGCCAGGGCCTCGGACATCAGAGAGGAGGTGTGGGTGGGGCGCAGGGCAGGGCTGGGGCTGGGGTCAGGCCTGTGTGTGACACTGGGCTGTAGAGCAGTGGTCCCTTGCTGAAGGGCCCCGCCTCCTAATGCCACCACCCCAGGGTGTGGATGTTGAGGGGGACTCAGACCAGAGCAGAGCAGGTGGGGACGTCGTGACCCTGGGGCTGTGGTTCTCTGCCGAGCGCTCTTTCTTGCCTTCCTTTGTATACAGTGGTGGCTGAGCAGGCGAGGTAGGTGCCTTCTGACAAGGTGAATACTTGTGGGCAAATTCTCAGCTTTCAGGATGAGGAGCGCAGACTTTGAGGGCAGGACCAACTCTCCGTTCCGTCCCAGCTCTCCGAAATAGCAGAGCGAGTGATTCTTTTCTTCGTGAGCACCAATTTTCCAAACAGCAGCATGGGGATAAAAACACCTATCTCCTGTATGTTCCTATGAAACTAGATTTGCATATATATGTAAAGCAAAATAAGTAGCAGGTGCTTTTTTTTTTTAAGGCAGAAGATCCTCCTGTCTCAGCCTCCAGAGTGCTGGGACTATAGGCCTGCACCATTACACCTGCCCAACAGGTGCTCCTTAAAGGTTACTGACGGTCGTGTTATACATGAAAGCTCAGCAGGCCTTTAGATGGAGATCGTCAAGCCAAAGCCCTTGAAACTCATGTCCACTTTGGCTGGAGCTGTGTGGTCTTGTCTGAGCACGTTTCCCCTCCCACCTTTTTTCTTTTCTTTTCCTTTTCCTTCCTTTCTTTCCTCAGCACCTTCACATTAAGCTACGTGACCAGCCCCCGCCTTAGATTTTACTTTGGAGTCAGACACGGTGACATATATTTGTAATTGTAGCACTCGGGAGGCTGAGGCAGGAGGATTGCTATGAAGTCAACACCAGCCTCGGCTACTTAGTGGCATACCTGAACTACATAGCGAGACCCTGTCTACAAATAAACAAGCAAACAAAACCGCTGGGGATTTAGCTCGGAGGCAGCGTACCTGCCTCGCAAGCACAAGGTCCTGAGTTCAATCCCCAGTACCAAAAAAAAGAATTATTTTGGGACCGGGTCTCGCTAAGTTGCTGAGTTGAGGAGCCAGTGGTGCAGCGAAGCAGGTATCGGAGGTGAGAGCTCCGCTCTTGCCCTCAGACCAGCACCGTGTCCCTGCTCTGGAACAGCCCTGTCCCCCTTGGCCTCAGCTTCCTGTCCAGGGAAAGTGTTCTCACTCTCACCCTGCACAACGCCGATGACTCCCAGCAGGAGCTCAAACCTGGGCCTTTAATGTGTTGCTCGGACCTGGCCGCCCAGCGGGTGGCAGTGAGTCTTGTGTGGCTTCTGGTTAAATAAAATGAAAAACTGAACACCACATGCGTGCTGGCCGCATTTCAGGTGCTCGGTGCGTGCGTACGGCTGGGGACCGCTGTCCTGGACCGCGCTGCTGTCTGGGCCTCTTCATGGCAGGCAGTGGGCGCCCGCGGGAAGAGCTTCCCAGCCTGGCTTGGCCACTTCCTGCCAGGGTGACCCTGGGACTTGCGGGTGGAAGGGGAGGAGGCTGGGATCCACTCCATCCGCTGTGACTGGGGAGGTGAAGAGAAGGCTCTGGCCCCTCAGGGCGCTCAGCAGCGTGGATTCCTGTCTGAGCCCCTGGCACTGTTCTAGTCTTCACCTCCTGTCCTCCTCCTCGGTCTTAGCTCAGGTGCCAGGAAGTTCCCGTGAATGCCTTGGCAGTGGTAGCTGCTGTCTCAGATGGTCTCAAGTCCTCTTGCTCCAGCTTGGCCTGAGTGATCATCGCTCTGTGTGTGTGTGTCTGTGCGTGTGTGCGTTTTGGTCTGGACTTTTTGTTGTTGTTATTGTTTTTGCACAGGATCTCGCTATGTAGCCCAGGTTGGCCTTGAACTTGTGGCGTTCCTCCTGCCTCAGAGTGCTGGGGTTACAGATGCGTGCCCACAGATCTGGTCTGAGACTGCCTTAAAAAAAAAAACTCGTGTAGGAATGATTTCTAGGATACAGAAAAGTTGCAAAGGTAGCCCGTAGAGCTCCTAGTAGCCCAGTTTGCCCATTGCTCGTGCCTTATGTGACCGTGGTGCGGTCACCAAAACTGGGAAACCTGCCGTGGTTGTGTCACCGCTGACTGACCCTGAGCTCCAGACTTCATGTGGCTCTCTCCAGTTCTCATGTGTGTTCCCTTTCCAGTTCAGGATCCGGCCCGGGGTCCCGAATGTCTAGCTCCTGTGGCGGGTGACAGATAGCCTTCCCGTCTCCCCTAGGAGTCCAGGACCCTGGGAGGGGGAGGGGCCAGGGCAGGTGCTTCGTGGGCGCCCCCGCCGGTTGTCCGCTGTTCCCTGGCCTGTGGCTGTGGTCTGGAGTTGCCCGCCTCGTCTGTTGCTTGGTTCAGGAGGCACCGGTTGCTCCGCTCCTTCCTGTTTGCGTATCTGTCCTAGGGAACTCCGGGCGCTGGTCCGGCCTGACTTCAGGCTCTCCTCTGCGCATTTGAAGCTGTGCAGTCAGTCCTCTTTCTTGCACAGGGCAGCGGATGTCCCAGCCTGACCTCGTTTGCATGTGGAGAGTGGAGGGAGTCTACCCGCGGGCCTTCCCTGCAGGAGGAGCTGGTCCAGGCAGAGCAAGTGCTGGATGCTGATAACTGAGAGAGTGTTCAGCCTTCATGCTAAGGGCAGCGGCGGGGCCCGCAGTGCCTTCTTCTGCTCTGTGTGTGTGTGTGTGTGTGTGTGTGTGTGTGTGCGCACGCTCGCGTGTGCGGGGTACTGGGGATTAATGTTCCCAGCCCTTTTAATTTTCTTTATTCTGAGGCAGAATCTTGCTAAGTTGCCCAGACTGGGCCGAAACGTGCAGTCCTCCTGTCTCAGCCTCCCAGAGTGCTGGGATGACAGGTGTGCGCCATGACACCTGGCTGCTACAGTGCCTTCTAAAGATGAGGAAACTGGGGGGCTAGCGGCTTGTCCAAAGCCAGCCCAGCCCTGGGCCTCCGCGGTGGACTTACTCATCACGTGCCCTGCAGACGGGACAGCACGCGTGTTGCAGCCTACTGGCTCATGGACCGTCTCTTGCCCGCAGGGCGCCAGCTGTGGTGAGCAACGGGGATGCCGTGGATGTGGTTTTCTCTGGGGTCCAGCGCTCCAGCTGGAAGCGGAAGAGCTCCCGTCGCGGTAAGTCCCCCACCCCACCTGCCACCACCTACCTGGGGTAGAGCCAGGGTAAGCTGGGAATCTGGAGCCAAGAGCTCATGCTGACTCCCAAGAGCCATGGGTTCCCCTGCCTCCGAGGGCTGCCGTGGACTCGGTGGCTGTGTGCGGTGGACCAGCCACTGCCCACAAGAGCCGTGGTCCAGCAGTGGGCCCCACACCCAGCCGTGCATCTGTCCACAATCTCTCACGGCTCCACCAACAGGCCTAGTGGGACAAGGTCTCTCTGGGAGGAGGGCCACACACAGGGCAGGCAGGAAAGGAAGGTCCCAGGCTGAAGGGCCAGCATGTGCAGGAGCTGGAGGGCAGGGGACACCTGGCCCCCGGAGAAGCAGCCATCGGCTGTCCAGGCCAGGCTGTCCAGGAAGGGGGTGGTGGTCAGGGGAGCAGGGCGAGGGAGGCTGTGTCTTCCCAGCCCCCGGCTCCCTCACTGCTGGGAGAGTGTTCAGGGCGACTGCGTCCGGTTCCTGCTCTGGGGAGAGGGGAGGGTGGGATGTGCGGGGGCGAGTGGGGGCTGCAGGGAGGGCGGAAGCTGTGGTTAGGGCAGGGGCTGTGCCTTTCCCAGAAGGGCCAGGGGACCAGGACAGGCTCCTTCGGTGGGGCTGCTTTCCCGAATCCCTGCGCCTGGCGGCCGGCCGGGAGGTGGGTGGAGGCCTGCATCTTGGAGTGGCTGAGCGCAGGGAGAGCTGGGACTGCATCCCGGAGGGCAGCAGTGGCTCTAGGCCTCGGTGCTGGCTGAGCCGTCAGGATGCCGCAGCCACCAGCTGGTCGTTGCTCCGGTGGCTGTCACAGCCCACCTGATGCTCTGTCTCCCCCTCCGACTCCCAGTTGACCGGTTCACTTTTCCTGCCCTGGAGGAGGACGTGATTTATGACGACGTCCCCTGCGAGAGCCCCGATGCCCATCACCCCGGTAAAGTGTTTCCCTTGCTCCCTGCCCTGCCCGCTCTCTCCGTGCCTTTTCACAACCCTCGGGCTTCAGGGTGGGGTTCACGGGGCCCCAGCGTGGCCAGGGCTTGGGTGTCCTGGGGAAGCAGGTCCTGTCACGGCTCAACCCCTGGTCCCGCCTCAGGAAAGCAGGGTGAGTCTGGGCTTCCCAGGGCTGTTGGGGAGATGAGCGATCCTTAGACCCAGAAAGCAGTGTAGTTAAAGCTCGGGGAAACTCTGCACCCTGCTCTAGGTCAGGACCGGAGTGTGACAGGTTGGTGGGGACATCGTAGCTGCAGAAGAGACGGGGTGCAGGTGGGGTAGGTGCACTGGAGCTCACGGAATGGACAGGAGGGATGTGGGTGGCAGCCTGGGCCATCTCTGCTGGGACACACAGGCCAGGCTCCCCGTGTGTCGGTTCACGCAGCTGCTTTGGCTTAGGGTAGCGCATCCTCATTTCTAGACGGGAAACTGTAGGAGCAGGGCTGGGCTCTAACCTGCACTCATAGCCCAGAGGATGTGGGTGGCACTTCGTGACAGGCGAAGCGCATTTGAGTCCGTGATTGATAGAACCCACGAAGCCAGCAGAGGGCAGTCACATCAGCGAAGTTCAGCCACCAGCCCCAGATCACACAGCGGGGACTTGAATGGATGACTCCTTTCTCGTACTCTAGTAATCTGCTGGTTTTCAGGGGCTCCCCATCCAGTCGGGGTCCACCAGCCTGGCTTTTGAGGAGCCGCTAGGCTGATGGGGGCTGTAGACATCTGTGGTCAGCGTCCAGTCCCCAGGTAACGTGACAGGGACTGAGGGCCCAGAGCCGTCTCTTTCCCGACTCCTGTCCCAGGAATGGACCGAGGGGCCAGTGAAATGCCTGCCCTCTAACAGCCTGGGCTGTGCTTGGGGTGCGGCTCTCTGCTTGCAGTCCTGGAAGTCCAGGGAAGCACAGTAACGTGCTGGGATCTTGCAGCCCCCACACGCTGCTTTCCCATGAGATCAGATTGAATGACTGATTCCTTGCCCCAGGCCTCAGTGCCCTCCGGCCTGGGAGGTCCATAGGTCGTTGCCTCACTGCGTTGAGGTGGTTAAGAGCAGGTGGCTGGGAGCCAGACCGCTTGGGGAGCATCCAGCCCTACGCTGCAAACTGGGGACCACGTTACTCATGCCTGGGGTGACATAGCCGAGGGCCCCAACACCAGCCTATCTGGGACCAGCGTGGGCTTAGCCGAGCTCAGAGAGGACGTGGTCAGCCGCCAGCTAGGCCATACACCCCAGGGCACTCCAACAGCCCTGGGTTCAAATCCTGCCCTGCTACTGATTGGGGCCCAGGGCTCTGTGTCTTTGGGCTTTGTGTTCATATAATATCAACATCTCCTGACCTCACAGGCCTTCGGGGAGGGCATCTAGAGAACCGCCTAATCTCTCTGGGCCTCTGTTGACCCTTCTGTGAAAACGGGACCCCCGTTCCCCCGCCCTTGAGATGCTTCTTAAATTTAGATTCCATGAGCTGGTGCAGGCTGCCGAGCGGTGGCCGTGAGCACTGGGAAGGGGCCACGGTCTTGAGTGTTACTGTGAAGGCCAAGGCCCTGTGAGCTCCCTGGAGGCTGGGGCGGTGCTGGGGGATCGGTGGCTGTCTGATTCTCCGCAGCTCCAGGGTAACGGGGAATGGCGGGGTTCAGTGGGTGGAGCCCCAGCCCAGCTTGCTTGGCCCGGGCACCCCGGCTCTTCTCCGGAGCCTTTTCCTGTCTTGTGGCAGCAGTGGTCTCGCACTTGCCCAGCACAGTGCCGTGTGGGTGGAGCAGGGCTGGCGGAGGCATCCCCAAGATCTGGGTCTGCTTCCGCTGTGTCTAGGTGGGGGTCCCAGCCCAGCTTTTCTAGTAACGGTCGCAGCCTGTGCCCAGCAGGAGACATTTATCACCGTTGTCTTTACTTAAAAATAATTCTGGGGCCGGGGATTTAGTTCAGAGGTTCTGCTGCCTGCCATGCAAGTGCAAGGACCTGAGTTCAATCCCCGGTACCAAAAAAAAAAAAAAAAAAAAAAAAAAAAATTCTGGTTCTCCTCCTCTGCTTTCCCGGGGGTGGATTTCTGGGGCTCTGGGTCAGAATGAGGCATGCAGGCCACACAGAGCCACCACCCGCTCTTGTTAGGTCCTTGCACGGGTTGGGCTCTTTCCCGAGGACCCCTTCCCTTGCTTACTCAGCCCGCTGCTCTTCCTCCAGTCCTGTAGGGAGGCCTCTGACAGCCGAGGCTACCACATTTCAGCAGCAGCTTCTGAGCAGGTCTTCCCAATGCCACATCTTTTTCATGTGACAGAAGCATTTCATCTTCGTGCCCTTTTTGGAGTCCGACCTCACTCACTGATTTTTGTGGTTGTTCTCCCGAGACAGGGTCTCGCTCTGTTCTAGGCTGGCCTTGAACTCACTATGTAGCCCAGAGTGGCCTTGAACTTTGTCCCCAAGCCTTCTGACCTAAGCGTTTCCTGGGGGGCTTTGGAAGAAAACAGACACTCCTGGTCTCTGGGCCGGGCACGCCCCCTACTGGGCTGTCCTGGACCCCATGGGAACTCAGACCTGGAGCCAGGGGGAGCATCTGCCCTTCCTTTAGCTTCCAGTGCCCCAACAATCTCCAAGTACAGGAGAATGCTGAGGGCCGGAGTCGGGCTTAACCCTTAGCTTTCCTCCAAGACAGGCCCGGGAGGCCTGAGTGGGCGCCTGGGTCACAAAGTCAAGCGATGTTAATAGGAGGCTGATGAGTGTGTGTGTGTGTGTGTGTGTGGCGCACGAGCTTGTTCCCATTTTCTTACTCCCTGCCCCTGGGCTGGCTGTGCGGCCCTAGTGTCCCCAGCTCACCAGCTCTGTCCTGGCTGCAGGGGTGGAGCGGAACCTGATCTATGAGGATGTGCAGCGTGCGCCCCGGGAGCCCGAGGACCTAGGCTGGAGCTCCAGCGAGTTTGAGAGCTACAGCGAGGACTCGGGCGAGGAGGCCAAGCCGGAGGCTGAGCCTGCCAAGCACCGAGTGTCCTTCCAGCCCAAGGTGAGGGAACCCGGGCACTGGGACCCCTTCAGGGAGGGGGCGGTGGGGTGAGAGCCAAGATCTGCATTGGGTGAGCGGGGAGCCAGGGGGCTGGGTCGTCAGAGGCAGGGGGTGGCCCCGGGCTGCTGTGTGTCTGTGGCGCGCTCAGACTGGGGGCGGGTGAGGATTGGGCCTGACACGGTGCCCACCCACCCCACCCGTTCTTGTGCAGACCCAGTGGGTTGGCCCGTGCTGTTCATGGACTCTGACTGGGCTTCAGAACAACCCAGCCACCCAGCTGGTCAGCAGCCTGGGGGCTGCTGGAACCGTAGCAGAGGTGCCCATGGGACTTCTTTCCAAGGACTTAGAATGGCCAATGGGCTTTTGGCTTCTCCTGTGTTTCTTCCCGGAGCAGGCACACTGCCAGGGGAGAGGAGGGCAGGTGGGCCACTGCCCCTTCCCTGCATGTCTTGGCTCCTCCCCATTATTTTATGGAAGCCCCCAAGAGGCAGCCACTGTTGTCCTGAGATTTGCAATTTAATGGCAGCAGCTTCTTACGGAGCTGCCTGACCAGTGGTGACAGGGACCCATCAGGCTCCTTTTGAGGAGACAGAGATCTACCCGTGGCCCTATCCTGTGGAAGCTGCTGGGCCAGGCAGGGCCCAGGCGAGGCTTCCAGGGGCCTCCAGCCCATTCTGAGTTTGGGGCCTCCCTGGGAGAGGTCAGCTGCTCCGGCCAGCACCCCCACCCAGGAGTCTCCGGACAGCCACACGGGGTGGGACCCGTGAAGGCTGGCCTTCTCTGGATGTGCCCAGTGGTCTCTGCAGACCCTTCTTTTCTCCCACTGTCACTGCACCAGGCTCTGCTGGAGCCTGGGAGGGAACCGTGGGTTTCCCTTGAGGGAAGGCAGGCTGGTGACCAAGTTCCGGCTCTCCACCATGTGGCATCACAGTCCTGTGAGGGCGGTGGAACTGCAGGTGGCGGGGTCACTCCCGGGATTGTGCGTCAGAGTTCCGGCGGGGCCTGGCCACTGGCTTTTAACTTGCTCTCTGCCCTCAGGGGTGCCAGGGACCCGTTTCTCAGCCTGCAGCTTGGCCCTGGGGTGGGACCTGGGACTGCCTGGGAATGGCCCCTCGTGGCCTCACATCCGGGGATTCGGGCTCTGTCTCAGCCCAGGGTTACATGGCATGGTACCTGGGATCTCTAACATGAGGGCTTTTTCTCTGCCACAGGCTAGAGCCCAGCTAGCTGGGGAGGTGTGAGGGTATGGGACCCTTCACTGTGATGCCCACATCTGCCCGGGGACCCTGCTGCACCCTGCCCGTGGGGCTCTGCCCTCCTGAGCTGCTTAGCACTCACCCCTGTGCCTGGCAATGCAGCAGCAGGGTGGGCTCGGGAGTCACTGCTGCTTGGCTGTGCTCTGTCTGTGCTGTTTGTGCCGCGGGCTCTGGGCCGCAGGTGTCTGGGGAAGTGGCTGTCCTGCCCTGGGAGTCTGACCTTGGCCCTGGCACCCTGTTCAGCTGCAAGAAGACCAATGGAGCCCCTGCCTCAGATTCTTGGAGAGGCCAGCCCTAGGCGGTGTTTCTTGCCAAAAAAAAGTGGCTGCAGAGGGACCTCTTCAGAAATACCTGGCCCAAGTATAAGCAGTGAGAGAATTTTCCCATGCCTCTGCTCTCTGCCTGTGACCTTCCTCATCAGCTGGGTGGTGTCGGGGCAGGACTTGGGCCAGCTCTGGTCCCAGCCTCCTTTATAAAGGAGCTCAGCAAGTGGCCTCTGAGCCTAACATTTCCCATCGTCAGACCCTGAGAGGTCAAGGGCTCTAGGAGGCCCGGGGGCCATGGCTTTATTGTGGGAGTTTATGTGTAGATGAGTAGGGCTTGGGACAGGCCCCTAACCGCCCTGGGCTTTGGAAGTCTGGGTCCCTGTCCTGCATCCTTTTTGTATAAAAATAGTGGCCACCCACCCATTCTGGTGCAGTTTACAAAGCAAGTTCATATACTTGATTTTCCTGATACCCTAGAGTGCTTAGTATTATTGACAATGAGATGATTATTTTCTTGACCAGAATAATCTGTGGGGCTCAAGCCCAGAGAGGTTAAATGACGAGCTTAGGGTCACAGCCAGAAATGGTAGAGCCAAACGCAACATCACATACAGGTGAAATACCTCAGTCATCTCGTCATCTGTCCGTCCATCCACCTGTCCATCCATCCGGCTGTCCACCCGTCCATCCACCCGTCCATCCATCCAGTTGTCCACCCATCCATCCATCCAGCTGTCCATCCATTTAACAAATACTGAGCACTTGTAATTTAAAAGAAAATTATAATGGCTTCCATTTTCGGAGTGCCTACTAAGCTCCGGGTTTTACACGTGGTATCCATTGAATTTTCTCAGCAGCTCTCTGAAGTAGCTGTTCTCATGGCCACTTATCAGAGGTAAAGGACTGGTCCAGCTGGCAGTCGGATTGCTGTGCTTTGTGCGCAGGCTGGCCTGCCTCCGGACCTCACTCTTGATCTTCCTATTTGTCTCTTTTTCTGGAAACAGTGCGTGTCTTGGTCTTCTTTACCGGATAGTCAGCTATCCCGGTGACAGGTTATGTGTGAATGAATGTTGGGATGAAGAACGAAGGCTTCAATGAGCGTTTGTTTGACTGTGTTTCTTCTGTCGCTCCACCCTCCCGTGCAGTGTGTAAGCCACACACCCCTCCTGCCTTCCACGCGGGTGCCTGCCTCTCCCTCCCCAGCTCTTCCGGGCGAGTGTACCAGGGTCAGCTTGTGCCAGCCCAACAAAAGCTCAGGAACCACTGGGGTGCATCTTTTTATGGACCCACATTCAGTGATGTCACTTTGGCAGCTAGAAATCGGCTAAGATGTGTACACTCACACCATGCAGATGCTCTAGAGCAGGGGCTCCGTTCCTGGAGCAGCGCTGCCTGTCGGATGTCCACTTGCCCACCCCCCATCCTTTTACTCCCTCACCTGACCCTTCATCCCTCCATCCCTCACTTGCCCAGCTGTCTGGTGACACAAGCAAATGGATCTGATTGTTCACTGCCCGTTTGCCTGATCACCCGTCCGTCTGTATGTTTGGTGTCCACCCATCTGTCCAGCCATCCTCTACCACCATCCGTTCTTTCGACTTCGACACGTATTCATTTATCTCTCTGTCCGCCCATCCCGCTCGTCCATCCACCACCAACCACCGTCTTCCAAACATACCGAGAACCTTGTAGGTTAAAGGCCCTGTGCTTGGCCCTGGGGTGGGGAGAAGACGCAATTCCCAGCATTTCTTCCCTGACAAAGGGGGCCTGGCTTGTCCCCCTCTTCCTTGGCTCCCCAGCAGCCAGGCCCTCCCGCCAGGACTCCAGGTGGCTGGCCTGTGCTGGACGCTGCTGGAACAGAGTCCATCCAGACCCAGTCCAGCTGCTGCTTGGGCCCCCGGAATGCCACACCCCCCGTCTCAATTGTCCGATTGCCCGATTGTCCGTCTGCCACTTGACCTGAGTCTCCTTTTTCCTCCGTTGTTTTGTGTTTTGTCTCCTTCCTGTCCTGCCTGCTCCTCTCACCTGCTCTCCTTCTGCCTGGCCGCTTGGGGGCTCCAGCTTTCTCCAGACCTGACTAGGCTAAAGGAGAGATACGCCAGGACTAAGAGAGACATCTTGGCTTTAAGAGTTGGGGGGAGAGACATGCAGGAGCTGAAGCACAAGTACGATTTTAAGGTACTGTTCTTCCATCCCTCCCCATGCCTGGAGGGCCCATTTGGAGCCGCAGACCTTTAGGACCTCCCTGCTGGGCTGGGCCGCGAGGGTGGGCTGAGCCTCGGGTGCACCTTGGCCACAGTTTGCATCTGGGCTGCAGCTGGGCGATGGCTTAAGCCACCTATGCCTCCCATACTCTTGTTCCTGCCTGGATCTTTCCTCCATCTGCAGTGGACATGCTAATGGGCTAATGGTCACACAAATTCCTGGGTGTCTTTTCAATCTTTTTTTTTTTTTTTGGTACCAGGGATTGAACTCAGGTCCTTGCGCTTGCAAGGCAGGCCACTGAACCGCTGAGCTAAATCCCCAGCCCTATCTTTTCAATCTTTAGGGTCCTGGGAATCACTTGCAGAGTCCTTTGCTAAAAAATGCAGATTTCTGAGCTCCACCCCTGGGGTGCTAAGTCTATAGGTCTGGGGCATGGCCCAGGAATCTGCATATTTGGGTGACACTTTGAAAAATACACCGTTGGTGACCTTGGACATTGCTGCCCCTCTATGCTGTTCAGAGAGGTCCAGGTTAAGGAGAAATACCTGCGCTTGTGAGGATGGAACCCAGGTTTCTGGACAATGATGCTGTTGACCATTAGCGGCCCTTAATTGAGCACCTGCTGTGTCCTGGCAATAAGCTTTGCAGTCTTGCAGACCTGGGTTCAAATCCTAGTCTTACCACTTGCTCACCATGTGATCAGGACTGCAAGATGCTCGGTGCTAAGAGCTTAGTGACTGTGGCCTGTTATCATATCGTGCCTGATCATCTTGTTCCCAGCACACCATCAGTCAGGGCAAGGCTGGGACAGCACCAACTGGTGGTCAGCTCTCGTGGCCAGTGGCAGAGCTGGGGTTCCAGCCAGGTCTCCGCACACCTTCTACAGCACTGCCCCCTGCATCAGAGCCCAGGTGGGGCTCACCATCCCCGAGCGTGGGCAGGTCTAACCTGTGTGAGGAGCCGTGCAGGTCAGAGCCCAGAGCTGCTGCATTCCCCAGCTGCGGCCACACCGACTCGGGGACCTTCTCAGACATTTGCTTGCTGCTTTGTCCCGCCCCCAGGAAATGGCCAAGCGAGGGGCCTCAGATGATCCCCCCAAGTGTCCTGCTCCTAGGACAGCCCCTGGTGGCTTTCTTGCAAGAGTGGGGAATGGGCTCAGTCTGGGAAGATGACCCCCAGGAGAGGACGCACCCAGATGTGCAGACTATCCTTCCATTAGATCTCCACAGTTGCCCGTGGCGCCCTCACAGGAAGCCAAGGATCGTTCCCCGTAGTTGTGGGGGAGTGGCTGGGTCCCACTTCCCTCTTCCTCCAGCCGGGGGCTGTGTCCAGAAGGCAGCCTTGTTCCTGAACAGCCACCACCCTGCCCCTGCCTTCCTCACCCAGATGCTGCAGAAGAGTGGTGGCCTTTCAGCTAGGGACCGTGGGACGGTCAGGTGTCAGTGGGGACAGAGGAGGCCCCAGGACGCCCACAGATCTGAGTTCCCGGCCCTCAGTGGAGTGTGAGGAGGAGAGGATTTCCTGGAACTGTGCTGTCTGTCCTGGCAGCCTCCACCGGAATTAATTAAAAACAGCTGGACATAATGGCCGGCACACACCTGTCATCCCACACTGGGGCCGAAGCGGAGGGTCACAAGCTTGAGCCCGGCCTGGACAGCTTAGTGATTCAGTGAGACTTTGTCTTAAAAAAAAAAAAACTGAGGATGCAGCTCAGTGTGAAGGCCCTGGGTTCAGTCCCCACTGCTGCAGGACAATAAAATTTAAAAAGCAGACATCATCAGGAATTGGGGTGTGCACCAGGTGCTGTGGTCGCCGGGACAGACACGGAGCATTGCTGCTACTGGAGAGGCGGAGCGGTTAGTGCTGGTTGTGCGTAGGAGAACGAGGGGCCGAGAGGTGGAGGAGAGGAAGGTGGCGGGACAGCAGCGCCCTCCTCCGGCCTCCTGTCCTGCCCAGCTCGCTGTGCCCGCGTCTGCCTCCTGGGAAGCTGCTTCCTGCTCTCTGTCGGCTTCTCTTCCGCCTCCCCTTTCCCCGGGCAGTGGCTCAGAAGGAATCCGGTTGTCAGGGGCGAGGGACTGGATCCTCACCCGGGCTTGGTGGTGGTGGTGGGATAGGGTGTGGACTTCTCCCTGCTGCTGCCCAATGGCCCAGCAGGCCAACTGCTCAGTGTGCCTCCTGGTCTCCTGGTCCACGCAGACCCCGAGAGGGTGGGTTTTGCTGTTGCCTCAGTTTCTCCTGGGGAAACTGAGGCTCAGCAAGGTGGAGTGATTTGCTGGGGAGAAACAGAGCTGAAATTTGAACCCAGTCTGCCCTGACCTCTGTCCTTCCAGTCTCCTTAACGTGACACCTGCTCCTGAGGTTTGCCCTGGAGGAAGCTGGTGGGTTGGGAGCCCCCTGCCCACAGGGAGACCCCGGGGCATGATGACACCCGCTCCGGCCTCGTTTTCTCTCCTGGCCGCGGCTGCTCACCCATCTGGGTAGAAGTGGGCTGGGTGGTTCTCAGGCTGGCCCGGAGGACAGGCATCCCCGCTGTCCCTCAGTTTCTCTGATTCGCCCCCTGCCTTTGCTCAGATGACCCAGCTCATGAAGGCCGCTAAGAGCGGGACCAAGGACGGGCTGGAGAAGACGAGGATGGCCGTCATGCGCAAAGTGTCCTTCCTGCACCGGAAAGACGTTCTCGGTGAGACGCTGCCCGGCCAGGGACGGGGGGTGGGGACAGAGTCCCCGACGTCCCTCCTTTCAGAGTCCTGCCCTTGCTCTTAGTCCTGGCCTCCTGCTCACCTGGCCTCAGGTGCTCTAGGCCCCACAGCCGTCTGCCCGTCCTTCAGCCAGCTGGTACTTTTGAACTCCTACGAAGTGCACTGAGGGGCCCTGGGGAGCGGAGGGAGGGACTGGGGAGTGTGGGCAGGGGGTGGGGGAGCAGGAGCCCTGGCACCAGGCGGGAGGGAGCCGCGCTCTGGGAGGGGATCGGACGTGTGCCACGGCCCGGAGGGGGAAGGCACAACAGGTCCAAGAGATGCTTTTCACGGCCCGGCACGGTGGGGCACACTGGGGATCTCAGTGCTCTGAGGTGCTGAGGCAGGAGGATGGCAAGTCTGAGCCCGACCTAATGACTTTGGTGAGAACCCTAGCGGTCTCAAAAAACAAAAAGGGCCGGGGATGTAGCTCAGTGCAAAGGCCTTAGGTTTAATTCCTAGTACTGCAGAGGGGGGAAAATGATTTTCACAGGGGTCAGCATTACTTGAGTTTCTTTCGTGCCAGGTTCTCTCCAGAGCATGGTAACTCCTCATTTATGTGTTCTAAATGCACTGATCAAGGTGTGCCGTGTGTCAGGTGCCCAGGCTGTAGATGGGCCCAAGCACAGAGAGGGTCAGGGACTTGGCTGAGGACACACAGGCTGGATAGGCTGGAATGAGGGTGAGCATGAGGTCTAGGCCAGGTAGTAGGGTTGCAGGGGCCTTGCTGGGCAGTGGCCTTTGACCTTATGGACCCCGGAGAGTCATTGGAGGGTTTTAGGCAGCGGAGTCTCATGGTCAGATTGGATCGATTGATTGGTCACTCATTGGGCAGCTTTTAGTGAGCATCTACTGTGTGCTAGGAGCCATCCTGAGGTGGCTGCTACTGGAGTCAGCACAAGGAATGGAGATGTAATTCAGTGCTAGGTGACGACAGGAGCTCTAGGGAAAGCTGTGCCAGAGGCAGGGGTGGGGTGACCGCCAGAGGGGTGGACCCTGCGGAAGGCCCTCTGATGAGGTGGCATTGCAGCAACTGGAATGAGTCGCACAGGTGGGAAGGGGCAGGGGCAGGAGGGTCCTGGCAGAGCCTGACCGGCTGCCCGCATGTCTTCCTGATGCCCAGCAGGGCTGCCGGCCCACCATGCCGGGCCCAAGGCTCGGCCCTAGGCCACTCCGGGCAGCAGGCCACTTGCCTTAGCTTCGTCCCTGCTGCCCCGTGCCCACCTGTTCTTCCTTACCGGGGCACAGTCCCTTCCTCCAGGGAGCCCTCAGCCTGGGCCTGGGGCACAGTGCCAGGCAGCGGAGGACAGGGCAGGGCCAAGCAGGGCCTAGGCCCAGTGTGGCTCACATCTCTGGGGCCACAGGCAAGGAGACAAGGAATGAGGGGTGGGGACTCATCAGGGCCGCTCTCCTAGGCGGAAAGAGGTGTCGCCTGGGACATGCTCGGTGCCCACCCTTGAAAGATGGCCCCAGCCAGGGGCAGTCTGCGCTTTCTTGGAAAGCTTGGCATTTTAGCCTCAGTTTCCTCATCTGGATAATGGGGCCAGTGATAGCACCCGTCTCCCAGGGCTGTGGCGAGGATGACAGAGGTAGTGTGTGAAGAGGGCCCTTGCTGGCAGGCGGTATTTTCGGTGGCAGAGGCGTTGGCTGACAGAGTGGCATCACGCTGACCTGAGTCACACCCTCACTCTGGCCCCTGGGCATGACTTTGCCTGCTTCTTCCCCTCTGGAGCAGCGGGCTCCTCCTCTGTAGATGGGTTGAACCCCAAGTGCTTGAACGTGGTGGGCATGCGCAGCACCGGCCCTCGGGATTCGTGCCCTCTCCAGCTTTGGGGAGCGGGTCACCCCGAGGGAGAGGACAGGCTGGGTGGCTGGGGTTGTTTCCGGGACGCCCTCCCTCCCCGCCCACAAGCCCGAGCCTCTCCTGAAGTGACCCTCCCACCAGCCGTGTTATTAATAGCTGCCCGGCTCCGGTCGCAGGCCAAGAATGTTACCCAGCAGCTCATGGGGGAAGAGGAAGCCGCGGAGCCTGCGGCTGGGGTGGGTGCGGAGTGATGCCTGCGGCGGCGTCATGTGGGCCGGGCAGGACGGCCTTCGCCACCCCTGCCCCCACGCCGTGGTCCGCTGCCCCTCCTCCTCTTCCTCCTCTGTCTCCTGCTCAGGTAAGGACCCGCCCTGGCCCCTGCCTGCCCAGCCCTGGGGTCCGTGCTGCTTCTTTCTTCCCAGGCTCCTCGCAGTACCTGCTAAGGCGCCACAGGGTTTCAGGGTCGCTGAGCAGCTGGGATGCCGTTTCCCGGTACTTGAGACCCTCTTGGGGGCCAGGACCCTCCTAGGACAGGCCCTGGTGCCCTCTCCCTGCCTCTCCCCTGAGCCCTGGACTGCTGTCCCCCTCAGCCTGTTCGAGTTTGGGTTCCACCCCTTGTGCTCAAATTCCTGGTCAGCCCCAGCTGAACTTTCCCTCTTCTCGGAATTACTAATTAATATTATTTTTAATGAACGTGCAAAGCCAAGTCGCCCCATTCTTCTCTGGCTTATTTTCTTCCTTCTTTTAGGCATGCACAAGATGGCTATTTTTAGGGCCTAGTGATGGGGACAAGGGCGGCTGGCCTCGCTGGGCCAGAGCAAGGGACCGTGAGGACCGGAGGAGTTCACGCTGAGATTTGGGCTGCATGTGCCTCTGTGTCCGCCCTCACTCCCTTCCTCTCTCGCTGGCACTCGGCTCCCCGCCGGCCAGTCCTGGCCCTGAGTGGAGCAGGGAGCTCCCGGGACCGGCCGTGCATCGGCTCCGACCCACACAGCCCCCAGGGCTGCTGGACCCTTTCGGAATCCAGGGCTCGTCTGGGTGTCCGGGTGGCTCTGAGCCCCACGGCCTGAGCAGGGTGTGTGCTTTCCTGATTGGCTTTATCATCAGCCCGTCTGACTTTCCAGGGGACTCAGAAGAGGAGGACATGGGGCTCCTGGAGGTCAGTGTGACGGACATCAAGCCCCCCGCCCCAGAGCTGGGTCCCATGCCGGATGGCCTGAGCCCTCAGCAGGTTGGTGGGGGCCTGGGTTAGGTAGTGCGGAGAAAGGAAGGATGGGGATCCCAGCCTGCCTTTGGGGGCCATGGGAGTCGGTCTGGAAGAAGTGACAACTGGGCTCTCGGCAGTGGGTGGGGCCTGCTTGGCTGTCTTTTTAGCTGGCTGCTTTTCAAACTGGAACCCGTGGGTTCCAGCTGTTGGTTGAGGGGACAGTGGGGTCCTCCTTCCCCCGTGGCATCCAGGCAGGTCCCATGCTTGGTGTCTGCGTGACTGCTGTTTGAGGGAGGGACTTCAGGGGGAGGCTGCAGAGCATGGGCTGTGTAACTTCCCGGAAGAAGGCCCCGGGCGCTGTCTGTATGCCGCCCACCTGTCACCACAGCGGGACGTCGTAGTTGTTTGGCCGGGAGCTGTGGCTTGGTCCGTGATGTGTTCCTTCTCCCAGGGCATCCCGCAGATTGGTGGCTTTGCCTCCGGACCTTGTTCATGTCGCAGCTCTCCCTTCCCCGCCTGGGATTTGGCAGCTGGGGAGTAGGGTGTGAGGAGCCTGGTAGTGAGGCCGGAGTCTGCAGGGCAGCAAGCTCAGCGGACGGGGTTTGCCTGGCTTTTGGCTGGCAGAGAAAACATTTGGCCTCATTTGGAAATCAGAAGACTCACCGTGGGTTCTGTTTCCACGGTGCTGTGGCTGGAGCGAGCCCCTCCTTGGGCCACTTGCGTTCATGGGTCTCCCCTGCCTGGCCTCCAGATGGCTCTGAGAAGGTGGTGGCCTGCTGTGCCCCTGACAGCGGTCTGGGAGCCAGGCACGGCCCAGGCATCCCACTCCAACCGGCCCGCTCTTCCTGTCCCCTGAAGCCTCTGTGACCCTGGATCAGGCACTCTCAGTGCCTCCAGGCCTGCAGCTCTCCACTCTGGTTTTCACACCCCTGGGGGACATCTGGCAATGTCTGGGGGATGTTTTATTGCTGGCATTGGTGGGAAGAGGCCGAGAGGCTGCTCAGTACCCCGGGGTGTCCTGAACAGCCCCCACCCCAGCTACTTAGGGTTAGGGGAGGGTGGGAAGAAATGAGGGGCGTGCATGAGGGGCAGGGGGGCAGTGCAGGGTGGGGGCGGGGGCCCTGGACGGACACTGTCAGGACAGTGTGGGGTGCCCCACTCTGCTATGAGAGAGACACACCTGGGGCGTGGGCTGCCCTCTGCGGTCATGCCCCTGGGGATGCCTGGGGCGTAATCTGAGACTGAGACCGGTGGGGAGGTCACCCCAAGAACTGTCGTGGAGGAGGGGTGGCTCTTGGCCCCTCCAGGGCCTCCATGTAGGGGTGGGGTGGGAGCTGTCCAAACAAGAGAGAGACAGAGGCAAGCAGAGACTAAGTAGGGGCGCTCCCTGGGTCCAGCCCTCCGTTCTGCAGCCTGAGCAGCTGGTGTTGCCCTCCCTGGAAGGAAGCGCAGCCCCAGGGCTCACAGGTGTGGCTCTGGCAGGTGTAGCCTGTCCGGTAGGTGTCGCCTCTCTTTCCTGTCCACCCTGACTACACTCTCGGCCCCTCAGGTGGTCCGGAGGCACATCCTGGGCTCCATCGTGCAGAGCGAGGGCAGCTACGTGGAGTCACTGAAGAGGATACTCCAGGTGCGAGGTCGGGCCTCTCAGTGCTCCGGGACCGGGCAGGGCAGGCCCTGGGGGCCGTGCTCCAACGGGCGTTTAGGGACCATTTTCGGGGGAAGGGGCCCAGAGCCAGCACTATTTATGGGGACAGGACCACCTCCAAATGGCAGACACCAAGTATTCTTGGGTCTTTCGTGTTCACGAGGGTGACAGTTTCCTAACACAATTGGGGTTCTCTGAAATGAGGTTCTTTTCATATTTTTCTTTCTTTCTTTCTTTTTTTGGTACCAGGGATCGAACTCCGGTCCTTGCACTTGTGAGGCAGGTGGTGGCACCACTGAGCTAAATCCCCTGCCCTTGAAATGAGGTTCTTTTAGAGTGAAGGGCGTGTGGTCTCCTTCGTGCCTGGGAGGGACTGCGTCCTCTTTGCCACTCTGGGGACCCCTGGGGCCCACACCACGTCTCCCCACCATTCTGGGGCTCCCCAGGGCAGGGGCGTTGGGAAGCCCTGGGGTTGCTAAGAAGGTGCTTGTGTGGGGTCGACCAAAGTGTGGAACAGGACCTGTGACTGCATCTTCTGGGGTGTTGGAATGAGGTCACCAGGGGAGGACTTCCGGCTGGGAGGTGCCGGTGACACCTCTTCCTCCCAGGTAGCTGCGAAAGAACCCTGCTTCTCGTGGAGGGTGGGAAGTGGTACTAGGTCTGGAGGTGAGGGAGCTGCTGCCACCTTCCACCGGGGACAGAGGGGCTCAGCGTATCCCCAGCAGCCCACCAGCCCCACCCTCCAGCTGCCACGATGAAGCTCCTCCCAGGCAGCGGGCACTTAGACTGACTTCCAACTTAAAGCAGGCGTCATGGGCCGGGGGTTGCAGGGAGCAGAGAGAGGGCAGGCCTGTTGAATGCTGGAGAGCCTCCCCGAAGGGCTCACGACGAGTGGGTGCCTCTCCCCCAGCAGAAAGGCCCCCGGCTCTGCCGAGTCCTCCTGGGTCACCCTGATGGCAGTGAGGGGGACCCGTGCTGACCTTGGGCCTCACTCCCGCCCCCGCCGCAGGACTACCGCAACCCCCTGATGGAAATGGAGCCCAAGGCGCTGAGTGTGCGCAAGTGCCAGGTGGTGTTCTTCCGCGTGAAGGAGATCTTGCACTGCCACTCCATGTTCCAGATTGCCCTGTCCTCCCGTGTGGCTGAGTGGGACTCCACCGAGAAGATCGGGGACCTCTTTGTGGCCTCGGTGGGTGTCCCCAGACTCTTTCCCTAGCACACCTCAGTAAAGCCACAGTCATCCTGCGCTCGCCTGCCTGCCTGGTCTCCTTGTCCCAGCCCATGGGGGGTGGTCAGAGCACAGCAGGGTGTCTGAGTCTTCTTGGCTCGAGCTGGGGGTGGCTGGGGCACTTTGATGTGCCCAGGACGTCTGTGGAGAGGTCTGCCAGGGCCTGGTGCCGCAGAGCGTGGCCCTGGGCCTGCCCAACTGGCAGCATCTGCAGGAGATGGTTGGCCTCTAGCCACCTGGCAGGTCCCAGGCTCCCTCCCCAAGGGAGCGGCCACTCTGAGTCTGGCCCCGTCTTGGCCCCCAAGGAGGCCTGGACCTTGGATCCGGTCCCAACTCAGTTCTGCAGCCTCAGACTGGTCCAGGCCCTCTTTCAGTGCAGGTGCCCCATCTATAGAACAAGGCAGTGTGCAGGGTTCCTGGCTTTTCAAACTGAAATCTGGGTGCCCCAGAGACCCAGGGGACTGATGGAAAGTTGAGTGTGGAACTGCTTTGATCTGTTTCAGGTCACTGAGTTCTGCTAAAAGAAAAAAAAAGTTTTGAAAATGACAGCTCTCAACAGACCTGTTAAACAGCCCAGCATCCTGGGTCATTTGTCCCAGGGGCTCTCATGAGGGGATTGGCTCCCGTGAGAGGGGCTGGGAGCGTGGTCCTTGGGGCTGGGAGTTCCGGGGGTTTACTTCCTGCCCATGTTAAGGGTATGGGTATGGTACAAGCGACGCCCCTACCCTTCCCTTCCGCCCGTGGGCTCTGGCTCTTTGGAGGGACCATCTGGCCCCTGAGACCTGGGGACAGTCTCTGTAATCCCTCTGAGCCCCATTTTCTCACCTGGGCCTGTGGCAGATCTGCTCACCTTTTGGTTGTTGAGGTCGTGCGAGCTGAGCTGTGGTCATGTGGGGTGGTGTCCTGCCCTGCCTTGATGTGTCTCCCCACTACAGTTTTCCAAGTCCATGGTGCTGGATGTCTACAGTGACTACGTGAACAACTTCACCAATGCGATGTCCGTCATCAAGAAGGCCTGTCTCACCAAGCCGGCATTCCTGGAGTTCCTCAAGGTGGCCCTGGGCGCCCCGGCCCCTCTAAGCAGGGCCTGGGCTGGGGATGCTCAGGAGGGAGGCCTGGCTCTCTTGGGGCCTGTCAGTCCCGTGGGAAGAAATCATCCCTTCCTGCTCGCAGAGGATGGTGAGAGAGAGTGGGAGGGTCTGCAGGCAGCGTGGGTCTGAGGGCTTTGCAGGGGAAGAGGAGACCTGTGACCTGCTGCCCCTCGCCTCCTGCACCTTGTGAATGGGCGGACTTGCCTGCCTGTCCTTCTGGCAGGCGGTGGCTTAGAGTCACTGAGCTGGCCCTTGCTCTCATTTATGAAAGGGTGAGGAGGGTTCCCCAAGTCTTGGGCACCTCATGGGAGGACAGAGGTTAAAGGACGGGAAAGCTGCAGGGTCTGTGGGTGACTGGCCGGCTTCCCTGAGAGTGTGGGCAGGAGAGGCGGATGTAGCTCTGCTTGCAGAGATCCCACTGCCTGAGGGCACAGGTCTGGAGGGTCCTGGGTGGGAGGTGGTGGAGAGAGCGTTCTGGGTTTGAGGATACTGGGGTAGGAGGATGGGCACAGCTGAGTCTGGATTCTGGGCGTGGGGGAGATCCGTTCAGGCGTCCTAGGAGAGAAGTCCACAAAGCACCGGGGTTTGGTGTGGGCCATTCTGGGCCTGCAGGCCTAGGACGGGGACGGTACTCAGGCAGTGGGGCCATTGAACAGTTTAGAGCTGGGGCAGAGAGATGTGGTGGCTGGTGGAGGAGCCGAGGGGCTGTGGGGGTGAGGGCCAGGATCCAGGGGACAGGTGTGGATGGAGCAGTGGAAACGGATGTGAGACAGGACAGTAAGGGCCCCTGTGCTTCTAGTTTAGGAAGCAGGAACGGCCGTCTCTGCCCTTTGGGGAGTCGGACCTCATGAATATCGGGCTGCCTCGCTGAGTTGTAGCTGAAGTTCAGTGACCTGTGCTGGCTGCTTTAGGGTCCGGGGGGTGTGGGACTCATGCTGCAGACCCAGGGGCCCTACTCACCTCTCCTCTCAGGCTCCTGGCCGAGCAGGGTCCGGGCCTTCTCCTGAAGCCAGCGAATGGCCTGACCTTGTCCCCGCAGAGGCGGCAGGTGTGCAGCCCCGACCGTGTCACACTGTACGGGCTGATGGTGAAGCCCATCCAACGGTTCCCTCAGTTCATCCTCCTGCTGCAGGTACCGGGCCCCTGTGGGGGGGCTGCCGGCGGGGCTGGGCCCAGGTTCCGATCTTGACCCACATCCGGCTCTGGCCTCTTTGCTCTCCTCTCGGGAGTGGAGCCCACCGCCTCCCAAACGTAGTCTGTACGTCTGTCCCCTGGGGCAGGAAGGGGACCCATGGCCTGGGGGCTCCCGCTAGGGTGTGTGCTCAGTTAACCCGATGCAGGGTCAGCCCCACACAGGGACCCAGAGCGGGGGACCCCGTCCCTCTGGGGTGATCTCTCAGGGCCCGGTGGCGTTTGCCTGGCCCTCTGCAGAGCTGCCAGGCCGCAGAGGTGGGTTTCTAATCTAAGTATCCTGTCGATCAGTTACTCAGTTTGATCCAGGCGTTTGTTTACTGGCTACCATGGTAACCATTTAAAAGGGTCCGGTTCAGGGCCATTGCACCCCGGGGTCATCGCACCGTCCACCTCCAGATCATTTCATCTTCCAGCTGAACCTCTGTCTCCAGGAAATGACAGTGTCCCCTCCCCTCTCCCCCGGCCCCGGCAGCCGCCATTACACTTTCTCTCTCTGAACTGGACTCCTGCTCAGGAGGCACCCAGAAGTGCTTGTACAGCTTCCGTCCTTTTGTGTCTGGCTTGTTTCACTCCCAGCGAGGTCCTCAGGGTTCACTGTGCAGCTCATGGGTCAGAATCCCTTCCTGTGCAGGGCTGGATGACGCTTCCTGGTGCACACAGCCACGGTTTGCTGGTCAGCGTGTCGCCGCGCAGACCTTGGACTGCTCCTCCTCTGGGCTGCTGTGAACACAGAGTGGACAGCCCCTCGGGACCCTGCTTCTGTCCTTCAGCGGGATACCCAGGAAGACCTGTGTGTTTATTTTCTTCGTGTGCTCCTTCTCCATGTCCTGGGACCTTGTGCTGGGCCCTGAGTTCCAGCTGCAAGTGGTGTCCTCTCCAGACCTGCTGGTGCAGACGGCGTGGCGGTCTCGGCCTTGACTCCCGCTGATGGAGGGTTTGTGCGGCTGGGGTCCCAGTCCTGGCTCTCTCTGCCCTGCAGGACATGCTGAAGAACACCCCCAGGGGCCACCCCGACAGGCTGTCCCTGCAGCTGGCGCTCACGGAGCTGGAGACGCTGGCGGAGAGGCTGAACGAGCAGAAGCGGTTGGCCGACCAGGTGGCTGAGATCCAGCAACTGACCAAGAGCGTCAGTGACCGCAGCAGCCTCAACAAGGTGAGCCAGAGGCCTCTCTGCCCGCGTGCTGGCCGGCGTGCACCCGCTCTGTGGCCTCCTGCCCACTGTTGCTCCTGTTTCCTGCCCCACACCACCCACAGGTGGCAGTGTTCCCTGAGGGAGGGAGCCCTTGCTTTTTTCTAAGCCCACAGCCTTGAACTTGAGGCTGAGGTTCTTGAGAGTACCTGATATTCTTGCTAGCGTTATTTTGGGATAAAAAGAGATTTTGTTTATTCGTGTGATTGCTGGAGATGATCGTTCAGTATTGTAGTTAAGTGAGTGGGCTCTGGAAGCTGGGCTCAAATTTGAAGCCACCATGGTGGCATATGTCTGTAATCCCAGCACATTGGGAGGCTGAGGCAGGAGGATTGTGGAGTTTGAGTCCTGCCTAGGCAACTTATGGAGACTCCGTCCCCAAATAAAGAAAACAGAAGGGGCTAGGAACATAGCTTAGTGGCAGAGCACCCGTGACTTTGATCCTTAATACCACTCACACTCATACGCGCACACACACACACAGAGTCGGGTTTTACCACTGGCATTGCTGTGTCCCCAGGGGAATCCCCCAGCCTCCCCGAGCCTCACTTGCTTCCTGTGAAATGAGGCGAGTTCTTAGTACTGATGTTCCAAGCCCATGAGGAGTGAGGAAGATGGCCCAGCGACACCCAGGGAGTCCTCAGGAGACAAGGAAAGAATCAAGATCCGAGCTGGGCCTTGGGGTTTTGGTGCAAAAATCTTGAGGGCTGGGATGGAGCTCAGTAGTAGGACTCTTGCCTGGCATGCATGAGGTCCTGGACCTGACCCCTCAAATCTTGAAAAGCTTGCCCACGAACCTGTAGAGAACCCGAATTTTAAACCACAGGGTTGCCACTCTGGTGCTCTGCAGTCCCTCTGTTTCCCCGCCACGAAGCCCCGCCTTCTTCCTCTCTGAGGACTGGGGCTGTGCCTTGGGGAGGGGACGCCGTGTGGAGCCACAGGAAGGTGCTCAGGTCTGGGGAAAGAACCAGGAAGCTCTGGGCTCTAGGATCCAGAGAGCAGAACAAAGGAGGCAGCTGGTGGCTCCTGGGAGGGAGGGGACTTCGTGGACGTCCTAGTGTCCCGGCGGACAGCAAGGGCGGAAGCCCTGCCTGTGCCCTGAGCTTGCTGGTCCCAGTGCCCTCTCTCACCTTCACTGAAGGCCTGCAGAGCGGGGATGGGCCTGCGACACTGGGGGTCCTCACAGGCCTGCGCGTCGGACACCCCACATCTCAGGACCCTTGGCCTCAGGCTGGATTCAGGCAGCAGATGTGTTTTGAAGCCCATGTGGTATTTTTCAAGAGAAGGAAGTGGCTGGCAGTGTTTAGAGATCGGAAGACATACCATGCAGCTCAGAATCATGGATCCTCTGGAAGGGGCAGAGGAGCTGGCACTCCGCCCACATCCTGTGTGGCGCTGCTTTCCCGAGCTGCCCCCTCCCCTCGGCCTCCACCACTTTTTCCCCCGCCGTGACTCTGCTGGCCTGCGGCACCTGAGTTCTCCTGGGACAGATCCACCCCTACAGGATGTCCCCCCTCTAGGATCTCTGAGGATGACATGAGGGACGAGAGTCCTAAGTCCATGTCTCACACGCCTGCTTGTTTAGATGCTTCTGGAGAAGGGCTGGGGCCCGGTATGGCCACCTGTGCTGGTCTTTGCCTCCCCGCCTCCCACTTCCCGTTCAGGAGCCAGGAGATTTTCACTGGATTCAGCTGACACCCGTGTGGAGCCCACTTAGGACAGGAAATAAATCCTGTAGTGTCTCCCTGTTTGTCCTCTTCCCTGTGCCCTGGGGAGACCTGGGCAGGAGCACGTGAGCAGCTGTGGGTAGAGGTTAGAGACCCATTAGGTGCTGGGCCAGGGACTCGGTGTGCTCAGCCTCAGTTTCCCGCCTCTGTCAAGTGAGGGGTGGGCCGGACAGGGGTGTGGTGGTGGCCACACTGGTGATGGCCACTGTGATGATGGCCCACCCCGCCCACAGAGTCCTCCTTGGGCGGTCCTGCCCACCTTGGGGACCTGTTCAGCAAAGGCCCTCCTGCCATCACCCAGTGGGAAGAGGAAAGGAAACTGGGTGTTCCCCGAAATGGAGCCATGCAGCTATTTCAAAACAGCTGACACGGGGCCTCCAGGGGGACGCTGGTGCAATATCTGGGTTTCCTTTTTTTGTGTTTTTCATCTTCCCAATGGGCAAGAGGATTGTTGCTGGCAGCCAGGGGACTTTCCTCTTCTGGGGTGGGTCCTGCGCACGGGTGGCCCGCAGTGGCAGCCCTGCTGTCCTTGGAGTCCCAGCAGTGTCTTCACGAGCTGCATTGCTGTTTATAGAAACTTTGGGGCAGGGGACCCCATGGGGCCCCAAGTCTGCCTGTGAGTTAGGAGTGCTGGGGCCTCTCTGGCTCGTGCCACCGTGCATGTGCCTGGCTCCATCCTGTGCGGTCACATGGTGGCTCTGGGCACCTCACTTATCCCTTGGAACCTCAGTTTCCTCATCTGAGGACTGGGGAAACCTCACTGGGCTGCTGAGCAGTTAGGTGACTTGGGGAACTTTTCATGCCACCCAAAGTGCCTGACATGCAGCCGGTGCCCGGTACCATTCGGATCTTTGGTTGTGTGCTGACTTGAGGGACGTGGTTGTCTGGCGATCAGGGCGTTCTCTCCAGGGAGGCTTTTGGGTGCTCTGCCTTCTCCTGCCAGCAGGGTTCCAAGGGAGGGGAGAACAGTGGCCATCAGAGTCACAGGTTCTGGGACTGCAGTTTGCTGGATTCCTCTTACCACCCCTCAAAAAAGCCCCTGTTGGGGAAAAAAGGCAGTGCTGGTGAGACCTTGGTCTTTGGCCTCCTCAGAGGGAGCGCTGTGGGCCCGCAGCTCTGTTCCTGGCCAGCCAAGAGCCAGAGGGGCTCAGGTTGTTGACAGCCTGGGTACAGCAGGGACGGGTCCCTCACCGAGCCCTACCTCTCTCTCCATCGTGGGGACCGTCACGGACAGCTGTGCTGTGGCAGCAGCTCCCTGTGGAGTGTCCCCTGTGTGCCTCACACAGGGCCAGCTGTGCCACCGCGCCCTCCCAGGGGTGCACGTGGAAGGGTCCTGGGCCTGGGTGAACGTTTGCCGCCGCCACCGTGAGATTCGAAGTCGCGTCTGAGCCCCGGCCTGCGTTCCGTCATGGCGGGCATCCAGCATGACGTCTGCGGTCCTGCCGGTCCTGTTCCCGTCCACTGTGGCCTGAGCAGTTCTTGCCCTACTTCACAACAGAGGAAACTGAGGCTCGGGAAGGTGGCGTGGCTGCCCCGGGCCGTACAGCTGGCGGGCGGTGGTGGGGGTCACTGCGTGTCCCCGTGACTGGAGTTTGTGTCTTTGGTGACAGCGATCACAGCGTCCCCTGGAGAGGGGCTGGCGGTGGTGGGCTTACCTAGGAAGGGTGTGCTGGGGCTGCTGGGTCAGGCTCCTCTGGGCCTCCTGCGCAGAGAACCCGACTTGTGTGTGCTGCTGCTCCTGCCCAGGGCGTCCTGCCACCTGGGATGGAGGAGGGCACCGGGTCCTGCTCTGCTCCACCCGGCCTTGGTCCCCTTTCTGTGTGGTGGGAGAATTCTGGGTCCTTTGGCGTAGTCGTAGCTGCGCTGCCCTTGGGCTTCGGTGCTGGTGTTGACCTTCCCTGCCCCTCCCCCAGCTCTTGACTTCCGGCCAGCGGCAGCTGCTCCTGTGCGAGACGCTGACTGAGACGGTGTATGGTGACCGTGGGCAGCTGATCAAGTCCAAGGAGCGCAGAGTCTTCCTGCTCAATGACATGCTGGTCTGTGCCAACATCAACTTCAAGTAAGTGGCCCAGCCCGGGGTGGGTTGGCAGGGGCAGTGACCCCTCCCCGGGGACCCTTCATGGCCACACCGTTCCTGGTCTGTGACCAGTGCTCGGTGCTAGGAAGTACTGGAGAGGCCTCAGGACGGCCCCTGCCTTGGGTAGGTCACTGTCCTGCCCGCAGAGCTGTCCATTCTAGGAGTCTGTGCTTGGTGCCTGAAGCTTCCTGGGTTTTGACCATTTGGAAATTCAAGAGGGTTCTTCCTGGCATCCAGCCCGAGCCCCTGCTGCTTTAATGAAAGTTGGGTTCCTCTACCCATCTTGCCGGGGTTCTCGGTGGGAGTTGTTGCCTTTCCCCACTGCTCTAAGTGTCTACAGCCCTCAGGAGCCCGGTTCCCCAGCTCTGGGTCAGAGGTTGTAGAAACGCCTAGAACCAGGCTGTTGGGCCCAGGTTCTGAAGAGTGCTGCACTGGGCTTCTGGGAACCTCCCGTTCAGCTTGCATCAGGAGTTCGTGAAGGTTGAGGCCCTTGGCTTCCCCTGAAAGCGGGGCGGGGGTCCAATGTGCTGGGTGCACGATGACCCGAGCCACGAGAGCCTGGAACGGGGGCTCACGCTGCCGTTTCCAGTGTCCCCACCTGGCCCCGTCACTCCTGCGTCCCCTGCTTGGCCCTGTTGATGTCAGGGGTGTGGCCCCTGGGAACTCTGCTGTGACCGTTCCAGTGGGCTCTTGGGAGATGGTGTCTCTGCCCTCAGTATCTGACAGCGCTTAAAAACACCCAGAAATAGAACCGGGGCAACGATAACTAGTTCCAGCGGAGGAAGCCCTGTCCTTAGTCATGGTGGAATGTTAGCCCCAGCCCAGCTCTCCTGTCCTCGTGCTGGTGGCCATGCAGGGAGGGGAGGTGGGCGAGGCCTGGTCCAAGCTGTTTGGGACCCTGCACCCAGTGTCAGCTCGTGTGCTTCTGCGCTTGGCCACCCAGTGGGTTTGGGGATTGTCTGTGGTCGGGGACCATGGGTTCTGGCCAGGGCGCAGGTGGAACTGTGTGGCCACACCGGCCGCCGTCCACTGTCTGTGAGTGCAGTGAGTATACGCAGAGCCCTTGCTCTGTGCCTGTGTGTGGCTCTGGACAGCACTCCAGGGGCCTCGGGTGAGGAAGTCGCTGCCTGGCTGTGGACACTGCCGGTGGCCGTGGTGGGCTCCTTCACTCACCTCTCCCTGATATCCCAGGCACTGCGCAGGGCCCGTGGGTGTGGCGATGCCCTCCCTGCCTGCATGTGGCTTGGAGTCTAGCATGATGTGCAGAGTTGGGGGCCGGTGGCTTAGTCTTGGGGGACTCAGGTGGTTTGGGCCAAGTCATGTGACCTGGGTGAGCGTCACTTTCCTCGTCTAGGGTCTCAGAAGCTCTCTGGCAGGGCTCTTATAAACATCAGAGATGAGGCCCATTCTAGGGGCAAGGCCCTTTCTGTGGCCCCCTCTGTGTCCCCTGGCCTCTGTTTTCCTGACTGCCCAGAGTTCCCCCTCCTTGCGCTCCTGGTGTCCAGCCCTGTGGCCACCCCAGATGGTCTCAGCCCCCATAGAAGTTGCTTGGACCCAGTAACAACCTTCCTTCCCTTCTTGTTTTTCTCTCAGGCCCGCCAACCACAGGTAGGAGGTTTGGGGGCTCGGGGCTGGGGTGTGACCTGCCTCCGGGGCTGGGCCTGGGCACCCTGGTGCTGATGGCCCGGTGAGGGCTGCCCGCTCTGCCCAGCTGGGACGTGGCTTGAGGGCCGGTGCTTGGGCTGCGCAAAGTCTGGCTGAGCTGGTGTGCTGAGGTGCTGAGGAGTGGGGTGCAGGGACTTGGGGTGCTCTGCTGTTCCAGGAGGCCTTCGGCGGCTCTCCAGGGCGTCCTCTCTGTCCCCGCAGGGGGCAGCTGGAGATCAGCAGCCTGGTACCCTTGGGCCCCAAGTATGTGGTGAAGTGGAACACGGCGCTGCCCCAGGTGCAGGTGGCTGAGGTGGGCCAGGACGGCGGTGCCTATGACAAGGACAACGTGGTCATCCAGCACGCAGGCGCCAAGAAGGCCTCCACTGCGGCCCAGGCTCACAGTGAGTACGCCTTGCTCGCACGGCCCAGCCAGGGGCCTGCGGGCTTCCCGGGCCTGCACACCTGCGGCTTGTCTGGCAGGGCCACCCGAGCCCACCTTGCCCGCAGGCACACGTGTGCACACGCAGGGACTGTGGGGAAGGGTGACTTCCACTTCCTGCTCCCCTGGGGCCCGGGGCCGGTGTGTCCCCTTGGTACTTCATGCAGCCCCGTACAGTGAGGGCCGGGAGACACGCATCTGTCCCCTGGGCCGCCGGAGACCTCTGCAACCCCTGTGCCTTCATCCTCATGTGCTGACCCTGTGCCTCAGACGAGGTGGCTCAAGGGGGTGGCACCTGCCTGGTGGCCCCTCTCAACCCGCTGTCGGCCCTCTTCCTCCATGTTGGGCTGCACCCTGGCACCCTGGACCCCCGGGGCTGTCTCCGGCTGCTTTCCCTCCCCCACTTCTGTTCCCTTCCCCTTCCCCCATTGCCCCAGAGCTGGCTTTAGAAAACGCAGACCAGCTCTGGGGTAGAGGCCCGCACGCCTGTCCTGGGCCTCCTGGGCCTCCCCAGCCTCCCCTTTCCCTCCCACCCTCTGGGCTCCCAGCTTGTGTCCTCTGTCACCCTGTCTCTGTCCCATGTGCCTTTCCTATTCATCCTCCTCCGAGCAGCCTCTGATGACTTCAGGCCCTGGCACTGTGCTCTCAAGGGCTGGGGTGGGTCCCCCTCTGCTGGTGCGCGGGGTGACGCGGCCCTCCCCGGAGCCTGAGCGCAGGGGCACTGATTGCGGGACCAGCAGGGGGCGCTGTGCCCAGGGCCCCTGAGCAGGGCGAAAGATGCTTGGGTCACACTTCCCCTCTCCCTGCTCTGCCCCCTGCCCGACCCAGGCGTCTGCTGCAGTGCTGGGCACTTCAAGCCCTCAGAGGGCTCCATGGTTGCCACCTCTAAATCTGAAGGCGGGGAGAGGCAGAAAGGTGTCCTGACCGCTTGCCTTTCTCGGGGTACCCAAGCCCCCACTCCCCTCTCCTCTGGCCCACCTTGGGGTGTCATTCTGGCTCTTAACCTGTCCACATCCCTTGCACTAGAGCCCTCGCCCCGGACCCCATCGGAAGCGAGAGGAGGTTCTGCTGAACCCTGGCCGGTCCTGGCTGGTTTCTTATTATGTTGCTATTCAAATACATACAAATATGATGCTCCGTGTAATCAGCTTCTCCTGCTTATGGCCCTTGAACAGCCGTAAAACTGAAACAACATCACAAATTGAATAAAAATACAGCTGCAGACCGATAACGCTCCCATTAACACATTAATCCCACGGGATGGATGACAGTGCTCAGTCTGCGTGTCTCATGGGGTCCCAGGCCCACCCCGGGGGTGCCTTATTGCCAGCCGTGTTTCCCACCTGTGCCCCACTGGGGTCCCACAGAGCCCCTCCTCGCCCTTCGCTTGGTGTCAGTGTGTCCTTGACCTCCCAAGCTCCCCTGCTCTTTGCTGGTTACCTGGCACCCAGCTCCAGTGGCCCCAACTCAAAAGTCTCCAGAAGCCCTGAGCCTCGTGGCTTTAAAGTCACCAGCCTGGGGAGGGGAACACAGGATCTGAATCTGCTTTTCAGATCATCACTTAAATGAGTAAGGCCTCCTCTCCTCCCCCAGGACTCCACAAGTCTCAGCCTGAGAACCCATGACCAGCTACAAACGGCTGGTCCTCCCATCTGCTCCTGCCAGCCCCTCCGGCCCCATCTCTCCTGCCACCCCAGGCCCTCAGAGTGTCTTTGGATGACTTGCTGTTCACAGTGTTCCTCAGGCCACAATACCTTTGCACATGCTGCGCTCCACCCTGTCCATGCCCACAACACTCCTGCCCCTGTGTGGGCTTCTCAGCTGTCCCAGGCACAGCTGGGTTCTGGTTGCACGGTCTCCTCAGGCTCTGTATAGACCGAGCACAGCCAGATCCCAGTGTTGGGCTTTTCCTAGTGGGTATCAGGACAGACCCTGGGCATGTTTCCTCCCGTGTCTCCTGTGCTACTTCCCCAGGGCAACTGCTCTTATTTTTCACCGTGAGCGTTTGTGTGGCTCCTTGGTGTTGCCTTCCCCACCACGAGGCTAAGCGGGGTCTCTTCTCTGCCCAGACAAGGTGTACCTGGGTCCCCCGCGCCTCTTCCAGGAGTTGCAGGACCTGCAGAAGGACCTGGCCGTGGTGCAGCAGATAACGTTGCTGGTCAGCACGCTGCATGGCACCTACCAGGTGGGTCTCGGGGGGCCTGCGCCCCTGGGTGCCCTGGCTTGGCCCCAGAGGTCGTGTGTGAGCTTTTGGGTCAAGTGGAGCCGGGCCGCAGGGTTCTTTCTGGTTCTGTGCACAGTGGCTGGGGTGCCTGCGAGCACGTAGCCCTCCCAGGGGGGCTGCTGTGTGCACGCCGACCCCGGGGCCGGGGGCCCTGCAACTTGGGGAGTGGGCCTCCCGCGTGGGGCTGCGGGAACGGCTTCTCCTGTTTCCTCTCCGTGGGACGCTGTGATGGCCGTGGGGTCTCCGTGCAGTGACCCCTCGGCCTCCCCACCTAGAACCTCAACATGACCGTGGCCCAAGACTGGTGCCTGGCCCTGCAGAGGCTGCTGCGGGTGAAGGAGGAGGAGATCCACTCGGCCAACAAGTGCCGCCTCCGGCTCCTGCTTCCCGGGAAGCCGGACAAGTGAGTGGGGTCTCGGAGGGGACACGTGGAGCCGCCCGTGTCGGGAGTGCTGTGACCGGGCCGGAGCGAGCCCACGGTGGGCGGCCCGCGATGGCACCAGACGCACGATAGGCAGACGACGTGGGTCAGCCAGTGCCTCTGTTAGGACGCTCAGACCCTGCTGGTTCCGTTTGTGCCCGGTCCTTGTGCTCATAGTGGGCTGTGGTCCCTCCTTCTCTCTGTAGACCCAGCATTGCCCGGCGCCCAAAGTGCCCTCCGCCGATCCCCCTCTGGGCCTCCTGAGGCTCCTCAGGGCAGTGTCACCATCCCTGTTAAACTAGGGAGGAAGGCAAGGTCCCAAGGTTGCGTAGTTGGAGGGGCTCATGGCCTGCTTTGGCCTCTGGGGCGAGGGAAGAGGTGACAGTGTTACCTGCCCAGCGGTGTGAGGACGGTGCAGTCTCACTGCTGGGGCCGGCTGGGCACTTGGCAGGGGCTGCAGCCTTGAGCTGTCATCCACGTTGCCACTTCCCTGCCAGAGCCCCTCTGCATGCACCGTCCTCCCCGGCATGCTAGAGGGACACCCGCCCTACCACCTGCTCAGGGGCCGGATGGAAAACTGGCCCAGAAGATCCACAGGGGCTCCCGCGGCTCTAAGACTGGAGGGCAGCGTGCTGACCACAGTGAACTCTGGCTGTCCCAGCCGTTCGTCTCTTACTCACACATGCATCTGTTCAGCACAGGCACGGAGCCGCTGCCCTGTGCCAGGCGCAGGGAGACTGTGTGAGACCCCACCCTCCCTCCAGAGGCACAGTTGTCTGACCGGGCCTTGGGAGCTGGCCGGGCAGGGTTGCAGCCCGCAGAGGCCTGCGAGGCACAGAGCCCAGGTCACCCAGGGCAGAGGAGGCCGCTGGCCTTGGGCTCTGAGCAGGGCTCTCTCTCCCTGGGACACAGGACCGGCCCTGGGCCCTGCACTCATGTCCCCCGCTTGCTGCAGGTCTGGCCGTCCCATCAACTTCATGGTGGTCTTCATCACCCCCAACCCCCTGAGCAAGATTTCCTGGGTCAACAGGTTGCACTTGGCCAAGATTGGACTCCGTGAGTACAGCGCCAGCTCAGGGTGCGGGGCTGGTACTCGGGCCCTGGGGCAGGGGCTTTGAGAGCCGAGGAGGCGCATGGTGGGGACGAAGCACATCTGGAGTCCTGCAGCTCTGTTCTGCAGTCTCCGAGTCTCAGTTTCCCCATCTGTGCGCTGATGAGACAGTGGTTGGCGGGAGACGCTTCGGAGTTATTGTAAAGGTGATGAGAATGTCCTGGAGCCAGGCAGGAGCTGTGGTTGCCTGCTCCCTACCGCGTAGGTGAGGAACCAGCAGGGTGTGGGCTTTCGTGGTCGCTGAATTGTATCTCAATAAAGCCGGTATTGCCCGGTGAGGCAGACTGCAGTCGGCTGATTCTCAGGAACCCTGAAGCAGGTCTGCTGTGAACCCCTTCTTACCGGTTGGGATTCTGAGGCCGGGAAGGTGCATGGGCTTGCGAGGATTCCCATGTGCTGACTCCCACAGTAGGGGGCATCTTTTGTTTTGCTGCACAGGGGGTCGAACTCAGGACCTTGTGCTTACGAGGCAGGTGCGGCCCCACTGAGCTAAATCCCTGGTCTCATCTTTTGTTTTTATCTCTGTCTCTGGTGCGATCTTTTTATGGATAATTATATATCTCTGGAAGGTTTTAAACATTTCTGGGAAGAAGTCAGGACCTTCACCACCGGCTTTCATTAAGTTAAAAATCCGACTGCTCATTGAGTCTCTGCAGTGATTTCCAGTATGGGGCATCAAGGCCAAATCCCTGAAAGCACCGGCTCTCCGGAGCATCAGTTGATGAAAGCAGGTGGAGGTTAAGTGGGGTGGGCAGCTGTGTTTCGAAGAGGGTAGAACGAGCTACGAGGCTGTCACTGAGCCTGGGGGCTGCTGTCAGTGAGGTCTCCGAGGGTTGACATCTGAAGCCATGCAAGGATCTGGGCAAAGTGATCCAGGACAGGGACTGCAAGTGCAAAGGTCCTGGGGTGGGAACAGAAGGCTGACCAGTGGGTCAGGGGGATGACATTTCCAGAAAGCCAGGAGAAGGAGGCGTCCGGGATTTGTTCTGAGTGTTCTGGGAAGCTACTCACTGAAGCCTAGAGAGCCAGATGCCAGTGGCGTCTACTCAGTCTCCTGGCTGTCGCCTTAGCTTTCTGGATCACCAAGGCCATCTCCAGAGGGTGGAGAAAGGGTTTTAAGTGATTCGGGACTCAGGGACTTTTGTCCTGGGAAAGGCCAAGGCGGCTTCCCCGCTGGGCCTCGCCTCTCCTCTGCCTCAGTTACCATGGGCAGGTGCCCAGCCCTGCTATACACCTGCTTTCCAGGTGAGCAGTACCCAGACTGAACCCGGAAGCTGTGCCCAGCCAGGCCTGGCACTGTGGGCAACTTCCAGTGGTGGGCAGGCTGTTCTTGGCAGCTGCTTGAAATTTCACTGCAGCAAAACTTTTAATGGGAGGAGAATCATTGAAATCTCATTTGAATGCCTGTGTCCCCTGGGGCTTGAATAATTTGTTCCTCTTATTTTGCCACTTTGGTTTTTTTTTTTTTTTTTTTTTT
>NW_022900935.1:2340990-2350990 GCF_012274545.1 Fukomys damarensis
TTTTTTTTTTTTTTTGATCTGCAGTGCCTGTCGTGTGTGGGGGAAATGATCGAGCCCGTTGAAAGTGGGATATGTTCACAACATTCTTCGGCGAGGATGTTGTTCCTTTGTTGTACTTTACCCCTTCCCTGCCTAGTGTGTGCCGAGATCATGACCTTCGGAGGAGTCGAGGTTGGCGACCCCAGGGCTCCCCTCCCGCTGGGCGTCCCTGGCCCTTCACCCAGCCAGCCCGGCCCTCCTCGTCCCCTCTCCCCAGGTGCCCGGGGAGCACTCTCAGGGATGCACCTGCGGGGTGCAGGGCTGGGGCCGCTTTCCATCTTCACAGCAGGACCTGTGCTCACCCAGGGATAGCTCGGCTGCTGGCTTCTGGACATGGCCTGGGCGGCTTCTGAGCAAGCCCTAAACAGCCTCCTTTCCTCTTCCTCTTCTTTTTCACAACACTGTGGGTTGAACTCAGGACGTTTTTCCTGAGCTTCATCCCCAGCCCGGCCCCTCTTTCCATTTTTTATTTTGAGACAGTTTTGCTAAGTCACTGAGTTGGACTTGGGCTTGAACTTGAGAAGCTCCCGCCTCAGCCTCCCAGTATACTGGGGTGGTGTGTATAGCACCACTTGCAGCTTCATCTTCCTTGATTTCAGAGACCGTCTCTGGGTTGCTGCTGGGATTTGCCCAGGCTGAGGCTGGAGGTGGGGCTGAGGGTCTTGGCCTCGGAACCAGACCCTCGTTTACCTGACCTGGAGACTGTGGCCTCGGCTCAGCTGCCTGGATGGCGCCAGCGTCTCTCTGGGTGGAGTGGGGGGTGCAGAAGATTGCAGAGGCACCACCCAGCCTGGCGTCTGTGGCTGTGACCAGCAGCTTCTTGGTGGTGCTGGGGGGCCCTCAAAGGCCATCTCTGATCGTGGATTCTGAGAAGAGCAGCCGGGCATCCACTGGGGCAGAGGTGAAAAGAAAGTAAGGGCCCAGCACCTCCGAGCTCAGGGGGCTGGGAGCAGGGCCCAGCCACCCACCCGTACTGAGGGGCACACTGGACGATGACCCAAGTGGGCGCTGTCTCTGGAAGGCCTGGTATGTTAGGCCTTTTACAAACTTATCTCAGTACTCACAGCTCCAGGTGGTCAGAATTATTCTCCCCATTTTCTCAACAAGGCAACTGGCTCAGAGAGGTTAAGTACCTGGCTCCAAGTCACACAGTGACATGAAGTCCGGGTCAGGACTTACGGAGGCCCCTCTGAACAATGGGAGTAGACCCTTCTGGGGGTGGGGGGACCTCTGATCCTAGAGCTGCCCCCTGCCCTGTGGGGTGCTGGGCAGACATCATGGGGCGCTAAATTCGCCCCCACTTAAAATCAGACGGAAATCACAGCCTTGCCGCGGTATCTGCTCTTAATGTTGCTCATCCCATTCTAGTTTTTAGCGGCAGCAGCCTTCTAATTTGGTCTGAGCCGCGCTGGTTTTGTGAGGGGAACAATGGCGGTGGCAGATGGGGAGCGACACCTTCATTTTCTGTTAACGTCCCCGAGTGCAGACAGGGAAGGCACCGTCTGGGAGGAGAAGGTCAGATCGTTAAGAAATATATACGATAATGACTTGCTCGAGCGGGATGGCCGTGGGTGGGAAGAGAGGAAATTGCTCAGGCGACGTGGAGACGTGGGACCCGGCGGCTGGGCTCTGTGCGGTTCCCAACCCAGAGTGAGGGGCAGATCGGCAGGAGTGGCGGGTGGCTGGGGAACCTGCAGGTGAGGGTGGCTGGAGTGTGAGTCCCTTGAGGGGAGGCGTGGCCTCTTAGACGTCCCTCATCTTTTTTTACCACTCGGGAGCCGGCCCAGAGGCAGCAGGTGGCCGTGTCACGAGCGCTGTGCCCGTGGCTGAGTTTCCTGGCACCCGGCCCCGCCTTTGACTTCTTCCTTTCCCTCGCCCGGCATAGAGTGGGGTGGACGTATCCCGCCCACATCCCGCTGACCGGGGATGAAAGGGGACTGTGCACTGAAGTGCGGGGCACAGGGGCTCTGTGATGGGCACGTCCACCTGTGCAGTGCTGTCCCTTCCCTGACGTCCCCTCTGCATCGGCCTACCCTCTCACCTCTCCTGTGGCTAGGGACAGATTTTATGGTCACCTCTGGCCTGTGTTGCGGGGAACGAGTTCAAGGCTTCGGGACTTGCCGCAGCTGACGCCGCCTGTGTCTCCCCTTGGAACCGCATCCGCTGCATCCACCGCTCTCGCCAAGCCCCTCTGGCAAGGCACACACCTAGGGCCACCTTTGGTGGCAGTGCCGTTTCTCAGGTGCCTGCCACGGGCAGGCATGGGGTTGCCCTCGCGGTGACCATCGCCCACACGTCTGACCGAGCTGTCAGTGTGTCTGTGAGGAGAGCCGTGCGGATTCCAGTTTGTGCAGTGGGTCTGGAAGCCGCACCTGCAGAAGACGCTCTGGGAGAAGAGGCCGTTCTCACCCTGGGGTTGTGGTGTGTGGCCGGTGGCCCGAGGGAGCAGGTGGGAAGTTGTGTAGCAAATGGAGCGGAAGGTTGGGCCTCCGTGGGACAGTGGTAGCCGGGGACTCTGCTGCCACACACATGTGTACGTATCTATTCACGTGTGTGCTCACATACGCACGCAAGGGAAACGAGACGAGCAAGCAAGATAGTGAGTATCGTGCTCCTCGGTTTCTGATGGGGTGATGTCCCGATAAACCCATCAGAAGCCGAAAATGTCCTAAATGGAAAATGCATTTAACGTGCACGACCTGCGGAACGTCGGGGCCGCACCTCAGCCCCTTTCAGCATGGCCAGAACATGTCCAGTGGCCTGGAGCTGGGCAGAGGCCCAGGAAGCCTGTTTTGTATTAAGGTGTTGTGTGTCTCATGGACACACATAGCCCGGGATTTGGTAGACACAGTGGGACCCCTAAACTGAAAACACGATGTTGAAAAGCCCCAGCGCCCAGCGCACCGTTGAGTCTCCGTTGCCACCCTTGTGATGGTGGCCTCGGGTGGGAGGACTGAGGCGCACATCTGCAGCTTGGGGAAAGAGCAAACTGCAGAGCGCTGGTGTCTGCTGAATAGCCGCGCCCTTGCATCGGTGTGTGAAGTTGCAAAGTCCTAAGTCAACCCGCAGCCAGTGTCACTGGGCCGAGTGGCTCCCAGTCGGGGGCCTGTCCAGTGCTTCTGGCTCTGCTGGGCTTCACCACGACTGTGGTGTCAGTGGGCACCAGTGGCTGCAGATTTAGTGCACAGAACTGGTCTTGCGGGTGCAGCAGGCCAAGGTCCCCATCTGGGCTCTGCTACCTGCTGTTGCTGTGACCCAGTCTCGTTCTTTAATCCCTGCGCGTCAGCCCCACCCCTGTAAAGTGAAATAATTCTTCTGACCATGCTTGGTTCCCGTGGAGGTGAGCCGAGGACAGGGTCTGTCGTCCTCTGTGTCTGTGTGGTACCTGGTGTGTGGCATCCAGTGGCTGGCATCTCCGGCACACCTGTGCGGCCGTCTGCGGCGTGTAAGAAAGGGAGCCACGGCAGGCAGAGGTCCCGGCGACGGGGTGGTTTGTTCGCGCCCCCTCACTTTCCCTCGTCTTTTAGCCCACGTCTACTGAGCGTGTCTGGGGGCCGGGGAGTGTGCGGGGGCCCTGGGGACAGCGGTGAACGGGCAGCCTGTCTCCCTGCTGACCACGACTAGCATCCCAGAGACACGTGGAGACAGACCGTAAGAGGCACGGAGGCAGGGTGACTTGGATGGCGCGGAGACTCCACGGGAAGGCTCTTCAGAGGGGCTCCCCGCAGCCGGGTGGGCGGGAGGACTTCCCGGAGGAGGCCACGCGTACGCGTTGGGTCTGGGGCTCCCCTGGGCTCGGGCACAGGCATCTGCGCTCCTGCCAGGTTTCCCGGGACACAGGACTCCCCGGGTTTCAGGATAGCTTTGGGGGAGGCAGCGGTTCTTCCTCAGCCTCCTCCGAGGGGTCAGTGACAGCTGTGTCACCTCAGCCAAGGTCATTCGTCATTTGCTGGTCTGTGATCTGCGCCTCCACGTGGAGAGGAGATTCAGGGCCCCAGGGTCTGCGCTCTGAATCCCTTTCTCCTCCGCTGTTTCACTTGTGCTCTGAAGCGACTGTGGGTCAGGATGTTTCTTCGTCCCTCTCCTGTGGGCGGAGAAGCTGAGGCTCAGAGAGTTGGGGTGATCTGCAAGGTCGCTCAGACTCCAGCCTTCGGCATCCCGGCTCCCAGCCTGGGTCCACACCAGGCCCGTGGTGTGAGGCTTGGTTTCATCTCCGCCTGGCAGGAGTGTGGGTTGGGAGTGACTATCTGGAACCGTGCTGGTCACCGTGGGGGCTGGGCCTCTGGGGGCTGCGGTGCCTGCCCGGGTTGGACGGCTGCTCTCTCCTGGGTTGGTCCCCAGACTGACCAGCTTCCCCTGTGCCCTTCTTGCTGTAGGGGAGGAGAACCAGCCAGGCTGGCTGTGTCCGGATGAGGACAGGAAGAGCAAAGCCCCGTTCTGGTGCCCGATCCTGGCCTACTGCGTCCCTGCCTTCTCCTCCCGGGCCCTCAGTCTGCAGGTGAGTGGCCACATGCAAAGGTGCAGTGCCCCTCTCATCTGGGGGAGTAGGAGTCTCCAGACGGTGCAGCTTCCAGTGCCAGCTTCTTGCTTGCTTGCTTGCTGACCCAGTGGGTCAAGGCTTTCTCTGGCTCCTTGAGTTAGTTTCCCATCAAAACAATGGAGTGTGTGGGAATCACCAGCATAGGTTATGTGAGCAGAAAATTCCATTATTTTGAGGTCCCAACTAGCAATGATCTCATCTCTCAGTGGCCTGACTGCAGGAGACACCATAGTGGCTGGTTCAGGCGTTGTGGATCGGACCCTTTACAATGCTGCCAGGCTGGAGCTGGCTTTGGCACGGAGACCACCTTGTGCCTCTGCCTGCTAGGCACCCACTGTACTCCGCTCCAGTGTTTTGCAGTCATTCTCTTGTCCTGATACTGAAAGTGACTCCACTGGAGTATGTTTTGGTCTCTGTTTCATGCATTAGGAAAGGAAGGCTCAGACAGGTGACTTGATTTTCCAGCTAGGAAAGCTGAGGCCCACTGGTCGTCTGTCCCTTATGTCCTGGCAGAGCTCACCCCCATCTGGAGCAGCTGTTGTCCATCGTCTCCCAAGCAGATGAGGACATCTCAGCTCTGGGGTCGGGAGAGAGAGCATGGGAGCCAGGCCAGATAAATAGTCCCGGGAGACTTGCCGCTGGGTGTAGACTGGGGCTCTAAACAGCTGAAAGAAAGGCCCTTCAGATGTAAGTTCATTCATTCGTTTATTCACTTGTCCATTCATAAATGAACTTCTGAGCACCTACTGTGTGCTGGACGCTGGGAACACAGTGGCGACTAAGACACGCAAGGTCACTGCTCCTGGGGATTTCAGTCTAGTAAGAGGGACAGGCGATACTGCAGCCATGAGAGGAACCGGGATGGAGCGACGTGCCTGGGAAGGAGTACAGACCAGTGACACAGACACGGGACCCCGAGCGCGAGGTTTCCCAGAGGGCGCCATTTTACTGAGACCAAAGCGGCCAGAAGGTCCCAGCCCAGAGAAGGCCCAGGGGAACAGAGCTCCAGGGAGTCAGAGCAACGTGGAGGCTGCGGTGACAGCAGTAGGGAAGCCAGCCTGGATTCCCTCGGTGAGCTGGGAGGCGTTGTCATCTGCTTTGTTCTGCTGTAGCAGAATGCTTGAGCCCAGGTACCTCGGGAAGAGTAGAAGTTGCTGTGGCTCGTGGTCCTGGAAGCTGGGCGGTCTGGAGTGTGGCACTGGCACTGGAAGGGGCCGGCAGGCAGGCAGGCAGGCGGGATGGGTTTCACATCAGGAGCCCGCTGCTGTGATAAAGCCCTAATCCGCTCACGAGCGGCAGAGCCTCATGGCCTGTTTCTCTCTTAGGGATCCCGTCTCTTAACGCCGTGCCGTACAATGGCAGTTAAACCTCAGTGAGGGTTTCGGAGGGGACGCTGACGTCCCTAGCAATGGGCGGTGTGGTGAGCGGGTGGGAGGGCTGGACACTGGCAGCTTTGCAAGCTTGGGTTCGGTTCTCAGAGCAGTGAAAAGCCCTGACGCTTCGGGCCCGGGACCCTGTCTGGTGTATCCGTCAGTCCTGCGGCTCCTTCTGGCTGTGGTGTGACAGCGAACTACGGATAAGAAAGGGGCACGGGTGGCTGACGGGGGGCGGGGGACACAGGTCCTGAGAAGAGCGCGGGGAGCAGGCTGTGCCGCAGCGTCCAGGATGGGGTGTGGAGGGCAGGGGGAAACCCTTGCTCCTGTACAGAATAGAAGCGGGCGCCCACCATCTCCGTGGTGAAGATAAGGAAGATTTAAATTATTTTAATACAATGCTTAAAGTAGAAGCCAACCGGGCAGGTGTCCGGCTGCGATTCAGCTGCTGCATCTTGGTAAATGAAAGGCTGAGTTTAAGGTGAGGGGAATAAAGTCAGGGCAGGACTTACCCTTATTGAAACTCTCAGTCACCGCTCTTCGTGGAAGTTTTTTTTTTGGCTTTAATTTCGATGTTAAAAACTGCCTTTTTCGGATGACTGTTTGGGCACCCCTTGTGTTCTACACCCGAGGCAAGGGTCCCGTCTTATCCCCGGTCCCCACCTTGATAGAGGCAGTGAGGGGAAGGTAGGGTCTTGCTGGGGACCTGTTGGGCTGAGACAGGGTGCACGAGGGAGGGTGACCTGGGGGCCCCGGGGTGGAGGCCATATGTGGGGAGAGGGGATTGTCAGGGTCACCCCTGCCCGTGACTTGCCTAGGTTCAGCACACTCGTGGGAGAGGCGGACCCTGAGTGAGCTCCGTAGTGGAGAGGGCCTGGGTCCTTGGGAAGGCGGCCACACCTGAGCCCTGACAGGTAGCCCTGGGCCGTGGGGTCACAGGCGCTGCTGTGCTCAGGGCCTCCCGGAAGGGGCCCACCTGGTAGGAGCCGTCTGCCACCTCGAACCTGGGGACGAGGGCCACGTATCTCTCCCTTGGAGCTCTCTGGGTTCAGGGACAGTGGCCTCACAGCATCGCCCCGGGCCTCTAGCTGCGGGAACCAGCATGAATCTCCATGGTTAATGGGCTTGCAGGGCTCCCGGGGGACATAGCCTGCACGGCCCCTCTGTGGGTCCCCGAGACACCGCTCCTGCTGTGCTGCACCTGCCTCCTACCTCCGGCCGGACAGACGTGACCCAGCAGCCCCATGCCGGCAGCCAGATACATGAGGGCTCGGAGTGCCAGGGCCTTTTGCAGTCACTGCATGAACAGATGCGGTTTGTGGGCTGCTGCCCGGCTTCCTCCCTGCCCAGCGCTGGCTCCCAGGTGGCCCAGGGAAGCCAGCAGCTGAACCTGTTTCTCTGGGGAGAGCTTGTGCTGGCCCAGCTCCTTCCCAGTGTGGTCAGGACCAGGCCCATGCCGGCTGGGTGCGGGTGTGCGCTGGGTTCTGTCTGGCAGGGAATAGGGTGCCACGTGGGAGGAGGAGCAGTAGGTGTCTTCTCCGTGAAAATGGGTGCTGAACCCGTGCCTGGCCATGCCAGGGCCCTGGAATTGGTTATCAGGAGTGGAGAGAGCATCCGCAGGGAGCTGCCGTGAAACCCAGGGGAGCATGGCACAAGCCCAGCCTCCATGGGCTGAGGTCAGTCTCAGGGCCAGCTGTCCTCTTTGGGGTGCCTGGAGACCCGAGTGCTGTGGGGGATGGAGGGGATGTAGCAGATCAGCAGAGGGTCCGTGGCCTGGCTGCTCAGGCCCCGGCTCTGTGGCCCAGTAGCTCCTGTCCTGAGCCTCACTGGCCTCCTTAAGCCAAAACTGCCATGGGTTGGTGTCCTAGCCCATTTTCTGTAGCAATAATAAAGTACTTGAGGCTGGGCACTTTATAAAGGAGAGAGGTTGATTCAGCTCACAGTTTTCGAGGCTGAAGATCAAATCAAATCCAAGCTCAGGGAGCCTCTGGTGAAGCCTTGGGTGATAGCATTGTAATAGCAGGAGGTTCATGGAAACCATCACGTGGCCAGACAGGAAGCTGGGGAGATTCAGGTCCAGGCTGGCTCTTCCTACAACAGCTCACTCTGGAGGACTAAATGGAGTGCTCAAGAATGACAGTAATCTCTCCTGAGGGTAATCCAACCTCCTTCTGTGCACCAGCTTTCAAAGCACCCCCAACACAGCCAGCCTGGGGTCCAAGCTTCCGATACCGGGGGAGAACACAGTGTAGCCACTGGGCCCCTCCCAGGGCCCTACCTCTGTCCCAGCGAGCTGTCGGAATCCCCTCTGTATACATGGGGGTGGGTTTGCTTGCATCCCTGAGCTGTGGCTCCTCGTCTGGGGATGGCTGTATCCAACGCCTGGTTGTTTCCTTTCTCCTGCTCATGCCCCCTCCTCTGCCCTGCTTGGGCTGCCCCTGCTCAGAGTTTGGGAAGCCAGGCAAATGTGAGGTCTGGGCCTTGCCCATTTAGGGCCATTTGTGTTTGTGCATCATCGTGGACCTGGCTGTGTCGGTTCAGCGGACATCAGAGCCCAGTGGAGTTGCCATGGAAATGTCTGAGCCAGGCTGCAGTGGGCCTCCCTCCTCTGGGGAGAGGAGTGCCAGCCTGGTAGGAGGACGGGCATCCTCGCCTGTTGTGGCCGCCGATGAGCAAAACAGACAGGAAGCCCAGGAGGCTGGGGCCGGGGAGCCTTTTGCTCAGGGTGTGGGGGCCCATGTTCCTAGGTAGGCAGAAGTAGGACCCAGAGTGCTGAGGCTTCTGACCTGGTGCCTGGCTTCCACCACAGTAAAAAGGCACTGGACCAGGAATGAGAAGCCTGGATTCTAGCGCTGTCTCTGCGCCTAACCTGTAGGGTGGCCTTGAACCTGTACTGTCCCGCAATGAGCTTCAGGTTGGCCCCCTGCTATAGGAGGAGGTTGGGAGAGGCCTCTGGGCCTCTTTGCCATGGCCTTTGGAGATGTTAGACTCTCTACTGAGCTGGGTCTGCCGGTCTGCAGCGCCAGCAGAGGGCAGCACGAGCCTGGAAGAGGCCCATGGCTGGTGCCCTCTTCCTTCCAGCACCCCAGCTGTGCACTGTCCTCACACCGCTGTCCTGGCCAGAGACACAGGCTGTCAGTGACAGCTGGTGGCAGTTGGAGCCCCCAGCCTCTGGGTGCTCCCTGCACAAGGCCCCCAGCCCTCTGTTCTTGGTGGGCTCTGCAGAGAGGTCCTGGTATTAAGGTGTTGGTCTTGGAGGAATGCAGGGGACCAAGGAGGGAACAGTGTGGGCTGGGCCCTGTCACTCATCTCCCCTGTGGCTGAGGACCAGTCCCCTGCCCTCTGTGGGCCTCATCTCCATAGGCAAAATAAGGATGGTTGGGACTTGATGGCTTTCAACAGCCCTTATGCGGAAGCCACGAGTCTCAGCGTCATTTGGGCCCCTTCTGGCCGGAAGACTGATAATCACATATGCGGTGTAAGGCCTGTCCTGGCCCTGCCTCAGGGAGTCGCACTCCAGAGCTCTTCGATGGCACCGCGACCCCTCCAGCACCCTCTCTGTCTCCGCAGCTTGGGGCCTTGGTCCACAGTCCCGTCAACTGTCCCTTGCTGGGCTTCTCGGCAGTCAGCACGTCCCTTCCTCAGGGTTACCTCTGGGTGAGTAGACCCCGCACCCAGCAGGGAGTCCAGTCGCGGGGCAGGAGCGGGGAGGGTGGCCCGCGTCTCATGGTCCCTGCCTGCTGAGCAGCTCCAGCCATCCAGGCCTTCCTGGGGTCTGAGGAGCCAGACACTGTGCTGGGAGGTGGGAGGTGCAACCTTACCTGGGCAGCTGCAGAGGCTGTAATGCCAGGAAGGGAAGGACGGGGAGCTGTGCAGAGGGCCTGGGTCACGGCTTTACCCGGAGGTCAGAATGTCGGGCTGGCTACTGCTGATCTGCAGAGATCCCAGCCTATCGCCTCTACCCCAGGGCTCCTGGAAAGCCTCCCTCAGTTCAGATGAGTCCCTTCCCCGGTGATCTTTGTGGTGCAGATTGAGCTTTTCCAGCATT
>NW_022900935.1:2353490-2376971 GCF_012274545.1 Fukomys damarensis
GAAGACAGCGAGAGAGTGCATTTCCTGAGCACCTACTATGTGCTGCGCCCCTGGGGGTCCCAGTGTAAAGTGCAGGCCGTGCCCATTCCCTGTTTCCTACCCCGCCCCGCCCCGCCCCAGGAGAACCGACTTGGAGTTGCTCTGAGCGCCATGAAGTTGGGCTGGGTCCTCATCCGGGTGCCCAGCCAGTGCCTAGCCATGGGAGGGCTCTGGTGAACACCTTTCGTCTTTGGGATAAGATCCGCATCACTTAAAATTTGCCATTTGACCATCCTAAAGTGTGACACGGTCCTCCAGGAACCACTGTTGTGTTCCAGAACACGCTCATTGCTCCCCAAAGAAACCCTGCAGCCATTTAGCAGGCCCCCCTGCCTGCCCTCGTCCAGAGCCATGCGTCTGCCTTCTGTCCCTGTGGGTTTGTTCCTGGACGTGTCCTGTCATTGGCACCCGATGCCCCGTGGCCTTTTGTCCCTTGCTTCTTGTCACTTTAGCAGTGCCCCTTCAAGGCGCGTCCCCGTGTGGGGGCTGTGCTTTGCTCCCTGGTGTCACAGCCCATTTGTTGGTGAGAACTGAGGCTCAGAATTCCACTGTAGTCAGCGGGGAGGCGGCACGTAAGGGTTTGAACTTGGGTCCGTGTGGCATAGCTCTCAACAGCGTTACTGTGCCGAGCCTGGAGCCCTGAGCTGTCCCCGTGACAGGTCCAGGGAGGGTCCCATCCTCCACAGCCTGAGCTCCTGAGGGGAGGAGCAGAGGTCTGGTCACAGCTGGGTGGGGGGCGTGCAGGGCACCCACTGAGTCCTGGCTGGCCTCGGCCTCTCTCCACAGCATCCTGCTCTACGGCAGCGTGGACACTGGCACCCCGTGCCTGGCATCGTGCCAGACCCCAGGCCTGCAGCCCGTGCTCTGTCTGCGGCACAGCCCCTCCCACCTGCTCGCTGGCCTGCAGGACGGGACCCTCGCTGCCTACCCTCGGAGCAGCGGTGAGGATGGGGTTGGGGCTTGGGGGGCAGTTCTGGGTGCTGAGGGCCCCGGGATCCATCCAGCACTTACTGCGTGACTGTCATCCTGTCTCACTGGCCCCAGAGAGTTACCTCTGCTCTGGGGGCTGGGACGCTAAGGCCAGAGGGGACAGAGCTTGTGCCCAGCCGCACGAGCATTGTGGTCCCTGGGCCCTGCGGTTTGCTCAGCCCCCGGTTTGGTGACGAGGACTGAGCGGCACGTGTGGCCACCTCCAGGCCACTGTTAGGGGCTCGAGAAACCCTCGGTCTACACAGCAGGCGTCTTGCCACCTCTGCACGGCCCTGATTGCTGCGTTACCACAGCCCGGTGCAGGGTTATAAATGGATATTTGCGCTGAGCTATATATTTTTTCTTTTGCCACTTGGCACTGTGTTGGTATTTTTAATTAGCTTTTGATAAGGCATTTATAGTTTTTAATTAAAGGGGGAAGAAGGAGGGAACAAAAAATCCCTCTCACGGTCAGACAGAGCATGCGTGTAAATGTAAATGCAGGCAGGGAGGAGGGGAGGCTTAGGCGAGGGCCTCTGAGGGAACCACCCACACTGCTGCAGGCCCTGACTCCCTGGTTTGGGCTGCTGGGTGGGGAGATGGTGCAGCTGCCGTGGCCAAATGCCACAGCAGTGGTTTAAACAATAGATCCGTTGTCTCATGGCTCTGAGGCAGAAGCCCAAGATCTAGGTGTCTCTGGCCGCTCTCCCTCTGAGGCCCAGGAAAGCATCTGTCCAAGGCTCTCCAGCCTCTGGTTGCTCTTAGCTGGGGCAGCAAGCTGCAGACCTCCTTTGGCATTGTCCCTGAGCACTGGTCTTTGTGCCCAACTCTCCCCTTTTATAAAGATGCCGATCATATTGGGCCGGGGGCCCACCCTACCCCAGTAAGACCTCGTCTGGACTGATGTATCTGCAAGGACGCTACTTCCAAATAATGTTAAATTCTGTGGCACTGGGGCTTAGGGCTTCAATGTGATAGATTTTGGACACAGTTCAATCCGTAATAGGGTCTTCCTTCTAGGCCCTGGCTTTTAGCCTGGTGTTGGAATCTGGAGTCTGTCAGATCCACAGAGCCTCTGTAGACGGTCGGACCCTCACACCCTCATGTTCCCACCGGGAAATGTCCGCCCAGAGCCCCATGACTGAGCTGAGACCTGCACCCAAGTGTCCTGCTTCCCAGGCCACAGCCCTCTCCAGACAGGGGGGGTCTTGGTGTCCCAGCAGAGCGGGAGCCACAGCTGGAGGGCAGGCTGAGATGTCCCACTGTCTTTCCTGCCTGCAAACAGTTGCCACCAGACATTTACTGAGCATCTACTGTGTGCCATGGATACCAGCAAAATGACTTATGCCTCCTGCTCTCTGGGAATTTAGGGGAGGGGACAAAATCAGTCAAGCAGGGAGCATAAGGTTCTACCTTGTTCTGGAGATTCCCAGGGAAGGATTGGGGTGTCCCATGGGAGCCTGACTGCCCCGGCACAGGGTGGGCTGGGTGGCGAGGGCCTCTCCAAGGAGGTCGATTGTGGAGCTGAGCAGTGACCAGCAAGGATGAGTTGGGGGATTGGTAGGGAAACAGAGAGGGTGTACGCAAAGCCTGGTGTGGGTGCTGGGGACCTGGGACAGAGCTGTGCTGCGGGATGGGAGCAGAGGGAAGCGGCACCAGGCAGGGGCCGACACAGGCAGAACTGGTCGTGAGGACCTTGGTTTGTGCCCATGGCTGGACACAGGCCCCTCTGGCTGGCAGACGCGTGAGCCTGTGGCCACCCCCGCAGCACTGTCTGGTGCTCCCTTGGGCTGTGGCCTTGCTTTAGTGGCTGCAACCTGCAGTGTCCGCTAGAGGTGGCTGCGTCAGGAAGCAGGAGTGGGACTCTTCCCTGTCCCGTCTCGGCTGTGCGTGGCTGGGTGTGGAGCTGGGGCCTCACCCATGACCAGCTGTGAGGCTGTCACCAGCCTTGTCCCCTCCAGATTGACAGAGACCTCAGAGGTCCTCACAGACCCCCGAGTTCCGTACTGTGCCCCTCGGAACCCATCTCGGGTACCTCCTGGTGGCCAGGAACATCTGGGATTGGGAACGACACAGGCCTCAGGTCTCGATCTTGGAGCAGGAGTTGGACGATCTGTGTGCAGTGTTGGTGGGGTTAGGTTTCCCATCCCACCTGGGTTTGGCTGAGGCTGAGACCAGATGACACCAGCTTGCCTGGCCCTCACTGTAGCTCACTGGGGAAGGGTAAGCCGCTCGACTCAGCTTCAGCCCGGAGGCCCTGCCGGACAGCAGCTGCCACTCGACCTGTGAGGACCCTGAGATGACCAGGCCACGGAGCGCCACAGTCCCACCTACAGCTGACGGGGGAGACCCAGGCCAAGGGCAGAGTGGCTTGTCTCAGCTTGTCTTTATTCACTCACTCAGGCCTTAGCCAGTGCGTGTTGAGGGCCCATGAGGTGCCAGGCACTGCACACAGTGTGGGGACCTGGGGCTCTGTGTCAGTCAGTGTGGGAATCGAGCCACGTGACGCCTCCCTACATGGTCCCCACCTCTGAGCTGGCACAGGAGTGGGCCCGGCCTCAGGTGGGGTGCAGGGTGTGCCTGGGTGGTTTCAAGGTCCACCCTCAGGAGCCAGTGACCTAAGGAGGTAGGTGAGGAATGGGCTGTCTGCTGCTGAGTCCCACCGTGGGAGATTTGTGCCTGTGGCTCTGCACCCCCCCAGCCTCAGTTTCCTCACCTGTGAAATGGGGATGCAGACAACCCCCCCTCAAGGCGTGGCTGTGAGGGTTTGATGTGCTCCCTCCCACGATGCCCTGCACCAGAGCCAGGACCCTGGGTGCTGCCATCATACCGTTGTCCCTCCCAGCTTCTGTGACCTTCACTCTGTGTCCTGCCTCTGGGCACTGGCTGGACCCAGACCCCCAGGGGAGACTTTGTCCCCTGTGGGTGGGGAAGAGGGACCTCAGCCTCCTGAAGGTGCCTTTGTGAGGCAGACGGGCCTTAGTCTTCCTTGGCTGGCTGTGTGAGCAGGTGCCAGCCGGATCCGGGCGGATGGGCTGTCAGGCAGGGGTGGGCTGCGGGTTTGGACAGGCGGCTGCTCACTCAGGGATGGAGGTAAGGATGGTGGAGAGGAAGGATGGAGCCCACAGGTGGGCAGAGCTGCCTTAGACCATTAGCCCTGTGGCCTGAGGGCAGGCAAGAACCTTAGAAAACAAAGCTCTGTCCCCTCCTGGTGGTGACAGGAGACAGGGTCCTGCAGGGGGAGCCTCTTGCCGCCCCCGCCCCCCAGGGCTGACTGGCGACTCCTGTCCCGTGTCTCCTGATGTTGCTGTGTGGGTGTTAGATGCAGCCCAGCTTCTCATTCTGTCCTGTCTGTCCTGACTTGTGAGTGAGGGGGTGGCTGGCGGACCTGTGACCCTCAGGGGTCTTGACCCCCAGCTCTTACCCCAGGCAGCCCTGCCATGCTCTGTCCAGTGTGGGCAGTGCCCACAGGGTGGACTTCCCAGTTTGGGGGCTGGTGTTCCAATATCCCTGGAGGCTTGGAGGGGGCGCTCCTGCCTCCATTTTAGCAGCGGCAGCTGGAGCTCCAGCCTTGGCCACGAGTGCTGCTCACCTCAGGCTGCTGGGGGGAGCACAAGGCCTTGCGCTTCGTCGCTCTGGCGTCCTGGTGCGGTCTGTGTCCCTGTGGGGCCTGGCGTCTTCTGGTCACCACCGCTCCTCAATGTGGTCCCAGCCACAGATCTCTTTCGAAATCAGAGCGGTGGTGGGCCTGGTCCGAGGCCTCAGTCTGAAGGGGACCTGCTTCCTGTATGCTTGTGCTTGTATCTTCAAGGAGCATCTGTGTATTTGGGGTGCCGGTTCCCCAACTTTTTAGCTGAGCTGGGCGCCTACCAATTTAGAATGGGGCAGGAGTGCCACCTTGCCTGTCAGCTGGGAAGATGGGGAGAGGGTGTGGCCGGGGTGGTGAGGTGGGGAGTCTGGTTTGGCTCCCCCTCCACACCCCGGGTAGGGGAGCTGCTGTAGAGAAAAAGCCAGCTCCGTGCAACTGCTTGGTGCCAGGGAAGTGGTTCTCAGGTGCACCACGTGTCCCTGGGGGTGGGGTGAGGCCTTGGTAGGAGCCAGGCTGGGCCAGGCCCCTCAGTCTTCAGGACGGCACACTGGGCCTGACTGGCTGTGGGGTGGCGGCATCACTGGAAAGGAGGACATCTCGCTCAGGTGTCAGCGCTGTCCTCCCAGCACCCGGCACGCGGCCTGGAGCGGAACAGGTGCTTACTGAGTATGTGTGTGATGAACAGAGAGACACAGAGTGAGGGAGGGAGGGCAGGGCTTGCATGGTGGAGCTGGGGGAGATGGGAACGGCCACCAGCAACTTGATCAAGGCAGAGGCCAAATGGGGGAGAGGGGCCCCACTCCTGGCCTTGGTTCCCGAGGACTCAAGAGCCCAAATCCCTGAGCTGCTCGCCACCCCCTGTTGCTGATCTGCACCCTCCCTGTCTTTCCAGGAGGAGTCCCATGGGACCTGGAGAGCCCACCCGTGTGTCTGACCATGGGGCCAGGGCCCATTCGCACCCTGCTGAGCCTGGAGGATGCTGTGTGGGCGACCTGCGGGCCGTGGGTCACCGTCCTGGATGCTACCACCTTGCAGACTCAGGTACTGGCCCCATTCTGGGCTGAAAGCGGGCTCCCGGGCAGCTGTGCCTGCTGGTGACGTATAGCACGGCCCGCCTCCCCTCAGCCCACCCACCTTGTACAGTGAGCAGCTGGCATGAGCCTCGGGTGTGGTTCACAAGTGACATTTTGGCGACGTTTGCTGTTGCTTGATTTGTTTGGGTTTCCCATGTGGGGTGAGCTGCCGCCAGGCTTGGGGTGCAGCTCTTGGGTATGCTGCCCTTGGAGGGGCTCACAGCTATAAATCAGCTCTTCACTCAGGAACAGTAGGCAGATTTGCGACTGTCAGGTCACAGGTGATCAGGCTGGGTCCCAGACCACACAATACTCATTTGACAGATGGTGAAACTGAGGCGGGTGCCATGGGGGAGGTCATGGGTCAGGAGATTGAGGCTCAGGGCTCTGTCTGTCACTGTCCTCGGCGTGGAGCTTGCCTCAGTGAAGGGCCACATTCTGCCTCTGGGGCTGGGTGAAACCGGCTCCTGGTTTCAGTCCTGCATGTGCCAGCTGGAGCCTTGGTGTGGCCCTGGGGGAGGAGGAGTTAATGTCCCTTCCCTGGTCCTGTGGCTTCTTGTGCTCCTAGTCAGGGCTCCGAGGAAGTGGAACCACCACAGGGTGCCTGTGTGGCTGCGTGTAGCCCAGAGGTGATTTACGGTGAGGAATTGGCACCCATGGAGGCCAAGCCATATTCCCAAGCTGGGGTCCTGCGCGGCTGGGTGTCCTTCAGTCGGGGCTGAAGACGGGGGTAGCCCACACTGTGCGTGTAGGAGAGAGGATTCATCTGATCCAAAAGGCAGGAAAGATCCGACGTCCTGGCCCACAGGCGGACAGGGAGAGGAAGCACAGTGTCCTCGCTCCGCTTTCTTGTTTTGGTCAGGCCTGCCCCCGGTCGGTGAGACCCACGCACCCTGGGGAGGGCATCTGCGTACTGAGCCCTGAGGTTCAGGTGTTCATCTCATCCTAGAATCACGTTTGGGCAAATATCCGGGGACCCAGTGGCCCCGTCAGCGCGTGAAATCAACCTTCCCATGGCATGAGGATCTGCAGGGCCAGCCAGCGCCAGCGTGAGGAGACTCTGGGTCGGCGGCTCTTCCTGGCACTGGAAGGGCAGTGGGGGACCACAGCTGCTCTGAGCTGCTCTGAGCTCCCCTTGGAGGGGGAGAGGGCTGGGCGGGTGGTGGCTCCAGGGCGGGCTCTGTCCCCTTCAGGGCTGCTTGCATTCCTTTCCCCCACGACTGGACACTGCGCCAAGAACCTTGGATACCTCGGGTGTTGGTGCTGCCCTGCCAGATGGGTGGCTCTGTGGCGGGGCCAGGGACACCCTGGCAGGACGGGAAACTGCTGTCTCCTCGCCCGATTTCTCAGTCCTCTTTCTCCTGGAGAAGCGGAAGGGGTGGGGTCCCTGAGTCGCTGTAGCCCAGACACCCTCCCCAGGCCCGGGTTTCTCTGGGTGCTGTACCCACACCCACCAAGGGCCTTCCCAGCCTTCCTCGAGCAGGGTGACTGGGGAGAGCTGGCTTTCGAAGGACTTCAAGGTCCCAGCATTATTGGGTCTCGAGCCACATGGCAGCGAGGAGGCCGATGCAGCATCCCTGATGCCTTAGCCTGCCCCGCCGTGGCCTGTGTGCGCTCTCTGGCTGACCCCAGGAAGGGAGTCGCGGTGGTCAGGGAGAGGCCAGCGGCAGAGAAAGGGCGGAAGGTGCTGGCCTCAGCACCCTGTGACCAGGGACACCTCAGCGTGGCCAACAGAGGACCTGGGGTGTGTGTGTGGAGGAGGCAGCTGCAGAAATTTGGGGGGCAGAGTGGAGCAGAGAGGCAGTTCTGAGGAGGGATTGTTTAAGGAGGAGGTCTGGAGGCCGGAGACCTGGGTCCCTGGGGCAGCAGAGAGTGTGACGGAGAGGATGGGTGTGGATGGCAGTAGAGCACTGGACACTGTCCAGAGGGGCAGGATCAGGGCAGCGTCCAAGGCAGCAGCCCCACCCCCTGTCCTGGCCTTGCCCATCTCTGTCCACCCCTTCCTGGAGGGGCTGCAGTTTTCCAGGGGGCCACTAAGAGGGGACCCCAGCTCTGCTGGTGCTAATGCTCTGTGACCTCGGGCGAGTCATGTACCTTCCTGGGCCTTAGTCACTTCTGTAAAATGGGCCGAGCACAGTGCTCCAGAGGGTTGCAGGGGCCGGGAGAAGTTTGCATGAAAGGCCCCTCGTCTCATGCGGTGCCTGCAGAGAGAGGTGGAGGAACGTTCGTTACCCTCAGTGTTACTCTCCTCACTGAAGTCTTTGCCTCCGTGGATGTGGCTTATTTGGAAAATCAAGCTCCAGCTGAGGCCTCCATGGTTTAGGTTCTGGACGGGCTGCTCTGGAGACAGGATCAGCATGGCCTCTCCCCGTCTCGCCCGCCTCGGGGCTTCCGAAGGGTGGTGGCCGGCGAGGGTGGGACAGAGGAGTGGTGGCCAGGGACCCCTGCTGCGGGGCCAGAGCTTTTCCACCTTGTGCCCACGGTTGCCGGCACAGTGACATGGCGGTCACATGCATATCTAGTGGGTCTGAGCCCCTGCTGCCTGGAATCCAGAGGAAGCTGCCCCATCTTTGTGCCGGGCTCTGGAAATGGCTCCGTCTGGCTGCTGCTGACAACCGGCCAACCTGCTCCTGGGCTGGCCGTCTCCACCCTGGCCTTGGCATCCCCTGCTTGGCCAGCCAGGCTGAGAGAACTGGCCGGTGTGGCTCACACTCTCTCGCTGTGATCTTTTGTGCACAGGGGCTGCGGGCAACATTGCTGCACAACACCTGGCTTCGAGAAAGGGCACCCAGCAGCAGCCCGGGCTTGGGGCAGCCCCTGTGGGGATGCAGGGGTTCACGGAGCTTCAGGGCGCCACAGCCGGAGGCCCGCAGTGCATGCTGGCCGGGGTTGGCTGTGGTGGCTCAGACCTGGTGTGAAGAGGTCATGGTTCACCTGGAAATTCTGTTAACTCCAGGAGCTTTTCCTGAGTCCTCCACCCCCAGGAAGTAGGGGTAACAACATGTGTTGGGTGCCTGTTGTGCGAGGTTAGCGTGGATATAAGCCCTTCATGTGTGCAAACTCATTCCATCCTCAAGCCCCCCGCTGAGGTGCGCACCGCTGTTTTTACTTCACACGTGAGGAAATACAGATGAGGCAGAGTGGGGATCCTGAGTGTTAGGCCTCTGTGTCAGGCGCCTCGGCAGGAAGGAGGACCGGGCTCCGTTTGGCTGCGCTGGCCACAGTTTTATGTCCACATCAGATGGCCCCGCGGGAGCCCCCTGGTTTTGTGAGCTGGCCTCTTAAACCAGCATGTCCTCCTGGCTGCAGGTGCACCTGTCTGTCTTCGCTCCCCGTCTGGCTGGTTGAGGGCAGCGGTGGGTGCTCCGTGGTCGAGCCGGGGGTGCGGGTGGATGGGTTCACCGAGGGTCTCCGATTTCCGCAGTCTTGGGTGTCAGGTGCTCGAGGGACAGAAATGCGATGTGACACCGGGCCTTCCGGAGCTGAGTCCAGGGCGGAGAGAGACCCAGACTGCCAGCTGTCCCCAGTGTGATGAGGCCTGAGGGTGGGCAGGCCCAGCCCAGCAAGGGCCGGAGAAGAGGGCGGGTGCCAGACCCGGCTGGAGGAGGGCAGGAGGGGGCAGCACCATCAGATCCCCCGGCTCGGGGGGCAGGAGCCCTGCTGTGTGACCAGGGGAAGTGACGCAGGTTCCGGGCGGACACAAGCACTTTACCTGAGCCAGGCTCAGGCCGGGGACGGCCGAGCAGTGTGCGCTACAGAGTGTGGGACAGCTTCCCGGGGAGGGGCCTCTGAGCCGGCAGCTGTCCCCCGGGCCCACTAGGTTCCTACTGGCTGCCCCGACCTTGCCCGTCTTTCCCCTCCGTGGAGCCGGCGCCCGGGGTCTGTCTCTGGCTTCCCACCAACTGTGTGTTCAGCTCCTTGATCCCAGTGGAGGCAGAAGCGAGGCCTGTTAAATAATAATGTCGCTCACCAGGGCCTGTGTCAACACTGCATCCTCCGTGTTCACTATCTAGATCGCCACCTTCAAAGTCTAATCCAGTCGTCTGGAGTTCATTTCAAGCGGTCGCCAGAGGGGGAAGCCGGCTGTGGGATGATCGTTGCATCTTAATTTAAAAAAACTTAGTGGGGGCAGGTCGTCAGGAGGCCGGCCGCGTGCAGGGTGGCTCTGCCAAGCTGGGGTGGTCGGGGCACGGCTACTCCTGACCTGAGTAGCCGGGGGTCTCTGCCCCCCACCTCTTGGGACAGGGAAGGGCGCGGGATGGCACTGTGCAGCCAGCCTTGCAGTGCTGTGCAGAGAGGAACCAGGCCCCTGGATGGGCTGCAAGCAGGCCACACCCAGACCTTATTCTCGCAGTCTGCAGCCTGCCGGCCCCTCTGGTGGCCTGGAGCTCGCCATGGTCCTGTGCGCCTGCTGCCAGCCCTGTGCTCCCTGGCCCTGGAGCACCAGTGAGATGACCTCGGGTGGCTCCTCTGTCACTCAGGTCTCAGTTAACTGCCGGCTCCCTGGTGTGGCTGCCGCCCAGCCACCTCCACCCCATCTTGCTTACCGCCACACGAGCAATCGTCACTGTCTGAAAATGTTGTCGACCTCCCAGGATGGTCATTCTGGGAAAACTGGGCTGGGGGACGCCCGGGGCTCCCGGGCCCAGCTAGAGGAGGGTCCCAGGAGGAACTGTGCTGGGCAGGATGTGGGCAGGGAGGCCGCACCCAGAGAAGGTGGGCAGGGATCGGTGGAGGGCATCCGAGAGGCCTGGTTTCCAGGATGGATCCTGCGGGGCAAGCTGGAGGGCACCCATGTGATTCCACAAAGCCTGTATCTTCCCAGCCGTGGGGCTGGTGGGGACGCATGGTTGGACAGCTGCGTTGCCCACCCTGGTACCAGCCTGAGGTGCTTCCATGATGGAGTCTCACTCCTGGAGAAGCCTGTAGACCCCTGGACTCCTCCGCACACCCGGAGTCAAGCTCCAGGAATTCCCAACGGACGTGGCTCATGCCGTAGCTGCAGGCTGATGTCCTGGGGCTGACCGTGTGGCCCAGGTCCCGGCCTGGCTGTCTGTCACTGTCCTGCTCCAGCCCTGGTGGGGGACCAGGCTGCAGGCACAGAGGTGCGCGGTTGGGGTTAAGGCAGAGGGCAGCGAGCGTCAGAGCCGGAAGGGGCTTCCCCGAGCTGGTGCGTTTGGCCCCATCGATGGGGCCCCGTCCCGTGCTGGCACCTCCCGCGGGCACCGTGCTGGCCTCTGTGCCGGCACAATGCTGTTTGTCACTGAACACGGCAGAGAGGGAACTTGTCCGGGTTCCTGGACCCTCGGCCCCTTCTTCCCCCTGTCCGCTTACCTGTGCTCCCGCCTTCCCCGCCCTTAATTTTCACATTTGGTGCCCAAACTTAGTTTGCATGTATTAGCCGTTGTAAATCTATCACAACAGTGTGACGTGGCATGAATAATGCATTGCTGGGCTGTATTAGTTTTCTGTCTCTCCCATCTTATTTATGACACAAAACAGGTGGGAATTTGCAAAAGTGAAATCCGGGCGCAAGGCTTCTTGGGTACTGCATGCAAATTGGCGCGAGGGGAAAAGATTCACCCGCGTGTGGCGGCGCCCGGGAGCTGCTCGCGGAAGCACCCGGTGTTTGTGCCGCTGGAGCCCACGGGGTTTGGGGTCTCGTCATTCCATGGCGTCAGCCGATGTTCAGCAGTTTTGTCCTGATTTTTAAAAAAAATGTCTTTGTTGTCGTCATCCTGTTACTTCATCAAATTAAAAGTTAGCGAGGAGAATGTGAGGCTTTGGTTCTTGAAAGGTTGTGGAGACTTCCCGGAATAAGCTCAAAAGAGGGATAAATGGGTATGGCGGCACATGCTTAGGATCTTTTGGACTCTGTGAGGCTGAGGCAGGAGGATTGCAAGTTCCAGACCCACCGGGCAGCTGAGAGACTTGGCAAGACTGTCTCAAAATAAAAAGGGCTGTGGATGTAGCTCAGTGCTGAGGCCCTGGGTTCAGTTTCCAATACTGGGAGTGTTTTCTAGCAGCAGGAAGGATCGAGGTCAGATGTTCAGAGGAACTTTCAGGAAGCTCGTGGGGAATGGAAGGTGGGGATGGGCTTGGGATCCTGTGGCCCCTTCCCTGGGAAGTCAGCCGTGTGGAGTGGCCGAGAGCTGGGCTGGGGCAGGGTCCACTGGGGTTGCCTCAGTTTCCCTACCTGTGAAAATGGGCACAATTGTGGAATGCGTGCAGAGTTGAGCTGTGCCGGGTGTAGACAGCCCCTAGGGCCGTGCCTGGTGTGGGGGGGAAGCAGAGTGGGTCATTGTTGCCCCACCATGGTCATCAGGATGCAGGAGGGGTGCAGGAGGTGCGGCCGGAATCTCTGGGGGCCACTGTGTCAGAGGCCCCTGCAGGTGTCACATTCTGTGTGCTGTCTCCCTTGCATCTCGTGGGTATGTGGCCTTCGCCGTCCTCCTGTGGATGGCAGGTGACTGTGAACAGGGCAGTGTCTTGTTCTCCGTGGCCCTCTGTGGTGTGAGTGCCGGCAGCGAGTGTCTCTCTCTCTCCCCTGCGTTCTCCTCCCCACCACCCCTCTGTCCGTGCCGACTTGTCTCTCTGCCGGCTCTGAGCCTCCCCGAGGTGCTCAGGCTCCTGCTTCTAGGTCCTGCAGGTGGCGTCCCCCATGTGGGGCTCAGAAGCAGACAGGGCAACGGGCACCCGTCACATCTGACCCTGCTCACAGCCTCCAGGCTGCCATGGACCAAGGTCAAGGCCGTCCCAGCCTGCGTTCGGTCCCTGTTCTCACCAGGCTCCCCTGTCCTGCAGGCTCTTCCCAGGTGCCTCGTGCCCTGGGCCTGGGCCCCCACTGCCGCCCTGCAGGGAACTCTCCCTCCTGTCCTCAGATTTGGCAGAATCTTCCTGGTCATTGAAACTCCCGACCCCTTTGCCAGGGACCCTGACTCCTCCCTGAACACTTGCTGCGTCTCCTCTGGACTCCTCCGGTCCCAGCTCTGCTCTACAGGGCACCACCTACACAGGAGCCCGAGCGTCTCTCCTGCCCGTGGTGTCCCCAGGGCCTGGCAGCCATGGACACCTGTGAGACTGAAGGAGAGGAAGGGAAAGGCCAGGCCTGCCCTCAGTAGGGAATGGGAAATGGCTTCCCAGCGATAAGCCGATATTTATTAAATCCTCCCGTGCAAGAGGTTCAACTCGGAGCCTGGTTTAGCCTGTCTAGACGTTAAATGCATTCACAGTAACGGTTCTAGTCCCTCTCCCGAACATGCTCGCGTATTCTGTCTCTCTGTCTAGCTCTGTCTCTGTCTCTTGCAGTATGCACCCTTCTCCTCTCCCATGGTGGACTGGCCGTGTCCTCGCTCCGTCGGCTGCTTTCTGTCTTGTCTGTCCCTGTGTGACTGCGTTGGTCTCCCCTCGGCAGGTGCCCACCCTGCACCCCCCGCTCCTCCTTGGCTCTGTCTGCCCACCTGGCCCAGGGGTGGGCAGGGTCCACTAGCAGCAGCCCTGCCCCTCTCGTGGGTGGGCAGAGACCTTGGTTACCAGCCCTGGGCTAACGCTGATGGAAGTCACTGCTGCCAGAGGCTGCTCTGAGCGCTTTGCAAGTGGCAGGGTATTAGTGTCCCATTCGAAAGCTGAAGAGACGGAGGTGGAAAGAGGCACAGCTGGGACGCAAACCTGGCCTCCAGACCGTGGCTTTACTGTCCGTCTCGGGCAGTAAGGTAAGGAAGCAGGCACCGGCCATGGGAGGGCCTCCAGCAGGCGAGACCTGAAGGCCTGGCTCGGCTCTGCCACTCCCTGCCCAGATTACACCCATGGGCCTCTGTGTCCTCATCCAGTGACCCTGCCTTCCTCTTGGGGTCCACAGGAACTCTGAGGTCAGTGGAGATGAGGTGCGCAGCCGGGGTACACACGGGACCCCTCTCCTGTGTGGTCCTCCCCAGGTCTGTGGTGTGGGGTGGGCGGGACCCACTGACTTGGCCCTGGCACCGCTACGAGGAAGGCTGCTTACAGCAAAGGCGCCCGGTGCCCCTGGGTGGCCGTGGGCCCAGCCCTCCCTCCTGAGGTGTTGATGCCGCCGGAGAGGAAATGCTAGGCTGGCTTTTGTAATTGAAGGAAACAAAAGCAATTAAATAGGACTCATAGGAGAATAGCAATAGCCCGTGCCGGGAGATGCCTGTCGTTCCCTGTCCCTTCCGAGGAGAGAGGCCCTGGGGAGTCTCAGTTCAGCTCTGGCTGTGAAGGTAAAACTGTCACACGGCCGGGGCAGCGTGGCCTCCTCTGCAGTGGCCTTCTGGACGCCTCGCCGGGGTGGTCACTGAGGTGACCCGAGAGGGCCCCCTAGTGTCTGTCCTCACTTTCATGTGTGCTTACCGTGGGCGAGCCCTCGTGTTAGCGTTTTGGGCACAGGTGGTTTATAGGCTCTTTTGAGATGTTGGCAAAAATGGTTAACTGTTTTTCTGTAAAAAGGCGCCAAAGATACCAAACTTCACACAAGATCTACTGTTAAAGGAAGGCTGGGGACTGGGCGTCTGTCTTGGGGTCGGCAAGAGGTGTGTCCCTTCCTCCCTTCTGGGCGCCCACAGTGGCCCCGAGGTGGGAGAGTCCGGCAGCTGTGGTCACCTGTTAGACCAGAGTGACCTCCTGCCTACTTCGCAGACGCACACACTGAGCCCCAGGCCTGCCCGTCAGAGGTGGGACTGGATGCCCCATGCTAAGCCTCCCTGAAGAGGGGACGCCTGCTTCTGGCTCATGAACCCTTGGCCGTGACCAGGTCGGGCAAGGCAGGAGCGGCAAGGCATCCATCTGTGTCCTAGAGGCAGAGCGTGGATGCTGGTGTCCCATGAGGGTGACCGGCCATCCTGGTTTTCACTTCTGCATATCCGGCTGGACAGGCCTGGGCCGGCCGGGACGAGGTCGTCACCCAGGGTTGGAATCTGGCTTTCCCCATTTCCTTCCGGCGCTGCTTTGGGAATGTTAGTTTCTCATTTTCGGTTCCTCAGCTGCGCCGTGTTGGTAGGAGTGAGCTAGACTGGGATGGAAGGGCTCTTAGGCTGATTTTGCTGGCCCAGGGCTGCAGCTTGGAGTGGGGCCTGTCCTCTTGCTGGCTGAGTGACCCTGGTTATTCCTCGAAGCTTCGGGGTTACCCCCTTTGGAAGAGGGTGGCTGTGGGGGTCAGAGGGAGGTGGTGTTGGTGAGGCATTGGCCGGTGCCCAGCGGGTGCTCTGAGCCCATGACCAGGTGTACTGGAGCAGTCGTGGGTGGTGACTGGGGCACGGCATGGGCCGGAGCCTCTACACTCAGCCCTGGCTCAGAGCCCGGCTGTGAGTGTCCCTGCAGGCACATAAATGTTGCAGGGTGGGGGTTGGGCTGCGTCAGGCGGGCGCCTGCAGCCAAGTGGGTGGGGGCCCCGCACCTCCTGCCCACCTGAGCAGCCAGCCTGCTGCGTGCTCCGCTTGGGTGGTTCCTCACGGCCCCACGAGGCAGCTTCTCTTTCTGTCCCCGATTACAGAGGAGACCGCAGAGTCACAGGGCCCACCTTCTGGCTGCCAGCTCTTAAATTTTTTTTCTTTAAATGCCTTTGCCTTTTGCCCACAACTTCACAAATCCTATCACAGCTCCCGAGTCACCGAGACGGCATTTTACGCCCAGGATATGACACCAGCGCGCTGCATTCTGTGCAAAGGCCCATGTCCCCAGCTGTCCTCGGAGTACCTCTCATAGCTACTCAGTCCCCATCCGGCCCGGGTAACACACTGTTTGTGGTTCTGTCTCTTTAGTCTCCTTTCTCCCGGAATAATCTCGCCTTCAGTTTCTTTGTAATATAGACTTCTTCTGAGAAGCCCTAGCCAGGTATTCCGAAAGATCTCCAACCTGGAACTGCCCTGCTGTTTCCCGTGGCCCAGTGCGGTGGGGTGTGTTGGGGGGCGTCACCGCCCATCGCCTGGGGACGGTGGGGTCTGCGGGGTCCCCCATGCAAACTGCTGCTGCGTTCCCTGTGCGATCAGTGTCACCTGCTGGTGCTCCTGGGCCCGTGTAGCAGTCCTGTCTCCCGGCGGACCTCCTCCGGGGGTTCCACTCTCCACCCGGGACCCTTTAGTGGTTGTAAATTTCTGCCGGCCCTCCTGCATTTGTAGGTGTCACTAGTGGAGGTTTCCCCATCCCTAGTCCACACCTGTTCCCCTTCATATTCCTGCAGAGCCCTGGATTCCTTTTAAAACTCAGCGGCTGTAGACCCCAGGAGCACCGTTACTCTTTCTGACAGCTCAGTTTGTCTAGGATTTGGCCATTGGGCATCAGGACCCTGGCTCCTGGCCCCTTTGGACATTTCCCATCATTCTTTGCTTTGCTCTTTGGCATTCCGGGAAGTTCTGATGCTGCTCTCTAAGCCCTGATCTGCGATTTCTCTGGGGTGTCTGGGACGGTGTTCCCCCGTGTGGGGACTAAAATGAAGACCTGAGTTTGCTCCTGCCGCTGGGGCCCTGTTGCCTTCACCAGCCCACCCTCTTCTTCTGGGGGACAGAGCGTGGCCATTGTGGAGTTTATAATCATCCATAATCCGACTGTGAAACCCAGACGCGCACCTTCCCTCTGTCACCCGCCTCCACTCTTTTCATCTGTGCAAACGCTGGCCCTGGCAGCACCAGCCTGTGCTGCTCACGTGCTCTTTCACAGTCTTGGTGCGCCAGAAGGGGCGGGGTCTGCTCGGAGACCTCTCCATGCTTAAACAAGGACCACGGCCTGCGGTCACAGTGCTGTGTCCCAGCTAGTGGGTTCTTGTCAGTGTGGGAGTGACTAGGTTCTAGCACAGCTTGATTTACCAACACGGTGGCAGCCTGGATATCCCTGGAGGGTCCTTGCCTGTCCAGCTGGGCTGTTACAGAATTCTAGCAGGCAGTCCCTGGGGTGGGGTGAGGTCAGAAGCTGTGCCTGGATGCCAGGGGCCAGGAGGGCAGGACGCACTGGGCTTTCCAGCCCCAGAGGAGCCTGAGCTGGTGGCAGGTGGGCAGGTGGCATTCTTCAAGGGTGAGGCCAGTAGAGGTCGTTGGAGGGTCAGGCAGCCTCGGGAAGCCAGGTCCAGAGGCAACGGGTGGGAAACGTGGGGTCTGTGCTCCCAGTACACAGCAGTCCCGCCCAGAAAGCAAAACGAGTCGCATCGCTTCTCGACAGTGCGTTCAGGAGCAGTGCGGACCAGGCCCTTCAGACACCTGCTCTCACCCGAGCCGCTGGGCATCGGGACCCACGATTCTGGCCCATCCTGTGGACCCAGAGGCACAGCCGGGGCTTCCAGCTCTGCTCCTGGCTTCGGGCCGGTGGGGAGGCTCAGCTGGCCCAGGTCCCACGGTGACTGAGGCCTGAGGGCTGGGGCTGGAGCTGCCCTGCCGACCCTCCTGACTGCCTCTGTCTCCCCACCCGCCTTGCCCCTGTGGGCCGGCAGGTTGGCACAGGCCTCTGCAGAGCCCCGCGGGTCTGGAGACAGACTCGTTACGTCTCTGGAGAAATGAGCCTGGGTTTCCGCTGCCGACTTCTCTTTTAATTAGATTCTGACAGCTGCAGTGTGCGGCTGGCTGGCTGCAAATTCAGGTGAGGCTTTCTGTGGTCTCCTTTCTGGCTCCAGTGCACTGGGCTTTTTCTGAGGCAGGAAATGCTTCTGACCTCTCCGCAGGAACCAGGCAGGAGCTGGGTGCACACAGATGCCTTTTTGGTGTGTGTGTGTGTGTGTGTGTGTGTGTGTGTGTGTGTGTGTGTGTGTGTGTGTGTGTGTGTGTGTGCGTGTGTGCGTGCGTGTTGGTGTGTTTGCGTGCAAGGTGGGACGCTGCTCTTTAGAAAAGTGTGTGGACAAACATGCGGGGCATCCAACTGTATGCTGACTCCCGGCCTGGGGCTGATGCTGCCTCAGCTGCCTCCCAGCAAGGTCTGGAGCTCTCTTGCCCCTCCTGGGCCCTCCTGTAGGCTGGGGAAACAGCAGGCCCCCTGTGGTTTCCCTGAAGGATCCCTTGGTGTGAGAGCCGATCCCTGCCCTTTGAGCTGGTCCAGCCTGATGGGGACCTGGTCCTTGTGACTTCTCTTCTGTGCAGTGGACCTGCCTCTGACCAGCCTGGGGTGCAGGAGAGGAAGGTGGCCCTCTGGTTGTCCCCAGACCGGAACCTAGCCACATGGTTGTCATGCCGCACGTCTTTGAAAGTAAACCCAATCACCAGCTCTGCTCCCTGCAGCACCAAAATAGAATCTAAACTGTTTACTACAGATTGCAGGCAACCTGGTGGGACAGGGCCTCTGTCCACCTCGCCCACCTCAGTCTTACCACTGTAATCCCACCTCGAACTTCTCTGATTTGCATCCCTGCCTCAGGGCCTTTGCACTCACTGTGTCCTCTGCCTGCAGGGCTTTCTCCCTTCATCCGATCATCCCAGGGCTGTGTCCTTCGCATCAGAAATACCTTCCCTGCCTGCCCATTTTTCATGGCTTGCAGTGTTTCTCTGTATGGTGGTTATCACTGCTTGGAGGGATTTCTGTTTGTTTTAATCGTGTCCTGCAGGGAGTATTTGGGCCCCAAGGTTTTCTCATCCCCCTCTGTATTTCTAGCCCATAAGCCCATGCCAGCCCATAGTAGGTGCTCAAGAGACCCATGGACACTGGGGCCGTAGCAAGCTGTCCTAACCAGGGCTCCTCAGGACAACTTTCACATATGAGTGGGGAAACCAAGGCACGGGCCTGTGGCGCTATTGAGGAAATGAGGTTTCTTAGCGGGTCTGATCTCGGCATTTTCTGTACAGCATCTTCTCGTGGTTTCCAGCTTCTACCCAGCACATATTCTTTATAGAGAATGTGGAAAAACCAGGAAACTAGGTTGGAGGACTCTCCAGGCAGCCCCTGGAGCCGTTCCCCGCTGCCCGTCCTCCCCCTGTGACTGGACACTTTCCCTGCTCACCTGCGACTACAGCGTCCACACTTCCCTGTGCCCCTCACAAGGGTGTCTGTAAATATGACTTGAAGTGGAGGCAGGACGGCCCGAGGAGGCTGGGTCACTCCTGTCCCCGTGCCTGGGGCTTGTGCCGTGCAGGGTGCTGATGGCCAGAGGCTCTGCCTTGAGCCTGGAGTGCGGGACGTGGTGCAGGTGTCCCCGGCCAACACCAGGAGACGCCGTCTGAAGGACAAGGCCGGCTGTGAGCGGATGGGCTGGTTTCATGGGTCAGGGATGGCGGGTGGCACCCTGAGGCGGTGTCTTCGGGCGTCGAAGGGACCAGCTGAAGTGTGTTGTGGACTGGGCATCCGGAGGGCAGAGGTGTGGCCGGGCCCAGAGCATGGGGAGCTTGTGAGAAGAGGCTGGACTTGGGGCCGAGCCGGGGCCTCAAACACTTAGTGAAGGAGCTTCAGCTTTCTTCTGCAGGGGTGGGAAGCCTGGCCATTTGCATCTTCTTTTTAAAAGAGGGAAGTAGGGGTGTTTGTTTAAGATCAGAATTAAACCTATTCCTGTAAGGAAGAAAAAAATCAAACGCCCTGCAGTGATTCACCCTGGGAGGCCCTTCCCGTCCTCATCCTGACCCAGCCTCCTCGAGGAGACTCCTTGCCGGCTCTGTCTGTAATCCGGCCGTGACTCTGTTTCCTCTGCTGCCTCCTCTCCAGCTGCTTGGACATTATCTACTGGCCCCACTGCAGAGGAGAAGGGTTTGCCTCCCACTTCCCGCCTCCCTTCCTCAGTGTCTCTGCGGGTTGCTGAGGTCACTTCAAGTTCTGTACGCAACCCTGGCTTCTTTAACTGACTGTTCCGTCCTTCCCAGCTGTGAGCTGAGGACAGGGGAAGGGGCCCACCTCTCTCCCTGCCCTTGCGGGGGCCACCATGTCCCCAGCCCGGGGCCGGCCACATCCACAGTGTTGGCCCGGGTCTCTCGCCCCGTTAGAATTCGCCTCAGCCATGGTGAAGCCCCTTCCGGGCCTGACTGCTCAGGCTGGGCAGGTGCTGCTGGGCGGTGAGGCCTGGAGAAGCTGCTGGCACTGGCCCGGCCCCAACCCTGCCTCCCTTCTCAGCAAAGCTTTGAGGCCCACCAAGACGAGGCGGTGAGCGTGACACACATGGTGAAGGCGGGCAGCGGCGTGTGGATGGCCTTCTCCTCTGGCTCCTCTATCCGCCTCTTCCACACTGAGACCCTGGAGCACCTGCAGGAGATCAACATCGCCACCAGGACCACCTTCCTGCTGCCAGGTGAGACTGCGGTCCCGAGCCCTGGGCGAGGGGGAAGGCAGAAAGTGGCAGGAGGGGACTGACATCCGCCCGCCCTCTCAGAGCTCCTCTTCCTGTCTCCCTGTGCACCTGCCCTGCAGCCCAGCAGCCTGGCTCTCAGCAGGTGGCTCACGGGAAGGACCAGCTGGGCAGGACTGGCTGCTCAGGTTGACTCAGAGTCCACCTCTGCCTCAAATCCCTGGCAGGGTGAGGGCAGGGGAGGAGAGGTGGCTGACCACAGCGTCTCTCCTTAGAGGGCTTTCTAGGGAAGGCACGTGTCCCACTTGGTTTGTGGGCCAGTGAGTTTGGAGGCCTGGGGAGACCAGGGACTTCGGGGTGGGGTGGGTCCCCTTGTGGCCTGTGCTTCCTCCTGCAGAGCCAGAGGTGAGGAGCAATGGCTGAGCTCATCTCACACTGCTGCAGCCCTGCCCAGGGCGTACACGGAATTGGCTTCTTGCCCCCTTAATCTGCTGCTGAGATGCAGGGGCTGTGCTTGGGGAGCCAGGGCAGACAGCTGCCTCTGCCCCTGCTCACCCCAGCTGGCCTCAGAGCCGCCCGTGGCCCCCCAGGCTCTGGCTCTCATTGTGTCCCTCTCTGGGCCGAGGCAGGCTCCATTGGTTGGGAGGGTAGAAACCCCTGCGGCCAGGGACCTGGCAGATGGGCCGGGACGCAGTTCCCTGATCGTGGGGGTGGGGGCCTAGGTGTCACGCTGGCTGCTTCTTCCTGGGCAGTCGTGGCTGTCCTTGGGTCTGAACCGGCCCCCCAGGGGTGGTCACTGACTAGATGAACGAGTCATAGTAACAGTGTGGAGCTTCGCGGTAGCCCGGAGCTGTCCGGGCAGGGCCTCGTTTCACCGGACCCCCTTGAGCTGCAATTGTCCCCATGTTACAGACGTACAAGCAGATTCTCCCAGGAAGGAGCCCATGTCCACTCAGTGCCTGTGTGGACTCATCCCAGGGCCCAATTGTTACATGTTTGCTAGAGGAAAAAGCCTGGCTTCAGGGTCAGCCTGGGTCCTGCTCTCCTGGAGCCCCAGGGGTAGATGCCACCAGGGCTGGGACGGTGCCTGGTGAGGCCTGAGTGTGACGGTCCCCAGTGAGGACCCCTTGTCCATTCTCCCCGGGGTGGAGAGGCCCAGTGGAGCCTTGCTCTGGAGTCTTTTTGGTTTTTGAAATACCAGGAATATGGGCTGGGGATTTGGCTCAGTGGTTCTCCCGCCTACCTTGAAATACCAGGAATAGAACCCAGGGCCTTCACACTGAGCTACATCCTCAGCCCTTTCTTAATTTTGAGACGGGGTCTCACTAAGTGGGCTAAGTTGCCCAGGCTGGGCTTGAACTTGTGACCCTCCTGCCTCAGCTTCCCAGAGTACTGGGATTACAGGCGTGCGCTTCCACTCCTGGCCAAGGGTCTTTCCTCCTCCCTCCCTCCCTCCTTCCTTTTCCCCCCCTTTAGTTTCATTGTATTTCATGGAGTTTAGGGACTCGCTCCATCCGTTATCCAAGTTTCATCCATTTCAGCTGTAATGAAAATTTCTCCGTATCACAAAGTATTTCCACATTTCTACGGATAGCTAAATTATTCCAAGATAATGGGACGACGGGAAATGGATCGTCTTGTGGGCCTTTTTAAATCTTCAGAATCTCCTCGGGTTGGGGTCGAGGGCACGAGAGAGGGCGAGGGCCGTGTGAGGAGAGAGCCCCCCAGCGGCGGGAAATGGCTGCTCCGCTTGGAGTGGGCTCCTTGTGGGCTCTGCCAGGAAGGACGGGCACCAGGAGTAAGTGTGGTTGTACCAGAGCCAGATGTAGAGGATCGGCCTGCCCCGGCACGCTGCTGGAAGGCCAGAGCCGGGGAGGGACCCAAGGGCTCTTGTCCCGTTCTCCTGCGGGCTCACTGTGCGGCTTGGGCGGTCAGCCTGCCTGCCTCTCCTGCCCTCAGTTTCCCCCTATAAACAGTGAGGGGCTGAGATTTGGCTCAGAGCTGGATCAGGCCGAGTCTGGCAGTCCAGAGCCTGGAGCCATAGTTCCTGCGGGAGCCCCAGCCCTGCCCTTTGTGGCTGTGACCCGGAGAATGTGCACAGCCACCCACACGCCCACCCAGCAGGCAGGTGTGGGCATTGCGGGAGACAGTGCGAGACCGCCTCAGCCTGGTGGTCACGTCACTGTCACCAGCATCGTCTTTACAACCCGCCGAGAGCCCGTCACACCCACCTGTCGCCGGGGCTCCCTTACGGGGACTCCTTGTCCGACCCCCAGGGCCCCAGTGATGTCAGAGGTCAGTGCAGGCAGGAGTGACCCCTCTGCTGGGCCAGGCCCTGGGCAGACCGGACGTCTCCCCGCACCCAGTGCCCAGGCCTGACGTTTCCCAGTCAGCCAGGCGGGAGGCCTGGGGTCCTGAGCTTCAAGGGAGGCTTCTGGTTCCCAGGCTTCAAATCCACCCATGTGGTGCCCCTCGGAGGATCAACGAAGCACGGTTCTTAAATTCTTTATTAGAGATATTTAAAATAGGCTTTTAAGTATTTTTCTTCCCCCACACCACCAAATGAAATAATTGCATAATTAGTAATAAATTTGTTCCTTTTCTAAGTGTGGATTTTTTTAGGGCATGTTAAAAATTTATCTTGCTTCCTTCCCTCGACCCTTGCTTCCACCCCAGTACCCGACTGGTATTAATGCATTTTTTAACCTAAACTCCCTCCTCCTTTTAACTAGACAGGTCATTAATAAAATGTTCTCCGAGAGCCCGAGCTTTTTAAAGTTGTATATCTCCAGATAGATGGCTTGGGTGAGCTGCACACTGCTGCATTAAGTCTCTGTGATAAAATATTTATCCACCATTAGAATTTTCTTTCCTTTCCGCCTGTTTGTGAAGTGCCTCCCTCTTTTCCTCCAGGCATGGGGGAGGAGCGGGCCCGGAACGAGCTCAGAAGACGAGTCATTTCTCACCTTCGCTGCCTCTTTGGGCTCTCGCTCACCTCTCTCCCCTTCATTTGTGGGGTTTCCGTTTCCTGGCAGGGTTTGGAGGGGTACGTGGGGCGTCAGAGCAAACTGCTGCTCAAGGTCAACCAGCTGTGGAAAAGGGCAGTGAGAGCGTCCCCTTCCTGTGGCCTTGCTCTTGTGGGTTTCTGGCTGTGGTAGGGCTCATCATTTTTTTGTTGTTGTTATTTTTGGTTTTCTGAGACAGGGTCTCACTATGTAGTTGAGACTGACCTGGAACTCACTATGCAGCCCAGGCTGGTCTCGAACTGAACTCACAGCGACACAGCCATCCTCCTGCCTCAGCCTCCCGTGTGCTGGGATTACAGACATGCACCACCATGCCCGCCTGGTAGGGCTCATCTTAAAACATCAGTGTCTACTTCCTTTTAAAAGTCACGAACATTATACTGATGGTTTTCATTTATTGATTGAATGCTGTGGGTTCAACTGTATGGGCATGTATTTGTATTTATAATAATCATAAAACTGAACAAGATGTGTATATAATATTATTGATCCAGGAAAGAAAGCAAGTTCAGATTCACACAGCTGGTAAAAGACATCAACACCCCCGTCCTTTTCCACTTCTCTGTACTTGTCATCCGCCTATCCCTCCCTCCC
>NW_022900935.1:2377060-2381074 GCF_012274545.1 Fukomys damarensis
TCCCTCCCTCGTTCACTCACAGATGCTTTCTGAGTTTGCACTGAGTCATAGCCCTTGGCAGGAGTTGAGGAATGCACCGTGCAGTCACCCTAGGCTGCGGCCCCCTCTCGGGAAACTTGTATTTGGGGAGGCAGGAAAAAATAAAGAGCAAAATTACAGACCTTGCCTTACGTGGAGAGGAGGGACAGGCAGTGAGCACAGGGGGCGAGATGGAGCTGGGCTCTGGCTGTGCCCTGGCTGGGAGGGAGGCTGCCCGTCCCCGTGGCTCCCGGCCTCCCTTCTGGGCTGGCAGGTGTGCGGAGTGGTCCCAGCCCCACTGATCCCGGACGCCATGTGTGAAAACGGCCCCGTCTGTGGCGTCTCTCGTCCCTGGGGCTGTTTCCGGTGTGGCTTGCACTCCCACATCGCATCAGCGCAGGAGTGGCCTGGTGGAGTCCAGCCTGTCCCTCTGCCCGCGGTTGGCTCTGCCTGGCCGTGCGCCCGGGTGTCAGCCCCACAGCCAGGCCCTGTCGTCAAGACCAGCACACTGGCGGGCGCCGTCCTGTCTCCCCCCGGTCCGGCGTGTCAACAGCTCTCTCCTTCGCTTCAGACCACACCTCAACCGTGTCGGCTTCTCGTCAGCTCACTGCCGCCACCGTCTGCTGTGGCAGCTGGGGTCCCTCAGGTCACCTGCTTCCACTCCTGCAGCCAGAGTGCTCCCCTGAAATCCTGTCGCTTTCCTCCCTCACTTAGACCTTCTGTCAGCTTCTCACTGAGGAATGAAGAGTCATGATCTATCCCTGCCCCATCCACCTCTCCTCTTGACTCTGGGCCTTCCATGTCCCTGAACTGTGCCGGCTTCAGGCCGCTTCACCGACTAAGCTCATTCTCTCACAGGGCCTTTGCACATGCTGTCCTCTGGGCACTGACTCAGGTCTCGGTGTTGCTACCTCCTCCTTGCTGCGGGGTGTCAGCCTCATGCTGTCTCCTCATCCTCTGCCTAGTATTCCTTCTTTCCATTTCCATTTCGTGTTTCCCCTCTCTGGGGCTGTGCCATCTCATACAGAGGCCATCAGTGAGATAATGTGAAGAATTCTTTCTCTCTACCCCTCTGCCCACATCTCCACTGCTCTGTGGCCATGTGGAGACCATGACCACTGAACGGGACAGCAGGGAGACAGCATTTCTGTCATTGTGGGGATTCTAGAGCAGTGACTTCGTGTGGTCCCAGCTGTGCCTCGAGCACTGAGTTCAGAGCTCAGCCTGCGGTAGACACCGGGGGTGTCCCTGGGTGCTGAGTGGATAGACGGGTGACAGGTGGCATCTTGGGTTAGATGGTGCTCTGTGTAGCCCGGGAGGTGGGAGCCTCTGTGTCCTCCGAGACTCTGCCACACACGCAGGTGGAGCACGTGTCCCTGTCCGTGTGGCCTGGGCAGTATCCGCTCTTTCCCACCCCAGCACATGCCAGCTGGGGCCTCTGTGAACCTCGGCGATCTCCATCCCAGCTGTTTCCAGGCTGATGGTGGATGGGAGCAGTGTCAGAGGCCCTCGGAACTGACCTAGAGAGTCGGGAAGTGCAGTCCTCTGGCTGGGACTCCAGGGTGCAGCCCCCCGCTCTGTGGGGGTCAGCCTTCCCGCGATGCTAGTGTGTGCCCGGCATACACACCCTGGCATTGTCATCATGGCACACGGTGTGGATTTGAATTTCCTGTGAAGGGCCGGGGGGCCGGGAGGATCAGGGCCAGAGGAAGACAGCCCTTTGGAAAGAGAGGAGCCAGGGAATTCTGCAGGAGCCTGAGAGGGCTGTGCCCACTGCCCGTGCCCCTGGAAGCTCTGTTCCTGTGCTGAGTCGGCCTTTCTCTCTCGTCCGCTCCCTTGGTCAGAACCGGCAGCAGCAGCCATGGCTACAGATAGCACTTGTTGGATGTGTTTTGGGGCAGAATCTGGGTCGTTTTGTATCCCTCGACTCCTCTAACTCACAGAACAGTGTGATGAAAGTCTCTCTCCTTTCACAAGGGAGGAAACTGGCACAGAGAGCTTTGGGACAGGCCCAGGTCACACAGCTAGAAAGTGACAGAGCCAGGATTTGAACCTTGCTCCTGGCCCTTCTGCTGTACGGCCCACCCCACATGTTTTCCCTGTAAGGAGCAAAGGGACAGCATTGCCATCCCATTCTTGCCGACATGGATAGAGAGAGCATCAGGGAGGTGGCCAGGAAAGGGCTGATCTGGACTGCTCATTCTCGGCACAGGTGTCTGGCAACCCAAGGAAGTGCCCGTGTGGGCAGACGTCATTCTGAGCTGGAGGCTGTGCTTATGGAGGGGCCGTGCAGACGGTTGACGGGCCTCACTTTCGGACCCTGCCCGACCCCTGCCTGTGCCCCAACTTCTCCTGCACCCTTGTAGATTGGAAACCTGCTGGCTGTGACCGCGGCAGGGCCTGCCCTTGGCTGAGTACCCGCCTCTGCGGGCTGGGAGCTCATGTGTCCCGGGCATTGTTCATTGCGTGTATTCTGAAGGCTGCCCGCGGGGCAACTGAGGCTCTGCTGGGGACCAGGGCCCACAGGTCCGAAGCTCCACACTGTCCAGCTTCCTGCTTCTCTCAGCGGAGAAGCCCAGGCTCTGCCACCCCACACCTGTGGTAATGCCCCGAGTTCGCTGCTGGCCTCAAGGAGCGCCCTGCTCATGTGGCCTGGCTCTTGCTGTCTCTCTCTGCAGGCCAGAAGCACTTGTGTGTCACCAGCCTGCTGATCTGCCAGGGTCTGCTCTGGGTGGGCACTGACCAGGGTGTCATCGTCCTGCTGCCTGTGCCCCGGCTGGAGGGCATCCCCAAGATCACAGGTGAGCTTCCGGGCCTGGGCCGGGCAGGACCACAGGCTGGGCTGGAGGGGTGATGGGCGGAGGTGAACCGTGCCCCAGAGTTTTGCTCCTTGCTGGGGTGGGGTCCAGCCTCCAGCCTCTTCTCATCAGGGCGGTGCTATGAGTGTCCCACCCTCTCTGCCTACACCTCGCTTTTGAGTCTCAGTTTCCTAATCCGGCAAATGGGCACAAGAGTGCGCAGACTGACCAGGTGACCCGCAGACTAGTTCAGACACCCGAGGATGGCAGAGTGTCCTCTGCGCCTCTTCTGTTCCTTCCCAGGCAGTTGCTCAGCCTGGCCCCCCATGAGGTCCTCACACAGATGTGTGTGGATTAGAGGAGTGTGTGCCCTGCCTGGGCACTGGGACCCTGGACACGAGGCTGAGGGCAGGGAGGACCTCTGACTTTTGGATCCTGGAGCCCTGACCCCAGAGGGTGATGGTGAGGTCTCCTCTGTGTACTGCCGGGTGCAGGGGTAAGGAAGGGGGACCAGCCTGGGTGTGGCAGGTCCTGGCCAGGCCTCGATCCCCTCTGAGGGACACCCTTTGCCAGGTTCCCACGTGCTCTGTCTTCCTGATGCTGTCAGCTGGGCCTGGGATGTAGGGGTGAGCAGGATAAAGAGCTGCCCTGGAGAGCTGGGGTCTTGTGGGGCAGCAATGACCCAGGTGGAAGATGCCACGGAGGGGGCCCTAGGGACAGAGGGACAGGGCGGTGGGGAGAGAGGCTCCCCAAGGGTGATCGGCAGGGACTCCTGTTTCGAGGCTGGAGCTGGGCCCTGAGGAAATGTGTACTGGGCAGAGGCTCTCAGCCGGGGAGTTTCCCACCAGGTTACCCCAGGACTGTACAAGGTCTCTGCCCCTCTGCTTCCCCAAGGCGGTGGCCCTGGAACACGGAAAGCCAGCCCCCGGGCCCCTGGGTAGGCGCCGACATGCACTGCAGCTGTCCCTTCCGCCCCCAAATGCAGCCCACCCAGAAGGTTCCCCAGAGAGATCTGCGGCGCCCGCTCAGGGACCAGGCCTTGCCCCCTCTCCCACAGGTAAAGGCATGGTCTCCCTCAACGGCCACTGTGGGCCCGTGGCCTTCCTCACCGTGGCAACCAGCACCCTGGCCCCCGACATCCTGCGCAGTGACCAGGAGGAGGCGGAGGGACCTCGGGTCGAGGAGGACAAGCTGGACA
>NW_022900935.1:2381263-2431357 GCF_012274545.1 Fukomys damarensis
CTCAGCGAGGAGGACGGCTCCATCTACGAGATGGCCGGCGACCCCGACGTCTGGGTGCGCAGCCGGCCCTGCGCCCGCGACGCCCACCGCAAAGAGATCTGCTCTGTGGCCATCATTTCCGGCGGGCAGGGCTACCGCCACTTTGGCAGTGCCCCCGGAGGCAGTGGGAGGCCGGCCCCGTGCGGGGATTCAGACAGCACCCTTCTCATCTGGCAGGTGCCCCTGATGCTATAGCCCCGTCCGCCCGGAGGACGCAGGCGCGGGTGCCTGCTGGCAGCTGTGCCTGGCCTGGGTGCAGACCTGCTGGGCAGAGCTGGGGAGAATCGGCCCCAAGGACCTGTACAGGGGTGTGGGACAGGCCTGGATTCTCCAGAAACTCCAGAAGGCAGAGCTGAGGAAAACCTCTTCTTTTTAGGAAAAAAAAAAAAAAATCAGAGTGTTTTAGAGGTTTTAGGGTTTGGGGAGAGAGAGGCACATCTGGAGGAAAAGGCCTTTTTTAAAAGCAAAACCGCAAAACCTCGCAACTGCCTGGCGAGCCTGGCACCACTGCTCTGGGCCACGTGGCCCTCCGGGAACGGTGTGTGCGTGCGAGTGTCTGAGCGCGTGGGCTGTGTGTGAATGTATATAATGCGTATATATGGTGTATATTATCCGTGTACAAGTAGTCTGTACATACTGGAGCTCCGGGAGATGCTGGAATAAAAGACAAATGTACGTTGGTACTTGGATCAAGAGTTTTTATCTTCCGAGGTGTGGTAGGGGTGATGCAGGGAAGAGCTGTGGGTGGGGAACAGGACACAGGACTGGGAGTTACCCTGTTCCCGGCAGGAAGGTGGGAGGCCAGGCACCCGGCAGCTGCCCGCTCCGGAAATGAGTTCCGGAACTGAGCGGTCCAACACGGTCACCGGTAGTTACATGGGGCTGAAGAATCTCCCAGTTAATTAAAACTCAATCACATTTAAAATTTGATCCCTCAGTTGCCTTAACCATATTTCAGGCATGGCTAGCGGAGCCTCATGGGGTGAGCGGTGACAGATTGGGCATCAGCCTGGCCCCTGCCATGCTGCAGAAAGGTCCGTCTTCCTCCAGATGGGCCCTTAGCTGTTCGCCCCTTGTTGGGGACAGGCTCGGGGACCTCAGCCGTAGACAGGCATGGAGGAAGGTGGCCTTGGTGTCTAACAGTGCAGGCCAGAGCGGGAAGAGATGCTGAAAGATGGCTGAGCAGCTGGAAGCCCGTGTCAGAGGTGGCCCAGGGACCGGTCATTGCCGTAGCAATGGGTTGGGGCAGTGAGGGGCTGCCCTGAGGACCCTATGGGAGGATGAATGGGTGGGGCTGCCTCCCTCTGCCAGCTCAGTCCAGGCTGAGTCCTAGAGCTGCTTGGAACTCAGTGGAGACCTGTCTTCCACCCCCAAACTGACGGGCTGGGGCTCCGATGTGACATCTTCTCTGGGCCTGTTTCCTCTTGTGTCCGTGTCCGAGGAAGCCCTGCTCCCGCCCCGCCCACCTCACAGGAGCGGAAGTACCGTGGGTAAAGCACCCTCTTGCCCTTCGCACTGCTCCGGCTCATCTGAAGGGCTTTCTCCAGGGCCCCACGCGTCAGGGGTCAGCCTAGACCTTTCCTGGGACAGTGACCAGCCATAGAGCTGGGACAGGAGCGGGTGTGGTCTCTGGGTCGGCGGCCCGTGAGGTCCACTGAACACTTGTCACGTGGCTGCAGATCTCTCCCTTGGTCTCTTCGTCTCTGAAGCCAGGAAGGTGACACCCTGCAGGGTCCTGGGTGCCGTCCAGCAGAGGCACCTGCCATGGCCCCAGTGGTGATTTGTGACTGTCCTGATAGCTTGCTCTGAGTGGGCCGCAGCTGCCCAGATCTGCTACGTAGGCTCCCCTGCCTCCTTTTTTTCAGATCTTGGGGTGGAACCCAGGGCTTTTGCGGCAGGCTACATCCTCAGCCTTTCTCATTTGTATTGTGAGACAGGGTCTGGCTAAGTGGCCCAGGCTGGGCTTGAACTTGAAACCCTCCCGCCTCTGCCTCCCTGAATGTTCTTTGTGTAGGAGCCAACAGCCAAGGACTCCACGGGCCTGTTAGATCCTGGACCAGAGCGTCTTGCCACTGTGGGAAATGACTGAGTCGGCTACCGTGGTGAAATTACCGTATCAGTCAACAGCTCACCCTCAGAGGGAGGACTGGGGGCGGTGGGCCGTGTGCCTGAGATTCACCGCAGATCTGCCTAAGAGGCCTGGCTTTAGATATTGATAAGAGTAATAATAAGCATGGTACTTTGGGCCCCTGGTGCATCTGAGGTCCTGCCCTCTCTCTGACTAGCTGTTTGTCTGCCTTGGTTTGCCTGCAGGGAATCCGAGGCTCAGGGACTCTGAGAAATGGGCCCAGGAAGCTCAGCCTCAGCCTGAGGTATGTCTCTGCCAAGTATGCCTTAACTGTGGGTATTCAGCTTGCAGGAGCAAACCCTGCCTTTTCCAGGCTCCCAGCCGCATGACATCCAGCAAGAACAGTAACCTCTGTGCCCAGCAGAGAGTAATGGTGCCGTTCCTTGTATACTGAACTCCTGTCACGGACCAGAACACGGTTTCAAGAGGGCCAGGTGGAATGTGGTTAATAAGACACTGCACTCTCCGCCCTCCGTCCTGCCAGATGGTGCTCTGTGAGGACTCAGGCCGGTGGGAAGTGCCAGGGCTTGTGACGTGGCCGGGGTTGGCAGGAGGCCCCGTCAGGGTGACACAGCAAAGGTCTGAAGGAGGGGAGCAGGAGCGGCTGGGGCCCAGGGAGTGCGGTGCGGGGGTGTCAGGTTGCGGGGCGCAGGGAGCAGAGGAGCAGTGCCGTCTGTTCTTTTTGACTCAGTGAACAAGGAGCCATGGGGCGGTGGGGGCGAGGGAGAAGGTGGGACCAGGAGGGCTGTGTTACAGGGTGGGGGCAGAGAAGGAGCCCAGCCTGGGCACATGGGGTGACCTCAGTCACCTCCCGGATGGCCTCCGCAGGGAGTGGCACTGGGATGACAAGGAGGCTGAGGAGGCGTGGCCTGGCGTTTCATCAGCAGAGCACCAAGGTCGGGTGATTTGTAAGGGAGGTTTGTTTGGATCTCAGTTCTGGAGGCCTCACGTCATAAGGTTCCCTTGCCTCAACCCCTCCACGCTGGAGACCAAGTCTCCAATGCACAGGGACAAACTACGTCCAAGGCCCGGCACGGGCAGGAGTGGGACGCAGTGAGGGCGAGGCCGGGAGCCACGGAGAGTGTTTGCGGGAGGTCATCTCTGCTGCAAGCCCGTGACACAAGGCTCAGGCCCACCCTGTGTGTAGCCACCTGCAGGCCATGGTGACCTTGCCCAGGGGCATGGGACAGGGTGGCGGGGGACTACTAGGCCGTAGAAGGTCTGGGAAGAGGAGCTGCAGGGGACTGGTGTCCAGTGGTCAGGGAGGGAGTGAGGGGCTGTGGAGACTGCAGCTCAGAGGGCTCTGACTGATCGGTCTGCGTGTCGGTGTCCCTTGCCCTTGCCCAGGAGGGACAACCACTCTCTCTCCAGCCTGGCTCAGAGCAGAGACTACAGCCCAGCGATGGCCCAAAGCCTCCGGGCAGCCCCAGGCCCACACCCCTGACCTTAGACCAGGGACTCCAGAGATGGAGGAGGCTGAGGCCGGCCTCAACAGCATCCTGGTGACCTGGCCTGGGATCCCCGCTGTCCCTTAGGACCAGGGAGCTGCTGTCCCCATGGGGAGAACATTTTTGCAGCTCATGGGAGTCTCAGCACACGGCAGCCCAACTCTTCGCTTGCTTGGTGACAGGAAGTGGCTGGGACTGAGGTTCCCCAGAAGCAGATTTGGAGAAAGGGGTTGGATTCAAGTCACTTCTTAGGGAGGTGAGTCAAGATCCCCGAGAGCGCATGTGTCAGGGCGGGGAGGCAGCCGGGGCAGGGGTTAGGCGTAGGTCACCAGCTGGGTCCTGGGGGCGAGTGTGTAGGTGCCCCCGGAAGCTGTCTGTCAGGCCAGGAAGCTCCAGTGCCTTTGGCCGAGGCTGTGTGCAGAGGCGGTTGGTTACTGCTGGCTGTGGCTTTTTTTTTCCTTTGTAGTACTGGGGTTTGAATCCAGGGCCTCCACACTGGGCTACATCCCTAGCCCTTTCCGTTTTTAATTTTGAGATAGAGTCTTGCTACGTTTCTTTTTTCTCTTCTTTCCTTCCTTCCTTTTTTTGTACCCGGGATCGAACTCAGGACCTTGCCCTTGTGAGGCAGGCAGCGGCACCACTGAGCTCAGTCCCCGGCCCGAGCCTTGCTGTGTTTCTAAATGGCCCAGGCTGGGCTAGAACTTTCAGTCTTCCCTCCTCAACCTCTCCCAGAGTTCTGGGATCACAGATTATTATTTCACAACTTTTCTTCAACAAGGTTTTTCAGGAAAATAATCTTTCTGTGCACCTTAAATATCCCTCCTGGGACTCGAAGGGGGTGGTTGTTCTGTGTTGTCTGCCCTTGCTCGTGCGCCTTGGGCAGTCTGCTGTAGCCAAGTACCGCGGGCCAGGTGGCCAGGCTGCAATGATGTCTCAACGTTCTGGAGGCCAGAAGTCCAAGGTCATGGTGCTGGTAGATTCAGCATCTCCTGGCTACAGGTGGCTACGCCCACTGTGTCCCCATCTGTGTCTCCTCCTCTTCTTAGGAGGTCTCACCTGCAAATGTCACCTCGGGGATTTGAGCTTCCACACAGGAATCGAGGGGATACAAACCTCAGATCCTAGTACCCTTTCTATAACACACACACACACACACACACACACACACGCTGTGTGCTAACTGGTGTTGCTTCAGTGGCTGGTGGCTGGAGAGACACCAGCTCATCATAATTTATCAGGGATAAAAATACATCTCTTGGGAGGCTGAGGCAGGAGGAGTGCTGGGAGTTTGAGCCAGCCTGAGCTACATAGCAAGTCCCTGTCTCAAAAAAACCAAACCAAACCAAACACCTGGGGTTTAGCTCTCAGCCAAATGTTCCCCCTACACAACCAAGCACCTTGCCTTGCCTGACCTCATAGGCCACAGCCAGCCGCTGGGAACATCAGCTTGTCCCTCATCGCAGGAAACGTATTCTGGTGAGTGGACCGAGGAGGGTTTCTGGGAGGCAGGGAGGTGAGGGCAGCAGGCTGCTCCCGTGGGACTGGAATCTTATCTCTGTTGTGCATTGACCATGTGGCCTTAAAAGTGACCTGCTGGACCCCATTGTCCTCAGTTGAGCAGGCAGCAGTGAGGCTGTCCCCACAGGTGTTTGAGAGCACTCACCGGGCCTGGTCTTAGCTGTGAGAGTCCAGGTCCTGTGACTCCTGTGAGCCCCGACAGTTACTGGATGCACCAGGAGGGGAGGCAGGGGCCTCTGGAGGCCCATGGGGTGCAGTGACTGGATGGGGACACACAGCTTGGGGTCGGGGAGCAAGGTCTGGGCTGGGAGGGGTGGGAGCTAGGGCTGTGCTTGGGGAACTGGCTCTCCCGTCACGTGTGCTCCGTGTGACCCCCCAGCTGCCCCCCAGCTCTGGGGAATCCCAGTAGACACAGATACAAGTCACAGGCTCCCCTCCGTCTTGGGGACTGCAGAGTCGCCAGAGCCTTCTGTGTTCTCAGACTCCAAAGCAGGTGCCTGTGTGGTCATGGGGTGATGCTGGGGAAGTGGGTGTCAGTCAAGGAGGCCTGAGCTCTGCTTCCCCAGGCCTGCAGTCTGAGGGGGAGACTGAGCCGCTGACCTGCAAAGCCCCATCAGAGGAGGGAGGCGTCCTTGTCCTCAGGGTGCGCCCAATCTGATGGCGGTGCTCAGCCCCGTCAAGTAGTATAATGGGGAAGGAGGAGACCAGTCCGATGGCAGAGACTTCCCTAGTCCTCCAGGGCCAATATGCAGATGGATCCCGGGTCCTTGGTGTGCAGCTCCAGTCTGAGGGGAGACAGGACCCTCAGCCGTGAAAATGACCGAGTAATGAGACACGCAGCAGAAACTTAAGCGATGTGGACCTAATTACAGCATCGCCAGCTACTCCGAACTCCTCATTCACACGTTCCTGAGGAAGTGGCAAGGAGCAAGAACGCGTAAATGGAGGCAAATTAATATAATTACCTGAGCTAGCCCTTGCCAGCTTCGCATACCAGCAGAAGCCACAGAGCCTCTCCTGGAGGAGCGTGGTCATGGTGGCTGCCCCTGCAGGCCGGGCCCTTGAAGCCTGGGGCACGCGTTCCAGGGGGCCTCGAATCCAGAGTCCTGGGCTTGAGTTCTAGTCTGCCACCCGTCTGCCACCCGTCTGCCACCCATCTGCCATGTGCCCCAGAGGTCCCCGGACCTCTTTGACCCCGAGACCTGCCCAGTGCCAGTCCAGGTGTGCCAAGTCCTTGTTCAATCCAGACACCACGCTAAGTGCCTTAGTCCCTTGATTCTGTGACCCACTGGTGCCACCCCTAGAGGGAGGCTCCGTGAGTGCCCCTACTTTACCAAGGAAACCACAGTCGAGGAGGTGAAGTCCCTTGCTGGGATCACACAGCACAGCTGAGGTTGCAGGACTGCACACTCGGTGCCCAGAGCCTGCTCTCCCCGAGGCCTCTTTCCTCAGCTGCAGGACCAAGCCCACTTCATAGCCCACCCTGTCCACTTTGCTGCCTGGTGATCCCCGATGTGAAGAGGTGCCCAGTGCCAACAGAGGCGTGGCCTGCTGGCACACGCTCAGCCTCCAGCCTCTTCCAGAACATGGAGCCATCGGCAGGCGACCCCGTGGCTGTCACCAACATGAACTGAATTTTCATGGAAAATAGAGCAAGTCCTGGCCCACGGGGGGACCTCAGCAACTGGAGAGTCAGGGAATCATGCAGGAGCCTGGCAGGTATGGCCTGTGTTCAGCACGTGAAGCAGCCCTGGGCTCGAAGGACTAGATATGAGCTGGGCTGGAAGTTACACAGACTTTCCAGGTTGCAGGGGCTGGGACCTCAAGTCCAGGTGCAGGTAGGTGGGGCCAGCTGGGTGGTAGGCTGAGGCTGGCAGACATCTTCAAGCATCTTTTCGGATGACAGGGAACCCTGAGCTGCTGCAAAGGAGGCATTTCTGTGAGGCTGGGCTCTGCCATCACAGGCAGGGCTCTGGAGCTTGAGGCTGTGGCCCTGCGTGACCAGGGGCCCACCCTGTTTCAAGTGTTGTGAGTTCTGTTGGGCCTGAGCCCAGCTCTGAGGGTGAGGCTCTGTCTCCTTCTCTTGTTATTTCTGCTCAATTAGGTGACAAGGCTTTTTTTCTCTGGCAAATCCAGGGACATGCATTTATAGGCTGCTTTGCATAAATCAGGGCCTCATTTGCAACAATTTGCATATTTCTCTGGGTGTGAAGTTCAAGAGGCCCAAATTTAATGCGTGTAAAATGAAGCCAAAATGTTGAGTTCATGAGAGCCGGTGGATCCCTGCAGGCAGGGAGGAAGGAGCCCGAGGTACGTGGTTAGACCTGAGCCGGCTCTCCCCGTGGACTTGGGGCCGGGGGAAGGGTGCAAGGGGTCTAGGGAAGCTGAGATGAACCCACACGGCAGGGTCCCCGACTGCCCCGTGTGGACCTTGGAACAGGAGCAAACCATATGTGTGGTGGCAAGTGCTCTAACAGGGCCTCGCCAGTTCACTGCCGCCTAAGGGACAGAAGAGGCGGCTGTTGTCAGTGCCACCTAGACCTGAGCGAACTGAGGTGCAGAGTCAAGGCAGCCTCTCCAAGGCCGTGAGACTGGTCTAACACAGGACCGTTTGTTCCAGAGGCTTCTGCCTTACTTGAGGAGAGTGAGGATCCTCTCCTCTGAAGGCCCCATGTGTCTGTCCTAGGAGCTGTGGTCCCTCATCCTCCTCTCTCACCCAGGGAACGAGTCCCGTCACCCGCTCCTCCTGGCTTGGATTCCCCTCGGTTGGTGCAGATGCCAGAAGGGCAGCAGTGCCACACCTCTCTGTGCCTCCAGGTTTCCGCGGCAAAGAAGGCCAGCCCAGCGTCAGTCTGGCTGACAAAGATCGTGTGTCACTTGAAGGAAGGAAACTCAGTCCCAGCACCTGGCATAACGTTCCCCCCGCAGTGCCTGTGCCTGTCCCCAAATGGTTTAAGAGGAATGCACATCACAGGGTGCACCTGCCTCCCTGGTTGCCATCCCCTCTGTTGGGGTTAAAGACAGTCTCAGATTCCTTGTCACTCTCCCATGTTGAGAAGCAGGTTGTTGTGTAAAAATCCAGGAAACCGAATGGAGACACCACACAGGCAGACCCAGGTCTGAGAGATCAGAGAGCACAGCTTGCTGTCACACCGTGCACATGGCTGAGCCATCTCAGACACGGGCGCCTGGTTAAATGGCCAGATGACTGTAGATCCAGGCGACGTCACATTGAGCAGAACCACTAACTGAGCCCTGGCTACCCTCACATTCTCGGGGGGCCACAACAAAGGCTGCCGCTGTAACAGGCTGTTTTGCAGTGGTGGGTTTTGTGTTTTACATGCCTTCACCAGTTTCTGAAGTAAAGGCAATCTTTGGGGTGCTCTCCAGCTTACTCATCTGGTGGGGTTGTCAACCTTAAAAGTGCTTTGTCCTTTGGCTACAGGAGTGAATGTGGATCCAAGCCTGATCATTATAGTCACTCATCACTGGCAGCAGTGATTGGTCCAGAGATGGGCACATGACCTAAAACGAACCAATCAGGGCCTCTTCCTGGCTTTTCTATATTAATGCTGGGAGACCAAATGTCTATTTCTTCCTGGGTCCATAGACTGGATGATGCATGCCCTGACTGTGTGGTTGTCCTCCCCTCCTCCATCTGCCCCCTAGCTTATTATGGGACAATCCCAGCCACTTGGAGGGAAGGAGGTAGGGACAGGAGAGGTGATGGTGACAGCCCCGGGTTCTTGGCCTGCCTGGGACAGCTCCTCCTCTGGATTCCAATAAATGTTCCTTTTTTCCTTAAGTTAGAGTTGATTTGCATCACTTAAACTACTAGGACCTAAGTCCTGCTGTCTCCATTTCACCCTTTTCTCTTACTGACCTTTCACAGCTGGCCTACCAGGGAGGCGGCTCCTGATTGCCATGCAGGCAGGAGCAGGTCAGAGGCCAAAGGGTGCTGAAGTCCATGGTTCAGAGGGCCACAGGTCCCCTCCATGTGGCAGCTCTGCTCTGGGGCACAGGGAGGCAGACGGGGCAGGGGAGGTGAGGGAATCCCATTAATTTCTCCTGCTCTAAGTCAATTTAATGAGAGCCTCCAATGACTCTGATTTGATTTTTCATTCTCACTATTACAATTATCAGCCCAATGCTACCAGCAGCTCAAGCCTGAAATGGGAACTGTGGCCGAGGCTGTCAGAAAGGGAATTGTACCCAATTACACCAATTATCTAATATTTTGCTAATTAGACACCCAGTGCTTGTCTCTAGATTACAGCAAGGGAAAGCACTTAGCACCTTCACTGTTATTCTCGGCTGAGAGCCGCTGGGATTTTATGTCCCAAGGAGAACTTCCACCTTCAGGATCCTTCCTCCTGATGTCACCCCCTCAGTCCTTCTTGCTGCTCTCTCAGGGGACAGAGTGCAGGTGATTCCGATGTGACCAGCCCTCCTTCGCGTGTTGGTAAGAAGTTTCAGGTGCCCCAAACCTAAGACCAGGTGGCTCGGTGGAGGGTCTGTGCAATGAGTCAGGCTGGGAAGGTGTTCAGAGTTTGAAATCTTCCTCCCCCTTTACAGGTGGGGAAACTGAGACTTCGAAAGGGTGTGGCTCTGCTAGGGTGCCGCAGACACTTGTGACTTGAACCCCAGGACTCCTGATCCCTCGCCTGAAAATCTTCCCACCCCCCTTGGCCTCACCTGGTACATGAGCGGTGTGAATTTAAGGTTTACTTCCCAGCAGCTGGTGGTGTTTGTAAGCAGATGGTGGATCAGAAGGAAGACAGAACGGTCAAAACTGTGCTGCCTCTGGTCACTCACTTGTCCAGGGCTCCCACATCTTCATGTGGACCAGCTTTCCTTGTGGGGGTGTCATCAAAGAACTGGGTTCAAATCTTGTATCCACTACTTACTGGCTGTGTGATCTTGACCAGATTTTTTTTTTTTTGGTACCGGAAATCGAACTCAGTACCTTGCTTGTGAGGTAGGTGGCAACACCACTGAGTTTAAATCCCAGCCTCAGATTTTCAACCCTTTGAGTCCCAGTGGGAGCAGAAGGTCCTGCATGAGAAAAAGCTCATGGAATCAGGGCTTAATGGTTTGGCCAGAAGAGCCACGTGGACACCCAAGATTCAGGGAGAGGAAATTGAGGGGCGGGTCCATTGTTTTGCAATAGTAATAAAAATGGGTGCTACTGTTTGGTGAGGGGTCACTGACAACTCCAGGCACGTGTCAAGTGCTTTGTGTGTATTTCCTTATTTAATCAGTGCTGGGAGGCCCCTGAGAAAACAGAGGCTCTGGGAAGTTGGTGACTTGACCCCCTCGGCATGTGGCAAGCTTGTTTCCAGGGATCTTTAGGGCGAGATGCATCCCTGGGTCCTGCAGCCTCTGGAGGAGGACAGGGGAGGGACAGTATGTCTTAGAACCCCTACCACAAGCACCTTCACCTCTCCCCAGGTCCCCGTCTCCAGAGCTCAGGCCTCAGGGCCGCTGCTCTTGGAAACCTGGTCAGCTCTGCTCTGTTGAACTTCATTATCTTTATCAAATTAACTTATGCAAGCCAGTGCGGTCACCTAATTAAGACATGTCCCAGGGCCCTATGCTGGCTGCTTAACGAGGCGGGAACTACTGGACTCAGGTTCCAAGTGCGCTGGGTGAGGTGGGAGCGGAGGTATCGGAGCGTGACGGCCACTGCTCTGAGGCTCCCCTGTGCCACCGTTCAGGGCTGTGTGACACTGCCAGTCACTTGGTCCGGCCCCTGCCCAGGTCCCGCTCCACCAGCTGCCCGCTCAGCACCCAGGAGGGAGGGTGCGCTGCGGCCTGCAGTGCCTCGGTCTGCCAGGGTGGGTCTCTTGCTCTGAGCTGTTCCTTGTTAATTTTGTGACCTAGATAAGACTTTCTTTGGAGCCTGAAATGGCTCGGTCTTGCTGTAGAAGGCCCCCAATTTGCTTAGTGAACTTCCTTCCTTTCTGCAAATGAGATGCTTAAGCTGGGGTTGGGAGGTGAGTGAGGGGTCTGAGTGGCCGAGGCGGCTGTCTGCCCGGGAGGAAGTGAGGGGTGAGCCAGGGATGGAGGGGGCAGGAAGAGGCAGGGACGGGGTCCATGTCTCTGGCTTGGGCAAGTGGACAGCTTTGCCCATGCATTCATGCAAACATTCACCCAGCACACACTCGCACACACACATATGCAGACACAGATATCCCTCACCTTCTACATGGCAGGCTCTGGATGCTGGCACTACGATAAAACCAGAACAAAGCAGACCGCGTCTTGGTCTCGCAGAGCCAGCGGTCCAGTGAGAATTAGGTTCTATGTTTGCAGACATTTAGAAACTGTAAAGTCGCGAGTCTTCAGTTCACTCCGTCCGAAAGTCAGACTCTCTCCCCCATAACATCCCTAACTTGAGTTAAGGGAGAGCTGACGGCTTGCCCTGACCTCCCTCAGTCCTTGCAAAGAGCTGGGAGGTGGGATTGCAGGTTTTCCTTATCTGGCCACAGATGCCAGGGAGATGTCGGGAGGCCGAGGTGTTCTGGCCCAGTTCACAGCACCCCCACCTGGCCGAAGCCTGGACTTGGCTGTGCTGCCTCCTTCACCTTACAAATCAGGGTCCCTCCCAGGGGCTGTCCAAGCTAGATGGTCCTGCCTCCCCTTGAACTCTTTTTTTTGGTATCAGAGATCTAGCTCTGGACCTTGTGCTTGAGAGGCAGGCGACAGAACCACTGAGCTACATCCCTGGCCCTTACCTCCCCCGTTCCTAGCACCACAGCCTCCACCTCTGCCGGACTGGCTGCTTCTCCTGTCTCAGCCAGAAGCCTGCAGCATATGTCCCCCAAGCCCCCCACTCTCTGCCTCCACCTCCACTTTCAACCTGCTGGATCTGCTCATGGGGGCTGCGGGGCCATCTCCAGTAATAGTGAAAAAGGAATCATAATCACAAACACAGCAGTAATCGCCACCCTTAAGGTGGGCTTGGGATGCGCCCCCCCCCCACTATGTAATCTTCCCGACGAGTTGAACCTGGTAGGTGCTGTGTTTATTTCCGTTTTCCAGTGCCGGAGTTGAAACTCAGGGAGTTGAATCATCTTGCTCACGCCCAGTAAGTGGCACAGTGGGATTTGAACCTAGTGCTGTGGTTTCAGGGCCCACACCTGACGCACGGTGCCCCGAGGTGGAGAGCGGAGCTGGTCTGAGAAGGCCCCATGGGAGCCTGTGCTGATCCAGCTGATCAGCAAAGAGCTGCAGGGCCTGCGGTTCAGGGATCAGGAAGCAGCCTGCAGTGCCGGTTGGTGGGCAGTGGCCTGCGGCAGCAGCCTAGAGTTTTGGGGTGATGAGGTGTTATTGGGGTGTCATTCCTTGTGACCCTCCATCTGAAGCGGGCTATAGCCTCCTGTTCCCATCTTTATGGCACTGCTGAGTTCTGAATGGTGACTGTTTGATTCTTTGTTGGATTTTCCTTCCAGAATGAGGCTCCAGGACAGCCAGGGCTTTTGTCCTGCGCAGTCCCAGGTGGGGTCCCCTGCCCACAAGTGGATGCGAGGACCGATTGTGTTTGCGTGGGACGAGACGTCCAACCCCTTCGCCCAGTGGTGGGGTCCGGCTGCGAGCCTGCTCCTGTTTCTGCATTTCAGCCCAGGTGATCACAAACCAATACACGGGGCCACCTTCCGCTGGGACCAGAGCGCCCCTTCTTTCCTCTCCGGCCTTAACGTGGTTGTGACCTGCCTCGTCCCTGCCATAGGGAATGTCGCTGAGGCTGCCCCTGGGGACCCAGCTCAGTTTGCCTTTAAGTTTTACAAGCTGGTTTATGCAGCTCCAGGCTTGGGTATGAAAGCGCACACGCTCTGCTGAACATTTATGGCCACAGATGGCTCCTCTGAACAGAATGAGAGGGGCTGGGCATGGACGGGGTGGGGCCGGCGGGGCAGGGGAGACCCCAGGGCTGGGCCTCTACCCCCCCCGCCCCCTAGGGTCTGTGCTTGGCTGATTCCCAGTCTCAGTCCCGATGCCATCACAGGTTCACGTGTGGGCACAGCTGGGCGCAGAGTGAGGCGAGCAGACATCGGCCACTGCCCGGTGGCTGTGGGGAGACTGGGGTGTGGGTATGATCTGGGTCCTTCGGGAGCAAGGAAGCCTGAGCAGGCAGGGATGGGGCAGCCACTCAGGGTTGATTTCAGGCAGAGCCCTACAGAGGGGGCCTCAGCCAGATTCCGGGGGCACCTGGAGCTTGTTACACCCCAGAGTCGGCCCTGACTCCTGGAACTGTCGATCATCAGCCAGGTGGCCGACTCCCGGGCAGCTCCGCTCGCTGCAGATGGCGACCAGACGGCTCCAGCAGCCAGAGGGCAGCCTCGCAGAGGAGTGGCAGGTGCCACCGTGGGAGGGGAGGCCAAGGTCCGCAGGTGGGGCACTCAGGGATGTGGAGGGACATGGACAGTCGCACAGACAGGTGGCAAAAGACAGGCGAGTAAATGAGATGCCACCAGGTGATGCCGGTGACCACTAACAGAGCGGCTTGACCGGAACAGCTCAGGTCTGTGCAGAGCTTGGTGCTGACCCAGGACGGCAGCGGCCCGCAGTCCTGACCCCTCACAATGCCACCTAAGGTATTGCTATCTATTTTACAGCGAGGACACTGGCACAGAGACGTCGTGTCATTTGCCCAGGGCATCTGCAGGGCTGGGGGTTTCCAAAAGGAGCCCCGACCTGGCGGCCCTACTGGACGGGTTGCAGGTAGCACTTTGCTAGATCCTGTTGGTCGCTCAAGTCACTCAGCAGCCATGCACGGAGCCCCGATACCCAGCTGGGAACGGGCTTGGCGGAGCGGCTCCCACCCGAGCAAGCGGCCATTCTTGGCCTTGTCTTCTGAGAAGGCAGGGAGGAGAGGCCAGGAGCATAGGCCTGGTGAGGGACTTCCGGGCAAGAATCAGGAAGCCCCGTGGGCCTGGGGTACAGAAAAGAACCCAAAGTTACCGGGGGCGTAGGAAGTGCCAGGAGCCAGCCCCAGTCAGTCCCGAGGGGTTCAGCTGTCAGGTGGGGGCCTGGGTGCCGAGTGGCAGGTACGGCTGTGTAACCGAGCCGGCCCTGGGCTGCTGGAGGGACGGAGGCGGCCATGGTGGATCGATAGCTGTGGGGAGAGAAAGGAAACCGAGGACGGGAAGGAAAATGAAGCTAAGTTGCCTTCGGAGGCACTGGGCGTCTGCAGAGACGGTTCTCTGTCTTTCCAAGGTGCTTGTAGATTGTGGCCTCTGCCTCCGCTGGCCTCTCCTCTAAGGATCTCAGCTTCCCGAAGGCCATGTTGGGTGAAGATCGGAGTCGCCCAAGGGGACCAGCAGGTGGGGCCAGACCCCGGCTCTGACCTCACGCCTGGGTGACAGGGGCACACATTGCTCCTCGCTGAGCTCATCTCCCACCTCCATACCATGGGCACACAGGCCTTCAGAGAGCAGGTGAGCAGGGCTCCTGGCTCCACCTGGTGCCAGACACGAAGGCCGAACTGTGTGAGCGCAGCACCCTGACACCCTGAGAGGGAGGCTCTGAGTTTCTCAGGCTTCTAGCTCTGCTGTAGGCCCCCAGGCTAGTGGCTCCACCTCTCTGAGCCCCCGTTGTTTCTGCAGTGTTGCTGCCAGGTCCTCAGGAACCGTTGCGATGCCAGTTTCCTGGTGTCTGAGGAGATAGGCATTTCTTCATCTGCCATTTCTGGAATGTTCCAGGTCCTTCCGGGACATCTCAGGGCCTCACAGCTCAAAAGGGAGAGGGGCCTCCTGCTGGTTCACGGCCACAGTCAGGTGGGGAAGCTGTCCCTATGCCACAGCCCACCTGCTCTGGGATGCAGCCGCCTCACCTGGGTGTGAGTCGAGAGGCAGCCTCTCACCTTCACAAGTGCCAGCTCTGAGGCCTGATCAGGGAGCCTGAGCTCTGGCCTTAGACACGACAGGGCTCCGCATGGCCCCACGTGGACCACAGATTCCTCTTCCACCCAAGGTGGCTGGATGCTGGCCTCCCAGACACCGCGGGGCTGACGGTGTGTGGCTGCATGGTCATGGGCTCTTTGGCCCTCAGCAGAGCACGGGGAGTCCCAGCCCTGCCTCGTCAGGGAGACAGAGCGGGACTCACAGGGACAGCGAAGTGACGGCATAGATGGCCCCCTGGACACAAGGCTACGGGAGCCTGTGCTACCCCCGGAGCCCATGAGGGCACCGGAAGCAGGTGATGATAAAAATCACGCTGGTAACAACTCCATTAGCAAACTCGTGTGCTGATCATGGGCTCCGAACTTTATGGGGCTTTCTGTGGGTTTATTTTAACTCTCACAAAACTCTGAGAAGGCGATTATTACCCTCTTCCCTCCCCAGCCTATTCCTCTGGTTCCTGGGATGAAATCCCAAACGACTGGCATCACGTCTTGTCACAGATCTGCGTTGAGAGGGACAACTCTGGTCTCTCCACAGATGCCACCTGGGCACTGCCTACTGGGGTGACCCTAGGACCTGCGACCAGCCCTCAGGTAACCGTGTCCGGATGGAGCCCCATGGCCAGCCCCCGCTGTGTGCAGGAGGAGGGACCCACCGAATGGCGCCCGAGCCAGGCACCCTGGCCAGATTCCCTGGGCTTGGTGTGGCTAGGGTTCGAGAGACCCTTCCAGATGAGTGTTGAAATGTGATCGCCACTGTGAGAGCTTTAAAGGTGGAACCTTCCAGAGGGGATCAGAGGCTTCGCCCTCCGGCGTGGACGAATGCTGTCAATGTCGGGAGGGTTCTGCTGTCCTGGAAGTGGGTCCCTCGAGAGGCTCTGAGGTGGCAGGAGCAGGTTTCTGATGAGCAAGCTCTGCCTGATTGCCTCTCTTTCTTTAGCGAGCTTGCCGGCCCTCCAGTCACCTTCTGGGGGCCACAGCAAGAAGGTCCTCTTCGGTGTGGTCTCTGATCCCGACTGCCCAGCCTCCAGAATGGGGCCAAAGACACCAGTTTATCCCTTAGCCCATCCATGCTATTTTGTTGCAGTAGCACAGACTAAGAGCAGACTAAGTCAAGGGACTCCGGGAAGACAAGAAGCGCACTGAAGGTGTGCTTTGTGCTCCCCAGACAATCTCGAAGGCCCACCTCGCCCCCAGCAGCACACACTTGCAGCAGAGGAGAAACAGGGTCAAGACCAGCTCTAGCTTCTCCTGCAGCCCTTCACCAGGGCAGAGGCACCGAGTCACTGCCCAGTGAGGAGGGACGGAGACAGAGGAGGGCAAGGGAGAGCAAGGGCTGTGTCCCAAAGCCACACCTGGAGACAGGGATCAGCTTTCCTTCCGCAGCCCTGCTGTCTGCAAGGGAGGCAGCTGGGAGGCAGAGGTGGAGGGAGGTGGGCAAGGGGTGGAGGTGGGGAGCCGTGCCCTCCCTTAGTCCTGACCCCACCCCCAGTGCGGCCCTCAGCCTCTGCTCTGTGCTGCTAGCCTCACCCCCTTCAGCCTCCTGGAAGGACTTTCCCGGCTCATCTGGCTCAGGATTCCTTTAAAGTAGTCAAATCCTTTTTTGAAACAACATTACCTGGACTCCCAGCACATTGCATGGATCAAAGTGGGTCTGGTCTGGTGGCAGCTGGGGTGGGGACTAGGAGCCCACTTTCTCTTCCTGTCCTTCAGGCCTCCGGGGCCACTATAAGGAACGCTGGGGTCTCAAGGGATGTCCTCCGAAGACCCCTGATTTCGCCGTATCTCTCCTGGGAGGGAGGCCCAGCAGGGTCGCTGGACTTGCTGAAAGTCACCCAGGGTGTCAAGGCCAGAGGCCAAGTTGGGGTGTGGCCGGCATCCCCCTGTGCTCTGCACTGCTGGGGGCTCAGCTGAGCTGCACTGGCCAGGTTCCCTATGCAGCGTCACTCCAGCCCCAGTGCTAGGAGGAGCCTGCATGCTCCTGGGCAGCGATAAGGGCTGTATCAGTGGCTGGAAATGCAGCTCTGAGAGCAGTGTGATACATGGTGTTTGCAGATCAGCTTGTATGCGTATTCGGGCGGAGTCTCCTTGAAGAAAAGACAGAGAAACAGTTCAGTGTCCCCAGGGCCCTCTGGGGATGCGAGACCTTCTCTGTGGGAGCCCCGAGCTGGTCCCAGATAGGCAGGGACGAGCTGGGTCACCAGCAGAGTCTGTTCAGCCTCCATCTGGCTGTGTGACTTGGTTAGGCCTCTGCCCCTCTCAGGGCCTCGGTTTCCCCATCTGTACTAGATGCCATGGTCCCGATCATTTCTAGTTTCGGGTCCTCTAAACCTGTACTGACTTGGGCCCTGCTGGTTGGTACAGGGGAGCTCACGGCTGCTGTGCTGGGACCAGCTCTGCATTGCAGGCTCCTCTCTGCCCGCCGCGGCTCCCACCCGCTCCCCTCCCAGAGGACTCACTCCAAAGGAAGCCCGTCCTCTGTCAGCAGAGCCGCCTCACCCGGGAAAGGGACTTTCATCTCTTTGAGCAAGACTTCCTGCTGCATCAGCAGAAACTTCAGGCTCCCCAAGAAATAGGCTCCGGACTCCCTGGGCAGCCTCCAGAGAGCCCAGCCTCTTCTGGGATGTGAGGGCTGGAACCGGGCACAGCAGCCGGGGCAGCTCGGGGGTTCAGGGCACAGACTTTGGGGTAGGACACATCAGCCTTGAGTTCTTGCTCTGCTGTGTGACCTTGGGTCGGTTGCTTTCTCTTATGATTCAGCTTCCTTAAGCAAGCTGAGGAGACAAACTATAGTGAATCAGCAGGCCGCGAGTTACTCCCTGTTGTGGAGGAGGGTAGCTTTGCCACGAACGACTCTATTTTATAAAACAGCAGTTTGCTCTGTTTGGAGCACAAGTGGTTAAGCAGAGTAACTCGGAAACTCGACTGGGCCAACAGATAACCCCCAGGTGCTGGACATACCAGACTCATGGACAAAGCCAGCTCCTGGCCACACAGCACCAACACGAGGTGTGAGCTGGTAGATTCGTCGTGCTGATAAAGAATAGCCACCTGCAAACTTCTCCATGAAACCAAGAGCACACGGACGCGTGACAATACCTGAATTACATCAGACAAAACCAGGCCAACGACTGCTGCTGTCCTCTCACCTGGATCATACCAGAGAAGGGACACCCACCGCCGGGCATGGAGGCGACACACACCGGACCTCATCCCTCAGACCACCCTGTGAGGGTGGTCAGGTCGGCCGGCAGTGAACTCCAGTTCCCAGTTCCGCGCGGCCCACTCCAAGTGTCTGCCCTCAAGACAGGCTCTGACCAGCTCTGAGCTCCCAGCAGGCCTGGAACCTCACATGGACCCCTGGGGTCACCTCCCACATCTCTGTGGACTCTGCCTTGGATCGCAGCCCTCTGCTTGGATCCCACAGCCCCTGCTAGCCTTTTCCCAGCTGCTGTGTCACCTGCATAGTACTGTGTAAAGTGTGACGTGTGACTTGAGTGTTTGTTTTTTTTTTTTTTTTTTTTTTGAGACAGGGTCTTGCTATGTAGTTCACCTGACCTGGAACTCACTATATAGCTCAGGCTGGCCTTGAACTCACAGCGATCCTCCTGCCTCAGCCTCTTGAGTGCAGGCAACCATGCCCAGCCTCTGGAGTGATTGAATAGACATTAATACTTAAGACTGAAACAGAAGAGCCTGTGATTGCTCGGCTCACTGGCTACTGAGTGAACCTCGAGTACTTGGCCTGATAAGGCTGATGAAATCAGAGTAGCTTGTGAATTTATTGTCATTCAATAAACTCGGACATTGTGGAAAGGCACAAATGTGCCTGGGCTATGTTGTTGGCACAGCTCACTTATGACAAATAGTATGCAACTAAATTAAAGGAATAGTTCAAGAAATAAATGATAAGACGCACGACATATCTGGTGCTCTGCCTAGTTACTGGGTACCGACGCCACTGTGATAATCGATTGAATTAACAACCCCGGGGTTTCAGTCTTTACCCGAGTCCTCTGCAGTGGGACCCTGAGTTCTGCGGCAGTCTACAGGCAGCCGCTGTTTTCCCAGCGGTTCTACTTGGCCCTTGACTTGCTTTGGCCAGGAGAATGTGGTGGTGAGGACACACCAGTCCCAACTGAAGGCCTTGCACAGGGCCACAGTTTGACCTGCATGGCTGCCTCTGCCAAGGGGACGTGGCAGGCCAGTCTCCCACCTGAAGCCAGCCCAGATCAGCCACAGGCCGACCACCCCAGATGCAGAACCAGAGCCACCGAACCAACCCCCAGACACATGCGCTAAAGAAACGCTCCCTGTGCAAGCTGGAGAGTCAGGACAGAGATCACGGGCACAGATATTTGTGTTCAAAAAACTAAGAGTGACAGAGGTAGCCCATCTGGCTGTGTGGCCTTAGGGAAGTCACGTCTTTCTGAACTGCAGATTCTCATTTGCTGAACGGTAGTGATAACACACAGGCTCTTGCGGGGACCGTTTTGGGAAAGGAGCAGAGCTTAGATGTGGGAGTGAGTCGGGGTGTTTTTTTGTTTTTCAGAAGGTCTTTCTTGTGCTGCCTGGCTGGTCTTGAACTTGCGATCCTCTTGTCTCAGCTGCCCAGGTAGCTGTGACTATATGTGTGTGCCGTTATGGGCTGGTCTGGGCTCTGAACCTCAGCTTGTCTCCCCTGCTCCCCTCCCTCGCTCCCTTCCGAACCCAGGATCTCACACCTTCTACCGCCGAACCACACCACTAACCCTGTACCACTTCCTTTAACCTTGACCCTGTATTACCCTGACCTGCCTCAGCCTTTCCCCTGCGAGGTGCTAAAGCACTGTCCTGTGTTCAGATTCAAAATTCTCACATCAAAGCTGAGACCACGACTCGTTTCGGCTATCCAGTGCTGCGTAACAAAACACCCTGAAGTCAGTGGCTTGAAAACCTGCTGCTTCTTCCTTTTGGGGGTTGATGGGTTGGTATTTCTGCCCCATCTGTGCTCAGTAGGGCGACAGGGTGTATGTGGGGGCATACTGGGAACTGAGACTTTTCAGTATCAAACCTGGAGAGTCCCAGCTGACTAGGCTGGGTTGGTGGCCCTTGCCTCTGTCTGCTTTACACACTCGGGCAGCTGCAGCCAGTGCTGGCTCGCCTGGGCTGGGACGTGTGAGATGGCTCCCGCTACACGGCTGGCAGTGGGTGCTGGCTGCGGGCTGGGGCCCGGGTAGGGTGCTGAGCCGGCACTTCCTGATAGCAGGGGTCTCCGGGCAATGCCCCAGGAGCGCGTGTTCAGAGGGACATGGCCCCTGGGTAGCTTCCGCTAGCTCCCGCCTGCTAGCGTCCCACTGACCAAAGCAAGCGGCCTGGCCTGTCCCAGGTCAGCACGGGAGGGGACCCCAGGAGGTACAGTTCCGCAGGCACGGTCACGGGCCCCCGTGTGCTGGTCTGCCGCAGGCGCCATGTTCGTTTGAGCGGTGGCTGCTGTCCATCTCACGCCCGGCCTGGACCGAGGCTCTCCGAGGTCCCCCCTTCAATCCTGCGATTCAGGAGGATGAATGATTGGTCTGAGGCCACCCAGGGAGGCAGGGGCAGAACCAGATAAATCACAGCACTCACTTAAGCACCACTATTGATAAAACAATCAGTAACTGAGAACCGACAGAAACATAAAACATTATACACGGGAGCGTTCACGAAGAGTGTTAAGTGCAGCGGGACATTGTTGGGGCGGCCGACCCGACCTGCGTGGCTGCAGACCATGCAGAGTTGGGAGAAAGGGGAGAGGGGCCCAGGGTGGTCACACAGACCCTAGCCCCTTTCCCATGACAGTGTGAGGCCCTGCTGGAGGGGCCGTGTGTTCAAAGGTCTCGAACTCACAGCGATCCTCCTGCCTCAGCCTCCCAAGTGCTGGGATTACAGGCACGCGCCACCACGCCCGGCAGTTCTTTATATTCTGGATCCCAAAACCCTGTTGACAGGCAGCTAGGCGGGTGGCTAAGGTCAAACTTTGGACTGGGATAAACAGGAGGTCGCAGCCCAGACAGGTCCTTTATTGGCCGTACGACTTTGGGCAAGGGCACCGATCTCTCCGGGCCTCAGTTTCCTGAGAGAGCTGCAAGGATGCAGTGAGAGGGTGCCAGGCAGGGCCTCCCTCGCTGGGATGCTGCCATCCTGTGGCAGAGGTGGCAGGGCCCTGGGCACAGAGGACCGGGCAGGCCCTTCTCGGATCAGACGGGACTCTGCCTCTAGTTTAGGGATGCAGTGCAGCTGTGCCCGCCTCCCCTACCCCTCCAGCCCCCTCAGTTCCAGCGAAAGATCTAGAAAAAACGAGCAAAACAAATGGTTGGCTGGCGGCCCCCGCTGTTGATTTATTTCTGGGAAGGGCCTGTGTCCCCTGGATCGGTGACCTCCATTAATGCTGACGTGTTCAAGCCACACGTCGGGATGCAGTGTGCCTCTCCCGTCCCTTTAAAGAACCCGCTGTTAAGTTTCAAAGAGCTTTGCTCAGAGCCGGGAGCTCGAGTCCTCCCGGAGGAATCTTCCATCAGACGCTAGTGATACATCGGGGCGGGGAGGGCTGCAGCGCTCAGCTTGGACGCGTGATCCTGCGTGGGATGCTCCGTTCCCCCCACTGGGACGAAAGGCGACGCATCCCAAGCGGAATACAGGAGCGAGCAGCTGGCTGTGCCTTGCAGGGGGCTCCTCGTCCTGGCTATGCTGGGCACTTTGCAGAGCTGTGTGCGCGGTTAGGGGAGGGTTGTTAGTCCCATTCTGCAGAGGAACTTGAGGCCCCTGCCTAAGGTCCCACAGCCCCATAGGCTCCAGCCAGGAACTGGACCCCCTAGATTGTACATTGCTCTCCCTGGAATGACCCCACTCCTTGAGCCCTTAAAGGCAAGCAGGGCCAAGCATGGTGGCTTTTTAAAAACATTTTTTGTTTTTTGTTTTTAACAGCAGGGATCGAACTCAGGTCCTTGCACTTGTGAGGCAGGCGGTGGAACCACTGAGCTGAATCCCCAGCCCCTGTGGCATTTTATAGCAGGGAAACTGAGGTCTGGAGAGGCAGGCAACTTGCCCAGGGACATACAGCAAGTTGGAGAAGAGAGATTTTCCAGGGATCGCCCGAGAATGTGCCTCACCTGGTCCAGGGCCGACACCTGCCAAGCCTCACTTTTCCTCCTCTCTCTGGAGCCCAGTAAAGAGGGGGTGACAGAAATGAGGATGGAGACCCAGCAGGGGGAGTAAGAGGCTGCCTGGAGTCCTCCTGTGCTCCCTGGTGCCTTTGCCTCACACAAGCCATCAGGCCCGGGGTTGCTGCTTGGCTGTGCAGTTTTCAGAGGCCAGGCTGGGCTCCCGGGGGAGCTTGGTGCCTTCCAGAAACCTGACTGCACCTTCTTTTCCATCTCATCTGTACATGGACAGCCAGCCTAGCAGTGACCTTGAGCAGCTTCCAGGACCCACTAAGGCCTTCCCTCTCCCCTGCCCTGGCCGCGCTACTAATCTCTGCATGCCCCGCCCCAGCCTGCCCGTGTGCCTCTGCCCTTTCTCACTCTGTTCCCTGGGTTCAAACATCTTCCTTCTCCCTGCCCTGCCTCACAAAGCCCTACCTCTTTATTAAAAAAAAATTTTTTTTTGAGACAAGGACTTGAACTTGAGATCCTCCTGCTTCAGCCTCCCATGTGCCAGGACCATAAAAGTGTGTACCACTACAACCAGCATAATTCCTGCCTCCTCTTTAGTGCTCAGCATCCCGGATGCCTCTTCCAGGAATCCCTCCTGGCCTTAAGCCTCGGACTGAGACCTTTTCTGGACCACTGCCGCCCCTGAGCTGGCTTCTTTCCATACTGATCATCTGGGGGAGGCTGCTTGCTAGCTGTCCTGGAGCCCTTGAGGTAGGGACACCTGGAGGAGCCCGACTCCTATCCCACCAGGCCTGGCACAGGGTGTTGCCCTGTGTGTAGCATCCCGCCTCCGTCCCTGTGAGGTGGGCTTGACTTGCTGCACACACGGGTGTCTGGAGAGGGCCTCGATGCCAGCTGCTACTTCAGGCACAGGCCCGGGGGTGTGGTTTCAGGTCACCTTTTGCCCCCGAAGGTCCCACTGGTCTGCAGGCTCCTCTGAGCCTGGTGCAGAGAGCAGCCACTGGAGTGGGGGTCAGGGCAGGGACCCCTGGGGCCTCCGTTCTGCACCCCTCCCACCCTCCCATCAGTCCTGCTCCCAGAGTGCTCCAGGATTGATATTCTTCCCTGGCCCAGCCTAGGGCTGGATCAATTCCTCCTTAAAGGCACAGGCCTCCCTCTGGGGCATCCCAGAGGAGGTGGCTGTTAATTACCAGGAGCTCTTATTCACTGAGCATGGGCGGGAGCCGGGAGCTGGAAAGTGTCAGCTGCCCAAGGCCACAGCCCTCAGTCCCACAGGCCCAGCCTGGAGGAACAGAACTGGGACCCTCTTTATCTGATGCGGGTGTGCATCTGCATCACTGAGAACTTACCCACGGGGGTCAAACAACCCTAAAGCTCTACAGACCTCCACCACTTCATGGTGCTGCCACCCCTCCTGTTCCCCTGATTGCAATTAGGGAGGAGAACACACTGAGCAGGACCAGCTGAGTCTGGGGCCTCTGCCACACTGGCTCAGGGCAGGGCCTTCTTGCTTTGGTTGCTGGCAATGCTTGGGGCTTCCTATTTATTTACTTATTTTGTTTGTTTGTTTGTTTTTTGAGACAGGGTCTCACTATGTAGTTGAGACTGACCTGGAACTCACTGTGTAGTCCAGGCTGGTTTCGAGCTCACAGCGATCCTCCTGCCTCAGCCTCCCAAATGCCAGGATTACAGACACGGCGGGGCTTACTTCTTAGACAGGAGGGACAATGATCTCACCGGCAGGCTGTCCCTTCCCCACCCCAGGTGGTGCTGCTGGTGCCCAGCCACTTACTGTACAAAGGGCAGAGAGGCAGGGCCGGCTCTGCTTTCTACCCCTGACTCGTCATGTGACCTTGGGCGAGTCACTCCACCACCCCAGGCCTCAGTTTCTCCATCTCTGAGAAGTTCAGTTCGCCTGTGCTGAGTGAAGGAAAAGCACTGGGTTAGAGGGAATGGATCGACTGCAAGGGACTCAGAAGCCATGGAATCTCATTTTGTCCTTTTAAAGGTGTGGTCACTGAAGCCCAGAGAAGGAGTTTCCAGAATTGCACAGCGTTTAGGATGGAGCCAGGGATCAGAAGTTCCCAGCATCGAGGGCCACAACCCACGAGATATCTGGTGCCTCGACTTCCTGCCGAGATCCCGGGCACTGTCCCCGGCAGGCTGTCACTCATATCTGGGCTGCAGGCTCCCTAACCCCTGTCTGTCGGCCTCTCCAAGGTGTCCAGCCATCTAGGCTGTGTCCAGGCCCCGGCTCAAGGCAGGTGCACACATCCAGACCGACGACCGAATGTTCTTCAGGGGGCCACCACTAGGGCGCCAGAGGAGGGCACACTCTGTGGGCCGCGGAACCCACTGGGAGACACGCGTGGGTAGAAGCTGGTTCCCTTCGGTAAGTGGGATTGGGAAGGTGGGAGCGGTCCAACAGGAAGTAGAGAAACAGCCTGGGAATGAGCGAGGCCCTGATGTCCAGGAGGGACTGGGACCTGTCCTGGGAGACTCCTTCTGCCCTAGTGCTGATCCCAGATGATGGACCATGAGCGCCCAGGGCGCTGCCCCGCAATACTGATGTTCAAGGAGCACTGGCAGCCCCATCTCTGTGGCTGCAAGAGTATTGATCGCCGGAGAAAAACTGCTGTTCCGGAAGGACAAAGACCCCATCTGAGACTGACCCGAGTTTGTGGACACTGGGAGCTTTGCTCTCCGCCCCCAGGCCCTCAGCAGCTCAGTGTGCTGTGCGCTCACTTTCAGCTGTGTCCGCTGCGCCCCAGTCCTCTCTGAGAGCCCTTGGGAGAAACACTTTTGGAGCTGGCCTCACGCTTGGGCGGCATCACCCCTCCTGCAGGGCCTCTGACCCCAGAGGCTCCGATTCAGCAGGTCTGGGGAGGGGCCGGAGTCCCCATTGGCAGGCTGCACCTTAGGTCAGGAGACCCAGGAGGTAGTGACTCTGGTTCACCGTCCGACACATTAATTCAGGGAACATTCACCTGCTGGCACTTCGGGCACCAGGGCAGAGAGAGAAACCCGTCACAGCCCTTACCCCCAGGGGTCACTGTCCAAGGTGCCATCCATCCGCCCGCCCGTCCATCCGTTCACTCAGTCGTTCATGTCTTCATACTCAAAGTCAGGCACAGCACCAGGCCTATCGGGCTATAGGAACATACCTGAGGTGGTCTCTGCCCTCACAGTCACCCTTGGTGGGGAAGACAGACAGACAGACAGACAGACAAGACAGATAGACAGACAATTAGAGGACTCTCAGCAGAGTCCGGATCCCAGCAGCCAGGTGGCTCGTTCTTCTCCTTTTTCTCATCCTTTTCTTCCTTTTCCTCCTTTTGCTCCTTTTTCCTTTCCCCATCCTGGCTTCTTTTGGTACTGGAGGTTATTTTCAGGGCCTTTAAACTGAGCTGCATCCCCAACTCTTTCTGATTTTTTTAGAAGTCTGAGATAGGGTCTCACTACATCACTAAATTGCTCGGGCTGTGCTCAAACTTGCCACCCTCCTGCCTCAGCCTCCCAGAGTGCCCAGAAGCCAAGCGTCTTGGTGGGCAGGTCCGGTACCGAGCTGGGTTGGGACAGTCACACAGTCCTCTCTCAGGCCTGGCTCTGGGGCAGGAAGGAGTCTGTGGTGCTGGCTGGTCTCCCCAAGCTGGGAATGGATGGGGGCTTACAGTGCCCTCCTTGATTCCCTGATGATGTCGTGCATCAGAATGCAAGCCCTCTGCCGCAGGGAAGGGGAGGAAATCCATTTCCCAGCTAGGAAATTATTGAATATTTAGGAGCCCGAGCAGATCGTTTAGAGGGGAAATGAATTTCTCCGGCTTGCTCTGGCTGAGATAAATCAGCCCACATGCTCCTGTGTTTTCATTTAGCCCCGCAGAACCGGCCTGATGGGTGTTTGTGCAGTGCGAAAGTAATCGCTCTCGCAGAAGTGGCGGCAACGGCTTCTTCAGCCACCGGCTCCCCCTTAAGGCTGGCGTGCTGGACTCACGGGACGTTCGCAGTGTCCCTGCCTTCCTGATGTCTGAGCTCTCTTGGGTGAGGGACGCTGGGTCTCAGATGGACGAGAAGGTGATTGTGGGTTTGCTCTCCCGGACTGCCTGGGATCGGGCAGAGGATGGACCCAGTGGTTCCGAGTCCTTCCTGCCCCGGGACGGTGACGCCAGATTCTCAGCCTATAAAAGGTACTAAAATGTCTGTCCTGGCTTCTGCCAAAAGCTAATCTTTCCTTCAAGACTTAGGCTTTTTAGACAAACCTTTCCCATTAGGGGCCAAACAGTAACGTCCTCTGCCTTCTGGGCTCTGTGATTTCTGTCCCAGGGACTCGACTTGACCCTCGTAGTATGAACAGAGCTGGAGGCCCAACACGCTGTCTGCACATCAGGACCCTGGCACTCCGGCCCGCCTGCCTTCGCTGCTCTGGAGGCTGAGGACTCTTTAGGGGCTTTAAAAAAAAAAAGGAATCTGTGTTTCTGGCTCTTGTCTGGTTGTAAACCAACTCTATTTCCTTTCTTTGATTAGAAAAATGTTTGCTTGTGGCAAAAAAACATTAAAATAATCCAGAAGGAGAGACAGTGAAGGTTGTTGGTGACCTTCTCCCGTCTGAAAGCTCACAGTTTCACGTCTGTGTACTTTCGTCCTCACGCTGTGTGCATTTTAAAGGCCATCTTGGGCAGCCTGTGTTTACTGAGGCTGTTGTATCTTGAGTTCCACGTTGACTCTGGTTTAAAGGCAAGCGGGAGACAGTGTTGGGACACGGGGCCTGGGGGGAGGGGAAGGAAGGAGATTTCTCCTTGGGGGGGTTGGGGGGAGGAAGAGCCGGTGGGCCGGGGAGGCCCGGAAGCGGGAGCCGGGCTCAGAGGCTGCTAGGAGGGACTTGCCCCGGGGTTTGGTTCTCAGGTGCCCGAGGGGCTCTCCCAGCGCGGGCCTCAGGGCACGGAGGGTCTGTCCCATCCGGAGGAGGGAGGTCTGCCCCTTTCCAGAAAACCTGCAAAAGCAGTGGGAGATGCTGTCTGCCCCTCCTTGCTCTACCTGGTTCAACAAGACGCCACAGCCCGGCCCTGGACGGAGAACCGAAATCCCAAAGCACTCACGTCCCATGGAGGAGGACACGTCTCTTCGCGGTGGTGAGGATGGGGGGCAAGGCCGAGGACAAGAAGGCCGCCTAGCAGCTGTCCCCTCCCCACGGAGACGGAGCGGAGCAGAGGGCAGTGCGGAGCATCGGGCCCCGAGGCTGGACTGCTGCCGGAGGTCTCGGCTGTGCTCTTGCTTCCTCACCACAGGCAAGGTTTGCTCCATCTGATCTCAATTTTCTCTCCTGCAAAATGGGTATAATGTCAGCAGCCGCAGGAACACATGGGACTGCTCGGCTGAAAACCATGGGGATCAGTTTTCACTCCTTCCATAACAGGTAATGAGAACCTTGACTTAATCTTGTACCCCATCCAGGCTGATAGGCAGCTCTGGAGAAAAGTGCTTTTTTTCCTCTATCTAGGATCTTAAGATTCTTTTTGCTTTTATTCCTGGGGATTTAGTACTGAGGATTGAACCCAAGCTGCATCCCCAACCCTTTTTATTTTGAGACAGGGTCTTGTTAAGTTGTCCAGGCTTGGCCGGAACTTGTGATCCTCCTGCCTCAGCCTCCCAGAGTTCTAGAATTTGATAAAATTGAACAGGGGGCTCCTTGATCAGGAACCTTGACTAGCTCCTTTTGAGGCTCTACCCTTAATGCCCAGCCTGGGCCTAGCACACGGTTGAGGAAGAGCGGGTGTACTGCAGGATACTCGGAGAAGGGTTTTCTCCCAGATGGAGCTGGAGGAAAAAGGAGAAGCTGTGACCAGCCCCAGCCCACCTTTCCTTGGGCCTTGGCTGAGCCCCGGTTTTCTTGCCTTTCCTTCCCAGCCCCCCGAGAGCCAATGGGCCCAGTTTTCTGTACCCACCATGCTATGCCGCAAATCAATTTCAGGCTGGCTGCATCCAATTTTGCTCTGAAGTTCAGAAACGAAGAGTTGTAATTAAAAAACAATAACAACAGTGGAACAGAAGTTCCGCTATCTCAGTGGCTTCTTCCCGGGCGCTGGTGAGGGCCGCCGGCTCAGCCTTGCGTGGTTTTGGAAGGGGTGCCGAGCTGGGCACAGGACCCACTGCAGGCCCAGCAGGGTGAGCCCGGAGGGGTCTTCTGGGGCCTGGGCTCCCAACAGCCACTAGTGAGCACATACTGTGGGCCTTCATCTCCTCCTTTTCAGACCCGGTGAAGTAGGGACCCTCGCGTCTCCCTTTTAGAGATGGGGAAACCGAGGCACAGAGAGGCGGACCCCTTCATCCAAGGTTAACAGCCACAAGGGGTTAACTGCTAAGATACCGCATCACATACCGCTGGAATAAAACAAACCAACAAATAAACAGAAAACCAAAGGTAAGGTTAAGCTCCTGAGTTCAGAGCTTACAATCTGGCTGGACGCTGGATAAGAAGCCACACTGAGAGCCCAGAGGAAGAAGGCAGCGCAGCAGGCCGCTTGGTTTTCACCCTGCTTCTAGGAGACGGTAAGCAGGCCTCGCCCGCCCACGGAGCAGCTTGCTGTGCGACTCTGGTGGCCCACAGATCCGATCTGAGCACAGTGGCGCCATCTGCTAAACGAGGGTTGGGATGTCTCGTCTCAGTCTGTGGCCGGGCTCCAGCGTCCTCTGATTTTCTAAATGTGTAGGTCTCACAGGTGTCGGGTGTGCATTCACCCTGGAGCGCAGAGGTGCTCAGGTGGGAGGCGCTGGGGGAAGCTTTACTTCTGATTTGCCGCAACTGCTCAAGAGCAATGATGGTGACAGGAGGCCGGGAGTTAGATGTAGGTATCTTTTGTGTGTGCCCATAAATATCATTCCTGCCTTAATTAGCAGCCGGCATTCAAAACTGGGTGATTTTTCATCTTCCCTTGGGAAAAGAGATGGAAAGAGCAAATTTCCCTTTCTTGGAACTTCCTGGAAACGGCCAAGGTGTGTGACATGGGACCTCACTATGACCCAGCATAGCATCGTGGGACACAGGCTCCACCCCTGTACCTCTTGGGTTCAAGTCCCAGGGCTGCTTTTCCAGCTGCAAGTCTTTGCCAGAAGACACTTGGTGCTTCAGTTTCCTGAGGAGGGTAAAGCCTGCTGTGAGGGTTAAATGAATTCATTCACACCACCTCGAGAGCAGTGCCTGGGACCTGGCGTGGGCGATGCCAGCGTGGGCTTTTATTTCTATTATTTCCCCCCATGTGTATGAGTCGGCTCAGGCTGTGGAACACAACATCATGGATTCTGGAGCTTAAGCAATCAAGGAGGGTGGAAGTCCAAGATCAAGGTGCAGGCAGGGTTGGTTTTTGTTTTGTTTTGTTTTTGTTTGAGACAGGGTCTCACTTTGTAGTAGAGACTGACCTGGAACTCACTATGTAGCCCAGGCTGGTCTGGAACTCACAGCGATCCTCCTGCCTCAGCCTCCTGAGTGCTGGGATTATAGCTGTGCGCCACCGCGCCCGGCTGTTTTTTTGTTATGTTTTGTTTTGTTTTTTGGTATTGGAGATGGAACTCAGGACCTTGGGCTTTTGAGGCAGGCGGTGGAACCACTGAGCTAACCCTGGACCCAGGGTTGGTTTTTCCTGAGCCTTTCCCCTTGAGTCTTCGTGCGGATGTTCTCTGCGTAGGTCTCCCTGGTGTCTCTTCCTTGTCTTAGAAGGACCACACCATATGGGACAGGGCCCACCCTGTGACCTCACTTAATCTTAGACGATGCCATTGTGAGTTAGTCCTTAACTCTGGGCGGTGGTCACTGGCCTGACGCTGGGTAGCTCCTGCTCTCTCAGGACAGGATGTGCTTTATTCTAATACAGTCCCCACCAGGGTGACCACAGCATATGCAGGGACTAAAGGGATTCCTGGGACATGTGACCCTTAATCTAGAAACTAAAATACCTGCACGGGTGGTTGATTGCTCTCATCGAACCACAGCCTCCTCTTCGCTGACTTTCTCTACTTGGCCCCTGAGTTTGGCCCCGGACACGGGGTGACGCTGGACCCAGGAAGGCTGATGGGAGAGGGAAGACGTAGACCTTAGTGCTGGCAGGACGGAGGGGAGGACGTGGCGCCTGGGACTCTGCTGGGGCCCGGGCCGGCAAGGGTTAAAACCACCCTGAGAAGGCACATCCGGCAAGCCCGAGGAGGGAAGCTGTCGCAGCATTATCATGATTAATGTTATTTCAAAGACTTAATTTTGCCCCCTCTTCCAGAAATGTTTTGTGTGCGGTGGTGCTGAGCGCTATCTCTTGATTCTGAGTGTCCTTTTCCCTGGAGTAATTTGGAGCAAGGTCGCTGCCTCTCTCGCCTCTGATCTTCCACCATGACGGCCCCGGAAGCTGCAGGAGGCTGCTAGATGGAGGAGGTCAACGGGCCTCTGTCATCCTCACGGGCTGCATCCACTCCCCTCCTTGGGCAAGCAGAGGCTCCAGCCCCAGCGGGCAGCATGGCGGGGAACTGGGGGTCGTGCACACTTCTTCTGGCTCTGCCCCTCGTTGCCTGGAAACCTCCTTCTGGCTCAGTTTTCTCTCCTGTAGAGTGGGGACAGGTTGGGGCTTCTCCTTCCGGTGGTCCCGAGCCACCTGTGCACTTACAATCACCTGGCGGGCCGTAGGGTGGGGCGTGGCGTTGGCTGCAGCTCTAGTGTGTTCTAAAGTGATGCCCGAGGCCGCTCCGTGTGCCACCCATCGAAAGCAAAGATTGCGGTGATGAAATACAATGGAGTCACAGGAAGTTCCCAAAGTGTGTGTCTCTTGCCGTTAGCACCATCCGTAGCCGTCACGCTTTAGATCTAGAAAGCTGCCCCAAAGTCTCCTGCGCTCAGAAGTCTTTAGGAAGGTTACTGGATCGTGGCAGTTGTATACTCACCAGTGGATGGATCCATGGATAAGTTCACGTGCTGTTAGACGTGGGGCCTTGCAGGAAAGGTGTGACACTGGGTGCGCCTCTGGAGAGTCTGTGTCCCCTTCCAGCTCCTCCCTTCCGGCTCTGCTTCCTGAGTACCCAGAAGGGAGCAGCGCTCCTCCTCCTCCGGCCTTCCCACCATGCTGTTTCTTCCTTGGAACCAGCTGACCACGGACTGAACCCCTCCAAACCCTAAACCAAAAAAAAACCTCTCCTTTAGGTTGTGGATATCCAGTATCGATGGGAAACCTGACTCATCCAGCATGATCATTTCATTTCATCTTTATTGCCATCTTCCTTCATCAGCGGGTCTTGTCCTCTCTTCCTCCTGTTCCGTAGAAGAGGTAACAGGGACCTAGAGACAGTTTGAGACTCGGTCCGGCTGGTTGATCACAGAGGTGGAGCCATCAACCAGGGCCCTAGGCTGCTCAGTGAAAGTACGCGGGACTCCTGACTCTTCCATTCCTTAAAGATTGTGCAGTCTGCTTCTTCCCTCTCTTGTTGTGGGAGTCTGAGGCCAGACGGGGAAGAGGACGTACACTAGCGTAGATGGAGAGCCAGCCGGTCTGGCTTTCAAATCTCCTCCATCCCTTGCTAGGCCTTGGGAGTCCCTCCATCTCTCAGCGTCTCTGTCCCTCCCTCTGTAGAAGGGGCTCCCAGGTGGACCCCAGTGACTGTCCTCTCCTCGTAGCCACGCCCTCGGCCACGCTCCTTCCACGTAGTCCCAGCCTAGGGCAGGACTGAGGGCGGTCACTTCTGAAGGCAGAGGGCTGGGTTGCAAAAGACACAATTGCTTCTGTCGAGTTCTCTGTCTCTCTGGCTGCTGCTGCTGGAAGAAGGCGCCCGCCACATCCCGAAACCCCGTAGAAGCCTGCAGGAGGCCCCCGTGAGAACAGCCAGAGAGGAAATGCGTCTGCTGTCACCATGTGGCCGCAAGATTCTCCAGTCCTAGTCAAGCCCTGGCCGGCTGGCAGCTGCCAACTGTGGGAGGCCTGCGCCACTCTGGATTCCCAACCTGTGCAGGCCCCGGGGGTTGAGGGTTTGCTTTAAGGGCCCACAGCACACAGAGAGGTCTCTGGGCCTCTTACAGGCCTGCCATGCGGACTGAGTTCAGGTGAGCACAGAACAGGAAATATCACGAGAGGACGACAGCACATCTTCCTGTCCGTGATCCCCGAGGACACAGGGCCAAGGTGTGATGAGCTCCCAGAACCGGTTCTAAACTTTTGTACCCCCTGGGACTTCGTGACCTTGGCGGACACCTGGAGCTTTGCCAGGTGGCACTTTTGGGGTTGTCGGCTCCAAGTCCCGGGCTGCTGAGGCTACTGCCTATTCTCAGGAGGCTGTCCCTGGCTTCCACCGGGTCCTCAGGTCAGTCTGTGACCCAAACCGTGGAGGCACCCTAGCTATCACTCCTCACAGAAGCCAGGAAATGGAGGCACAGAGAGGTCAGGGGACCTACCCAGGTCGCACAGCGGGCTGTTGCAGAGGCAGGGCTGGAATTCCTGTGTCCTGCTGCGCTCTCTGTTCTGGGCTCGGCGTGTGGTGTGTGGGGTGGGGATCACTAGGCAGAAGCCTCTTGCAGTGGATCCCCTGGCTGGCGGATCTTCACTCCTGCCCCCTGCCTGGACCAGATGGGCAGCACCGTCCTCCCTGGTCTTTCCTGATAGGGTCTTCACACAGGGAATAAGTGGGGTGGGAAATTCTAGCTGAGCAGTCTGCAAAGTTGGAGCAGGGCACCCACCCAGCCTCTGGGATGTCGGGCAGGTTGGAAACAGAGCTGGTGTGGTCCCTTGACAGCTGTCCCTCCTGGCTCCTGTCAGACTCCTCCCACCAGAGCCTACCCAGGAGCGTCAGGCTGAGTTTTCTGGCGAGGTCTGAGGTGCCAAAGTGGGTCCCAGGGGCCTCAGTCCTGGGGTCCAGCACAGACACCTGCCTTGAAAGGGGATCACATGCATCTTCTGGGCTGTTAGCGTAAGGGAAAGAGCGAGGCCTGGCTTTCCACCACATCACACCGGTGCCACGGGTGGGGCCTTAATTTTACAGGAGGTGGAGATAAAGGTCTAGATCACTCGCCCAAGGTTGTTTGGCTTTTTTTTTTCCTCAGTGCTGGGGGGACTGAACTGAGCCTTTACTCCGAGCTACATCCCCAGTCCTTTAAAAACATTTTTCTTCTGAGACAGAGTCTTGCTGAGTCACTCAGTCTGGGCTCCAACTTGCGACCCCACTGCCTCGGTCTCCCAGAGTGCCGGGTCTATACCACATCCAGCTTCGTCTGGCTTTTAAGCGGAGGAGCTGAGATTTAAGCCCAGCGTGTCCCTCCAAGGACCACCCTTCCTATTGGTCTCCTGGGGCCCTGTGCAGCAGCTATGTCCAGGCTGGGGACACGGATGTGGGTGGGAACAGTGAGTGTGTCGCTGTCACCACCGCGGAGCTTTGCGTCTTGGGTGAACCCAAGGGTGATGCGCTGGAGGCTTGGTCGCCGGTCTTGAGTGTGATGGGAGGCGGTGGAGGCTTAGGAGGGCTTCACGGGAGGCGAGCTCACCAGGGGCGGCTCCTGGTTGGGACAGCGACACCCTGGCTCCCTCCTCTTGCTCGTTTGTTTCCCAGTCACCAGGAGATGAGTGGCTTCACTCACCACCCACCCCCTGCCCAGAAACAATGGAGCCAAGTGACCATGGACTGGAGCCTCTGGAACCGTGAGTCAGAATAAACCTTTCCTCCTTATAAGTTAATTACCACAGGCGTTTTGTCACAGCCAAGGAAAGCTGACATGGCCACTATCTTAATGCCACATAAACACACAACTCCCAAATCTCAGATGCTTACAACTGCAAGCAATTATCCCTCTGCTTTTGGTGGCAGGTTGGCTCTTCAACATGGGCCTCACTCGTTTCAGCTCCTTGCCCAGTTTCTAGCCAGGGCCCTTTCACGGCTGGGCAGAAGCATGCGATGTTGCCTAAGGGCCCATCTCGGAACTGGCATCCTGTGGCACAGGTCCTAAGGCAGGTCAAACAGCCAAGCCCCACGCATGGGGTGAGAGGGGAATTGCTAGGATCACCAGCAGTGCAAAGTCCCACTGCACAAGTGCAGATGCCGAACTGGAATGAAGAGGCAGGAGGAAGAGCCAGGGGTCCAGTGGGGTCCACAGTGGGGATATGGACTTGTGACACCACATTCCACCAGGTCTACGAAGCTGTTAATTTCTGTACTGCTGGAAAAGAGCTGCCGATTAAGTGTGGTGCAAAACTTCCCTAGCCCAGTGTATTTCTACTTAATTCTTATGGAAGGAAAGGTTGAATACTAAGGCACAAAAGTGACAGTGGTCCTGATGGTTTCTTCCAGGTTTGGTCTTGCCCAGGCAATGACAACTGTGTCTTAGTGGCCACTGTCCCAGGATAAGGGAGATCTGTCCAAAATTTGATGTAAGAAAAGCAAAAAGCATCGGGGATTTAGCTCAGTGGTTCCACCACCTGCCTTACAAGTGCAAAGATCTAAGTTTGAGCCCTGGTACAAAAAAAAGAAAAAAAAAAAAAAAGCAAAAAGAGCAAGTGATTCATATGTGCTTTTGTTTACTCAAAATATCTATTTGTCTACTGTGTACAGGTAGTGCACAGTGATTAGATATGCAATTTTAAAAATTGAGCTGGGTGTGGCCTGTATGCCTGGAATCCAGGCACTCTGGGAGGCTAAAGCTAGAGGATCCCAGGTTTAAATCCCAGCCTGGGTAACAGCAATTCAGGAGACCCCCTTACTCAAAATAAAAAATAAGAAAAGGGCTGGGATATAGCTCAGGTGAAGTTGAGACTGAGTTTATCCCCAGAAGCCTCCCTCAAATAAACCCCAAAACATGAGGGGGGCTGTTTTGAAATACTGACGTGAAATTTATCTACAATGGAACATGCGATCGTAAGGATTTATTCTCACGGATTTTCACAAATGTGTAAACCTGGACACACCCCTGTCGACTACGGTTGAGTAATTTTGCTTCATTCAGATAGAAATCATGAAATGGCAAAGTGCAGCTCGGCTAGTGACTCCGATGCCGCTGGATGACTCCAGGTCGGGCTGGAAGCTCCTGGCTGACGCGGCCAGCTGCTGCCTTCTGCCTCTGCTAGCTGCCACTGTGAGACGCTGGCTTGTGTCGAGGCCGATGCGAGACTGCTGGGCGCTGGTCTCCGGATCTCTTCAGGGATAACAACCCCCTAATGTTTACTGTGTTTTCTTTTGAAACTGTTGCTTTGTCCACACTAGTCCTGGATTTGCAGGACTTCCCAAGCCCTCACCCCCTGATAAATCGATCAGGAGCAGATTTACGGGGCCATCAGAGCCACCGGAGCCAGTTTCTCATAGGCCCTATGTACAGGAGGGTGTGGGAGACAGGAGAGAAGCGAGATGGGCTGCCGGGTAGAGAGCACACTTGAGAAAGCTCACCTAGACTAACCGAAGAAGAGGAGTGGTATTTATATAGCAGCTGCAAGGCTAGGATTGGTCTAAATGCAGGACTGTGATTGGTTCTAATTCAGGCCTGCTCATTGGTCCAAGTACAGGCCTGTGATTGGTCCAAACTGTGTGCGTGTTGGCGGTCTGCGACTAGTACAGCCTCACCCATCTTGCCGTGGCGTCATGACGGCGAGTCCTTGAGAAGCTGTTTGATTGGCAGCTGTCCCGAGTCCATGAAAAAAGGCAGGCCCAAACCAGGGAGCTAATTCAACCCAGGTAATTGAGGTTTAAAGTGGTCGCCGATGTTAATAATGGGCCCGAATCACTCCCTCCTCGATCTTAGCCACGTTCTTCTCAAAGAGGCAGCAGCAGCATCAGAATGGCAGGAGGGGCTGAGGGAGGGGATTCGGGAGGGTTGGATTTTGGGGGAAGGGGCACCAAGCCGACAGCAGAGCAGTACTTCTGGCCTAATGGCCTGGAGAAGGGGGGTGCTAAATAACGAGGGTGGACACCAGGCAAGATGTCTCACTCCACGGGGGAGAGGGCTCGAGAGCTGTTGGACAAACCAGGGCCCCTCCAGCCCGCGCAAGAGAGCGAGTCAGGGGTTCTCCTCTGGCTTGTCACCACCCCAGTCAAAACAGAGACTCTTTTCTTTTCTTGAGACAGGGTCTCATGATGAGACTGGCCCAGAACTCACTATGTAGCCCAGGCTGGTCTCGAACTCACAGCAGTCCTCCTGCCTCAGCCTCCAGAGTGCTGGGATTACAGGCGTGCGCCACCACGCCCGGCAAGACTATTTTCACTGCCCCGAATATTGCCCTGGACCCCTTCTGGTACAGTGCCCCCTGTGCCCTAGGTGCCTCATTCTGACTTTTGCCAAGGCCGACCGCTTTTCCTGTTCTTGGACTTTCATTTAGAGGGGACGTTGCAGGTGGCGCCATTTGTATCTGGCGTCTTTCCCTCGGCATCATCTCCATAAGACGGATCCACCTCGTCTGACCGGTCACTGGTGAGAGTCACCGATGCTCTCTTCTGCGTTTAGGGCCGTCCGCCCTTCTTGCCTGCTGGGTGAAAAAGGAGCCGGGCCCTTTAAATCTCTCCCCAGCTGGCCTGGCCGCGAGAGGGCGACTCAGACATTTCGCTTGCTTTTCATGCCGGGCGCGGAGCCCTGGGCCCCCACCCCAGCAGGCCCCAAAGGTGTGGGGTGCACTTCTGGGAGCTCCGGTCCTCATCGGCTCTGCCTTGGGGAGAGGACTCTCCCGAGGGGTCCTACTGTGGGGCGTCCTGCCTTGAGCTAGGGGTTTGTGTTTTAGTCGTAGGGCGAGGACCCCTTCTTGGGGGACATCAAACAGCCCACGTGGGGCGTCCCCGTTGGGTGTCGGTCAGCTCCGAGTGCGGGCTTGGTCTCAGCCCCCGTCTGTGACTTCTTCGGGGCTTCCCCTCAGGCTGAGAAAGGGGTTGTCTCTTCTTCCTCTGCCTCAGACTTTGGGGCTCTTTTTGGAATTCTGTCTTGGCCCTGGAGTGGAGGCTTTTTCTAGGGAGCTCTGCCTCAGGCCTGGGGCTTCCTTCCTCCTTGGAGACTGTTTCACTGGGGGGGTTGGAGCCTACCAAAGCCCTCCAGGACCCTTTTCTCCGGGGGCGCTGTCTGTGATCTGGGGGAGTTCCTCCAGCACCCACCAAGCCCTGCCTGGGGGGGTCTCAGGCTCCGTGGCAGCCCTGGCGAGGGTCTTCCTCGGGGGTCTCTGCCGTGCCTCTGAGGGGTTGCTCTTACTGCTAATTGGTGTCCGCTGTATTCCTTGCTAGTTAATGCCTTGTGAACTCAGTCGCCTACTCTAGGTTGCTAAGCTGTCCTACGAAACCAACCCGTTGAAATGGCTGTGTGGGTTCCTTGTCTTGACGGGCCCCACATGATACAGAATTGGTGTCAGGTGTAATGCCAGGGGTCGGACCCGCAGGTGGCAGGCGGTGACAGGTTTCCTGGTGACTTGGGCTTGGCTTTGGGTGCCAATACCCGGAGGTAGGCAGTGACCTTACAAGTTCCTCTGCCCCCCGTGGCCGATCAGGCTGCACGTGGTTGTGTAATGTTGATGGTAAGGACTGGGCAGTGGGGGGTGGGTGGGATCTTCAGAGGGCTCTGGAGCACTTCTGGAGAGCAAGCGACAAGCCCGAGTGAGTCCCTTACCTCTTCCTCAAGCCGTGATGAGAGAACCTGGGGCTCCCAGCATGGGCCTCACAGAATCTCTCCTATCTCGCAGCCACAGGGCTGGTATTGCTGAAAATCAAGCACGGACTTTAATTGTGCTGGTTGCTAAATTACAAGGACAATCAGACTCTTATCTTGACAAGTTTCCTGTGTGAAAAGTAGGGCATTGAAAGGGACAGAACAGGGTCCTGGCCTGTGGAGCGGGGACGTCTGTTGGATTCAGATAAAACTGGCGGTCTGAAACCCCGTGTTGCCCTGAACATCCCTTCTCAGTGGAGGGACCTTGACCTCTAGGGCTTGAAGAGGCTTCATTCCTCTTGTAAAACCTGCGATCAAGCCAGGAGTGGTGGTCTGTGTCTGTAATCCCAGCACTCTGGGAGGCTGAGGCAGGAGAACAGCAACTTTGAGTCCAGACTGAGCAACTTATCAAGACCCTGTCTCAAAATAATAAAAAAAAAACTATAAAAAAAAAGGGTTGGGGCTGGAGCTCAGTGAAAGGCCCCAAACAAGCCTGTGAGTGTCTCAGCTGGATGTGCGCCTCGCAGGATGACCGGGGCCCCTCACTTCCACAGGGTCACTTGTCCTCGCTGGGGTCTGAGCACATCCACAGTGACAGGTGCACACCAGGACCTGGGATGGAGCCGTGAGGAATTCTGCAGACGCTCATCAGCCAGACACTGGGTGATGTGTGTATGTGTGGGGTTTTCTAAGGGTCTCAGATCGAGGAGGGCCGAGTACAGCACCAGACTGCTGAATTCACTGACAAGGGCGCCCCCACCAGAGGGCACGGGCTTGATTATCATGAGCACCTGCAGCCGGTTGTGGCTGGAACAGCTGACTTGGTTTGCTGATTAAACCGGGATGTGACCGTGGCCAACAGCTGGACTTGACGTGAAGAGAGAATCCAAGGCCGGGGAGACGGGGATTTGGACGGCGTGTGTCGTGCGCGGTCTCTTCTCCCCCACACCTGCAGGGCGCCACTTGAGGGAGCGGAGACAGACACTGAGCAAGCCACCGGTGTGGGAGAAGCTTCACCTGCAAACGCCTTGTGGCGGTAGAGGTCACCTCCACCGGCATGGGGCCCCCTGTCTCCATAGAGACGGGACCCCGAGAAGAGCGGGGCAGGCGCATTTGCCGGAGAGGGCAGCAAGAGTGCGCAGACCAGCAGAGTGCGGATCCCTGGGGATCGTCAGCGGTGGCCGGAGGGACAGTCACTCCTGGGTGCCCGTGGGTGTGGGTGCCCGGGCCTCGAGTGGATGCCAACATCCTCGGATGCCCAAGCCCCTCATAGACAGTGTGTGTGTGTGTGTGTGTGTGTGTGTGTGTGACCTGCACACAATCTCTTGGAATACATTAAGTCCTGCCTAGATTACTATTTATAGCTAATACTCCGTGAATGCGGTGTAAATACCAGTGACGCTCCAGTGTTGGGGGAAAGTGAGGAGGAAGAGAGGCGGTAGACGGGTAGGGACATGATTTTTTTCCTAGAGTAGTGCCCCCCGCAGTACCGGGGATTGAACGCAGGCCCTTGGCACTGAGCTACACCCCCACCCCTTTTTATTTTTATTTTGGGACAAGGTCTGGCTAAGCCACTGTGGTAGGTTGCCCAGGCTGGGCTTGACCTTGTTGCCCTCTTGCCCCAGCCTCCCAGAGTGCCAGGATTGCAAATCTTTGAAACTCCACGTCACAGCCGAGCAACGGCACATCTCACGGCATTGTGACTTTGAGTCCGAAGCATAAGCAGTACGGTTGGTGGTGACTTCTGGGTTTGTGTCCCTGTTTCACACGAGGGTGAGAGTTTTCTGGTGAGAAGGGTAGCTGCGTGTTAGGTAGACGCGTGGAGCTGTGTTTCTGTGCAGGAGTTGTGCAGGACGGTCCGCAGGGAAGCTGAGCAGTCAAAGTGGTAGAGGCTGAGGGTTATTATCCAAGGCTGTCCTTAAGCTGCAGCCACTCCTTCCTTCTTGGCTGCTTTGGGAAAAAGGAGCTGGGCCCTTTAGATTTCTCCCCAGCCAGCGTCAGGCTGGATTGGCCACTAGAGGGCGCTGCTCGCAGGTCACGGGGTGCGGGGCGCGCACTGGCAGTTTGGCAGTGGAACCCTCCCGGGGGCAGCCGCGAGGGATCTCGCTGGCAGATTTCCAGTAAGGATCCCTGTGTTGCACACCCCCTTACCCTGCGGAGAGTTGGAGCCACTCCCCCTTGCTGGTCTGATTGGCAGCGCCTGGGGTGTGGGGGACACTGCCCTGGGGGCCCCCCTCCCTGGGCTCTCTGCCAGCCTGGGTAGGGGGGTCCTGGGGGCTCTTCTTTAGGGCTGGTGTCAGCCACTGGTGGGGGCCGTCTGAGCACCCCGTTGCCTCAGATTCAGGCTCCTAGGATACTGGTAGCCAGCCTTGGAGAGGCCTGTCTCAGGCCGCGGGCACAGTAGTCAGTTATATAAATAACAAAGACACCGTACTCTTTTTTTTTTTTCCTTGCAGGGCTAGGGATTGAACCCAGGGCCTTTGCACAGAGCTACAGCCTCAGTTCTTAATTTTTAAGAAAAAAATTTAGAATTTAAAATGTTGGGAACAGAGATGGCATTTACTTTTTCTGTTTTTTTCTCCTTTTTGTCAGTGTATTTTGCAATACACAATAAATATATTCATGGTGGGAATTGTTGCACACACGTGTCACATCTTGGCACTCTGTATAACCCTTCCCATTCTGTCCCTCCTCCCTCCCCCTTCTTCGTATAGTGACACAGGGTCTCACTGAGTTGCTCAATTGCCCTGGCTGGGCTGGAACTTGCAGCTCTCCTGCCTCAGCCTCTCGGATGTTGATTAACAGGCATGTGGCACCGTGCCTGGTTCTAGCCCTTTTTAAAAAATTTGAGACAGGGTCTCACAAAGTTGTCCAGGGTGGGCTTGAATTTGGAATCCTCCTGTCTCAGCCTCCCAGAGCGCTGGGATAATAGGTATGAGTCACTGCACCTAGCTAAAAATATTTTTGTTCTAAACTGGGCGTGAACATTGCACAGGCTGCAGGCTGGCTGGGTCTGTGTGCTGCACCCCCCTTTCCACGTCCCTGGGTGGGCTCCCCTCTGGAAGGGGCGCAGGGCGGGCACAGGTCTCAGCTTGCATCTCGGTTTTTACTCTGCTGCTTCCACTTGGGGCTGTTCGGGCCGCCTGCCCTGCGGGCTCTTGGATTGAGGCCCATGATGGCGCCCTCTGGAGGCCGGGCTGATGGGAGCGCGCCTGGCGGTGAGGTTTCAGAGTGGCCCTGAGGGGGCTGCTTTCACCTCGGGGGTGGATCGGATGGGAAGTGAGAGGGCGCCAGCCTTGTGCACTGGGAGGGGAGACGCCCCTTCCTGTTCCCCAGGTCGGGGGCAGCTCGGCCCAGCAATGCTGGGCTCCTCCCACACCCCAGTCCATGGGAGGGGAAGTTTGGCGAGGACCCGCTGGTACCGGCAGGACTGCTTGGGATGGTGCCTGTGGCACCCTTGGCACAGGGCTGGCATGAAGAGGGTGGCAGCGGATGCCAGCCAGCATGGTGGTTACCAGGCACCGAAGCCCGGGCCCGCCCCGTCACTCGCCAGCAGAGTCTGCGCACTTAGACCCCGGGGGACTGGCAGGGATGCCAGTGTCGTGCCCAGACCGCCTCTGGACCCGGAAAGCAGGGCACGGCTTCCACTGCTCTCAGCGCTTGGCACTTCCTGTTGCTCCCGCGGCTTCCATCTGCGGAGTGGGCCTTTGCGGTGGTCCTGGCTTTTTGCCTGGTCCCTCACAGTCTCCTTGGCGGGCACCCTGCCGGTCCAAGCCCCTAGCTGCCGCACCCCGCCAAGTCAAGCCGCCGTGATTAGTCAAATAAAATCCCCATCTGTTGAGGAATTTCCGAGAGTTATTATGGCCATAAAACCGATCAGAAGAGAAGGATGGATCCGAGGGGTAAAAGCCTCCAATTACGCACAGCAGTGACTTTTAAATAAGGTTGCACGTGTCCTTATGGGGGTGCGGTCCCCGTGGACATCTGTGCCCAGGAAGTGGCTGGGATGATGGGGGTGGGGCTCGGCTGCGAGCAGGAAGAGGGAAGGGGCAGTGGGATGTGCGCCTCGTGGGCTGCAGGCAGGGAGCGTGGGTGTCTGGGTCTTTTGCTTCCCTCCCTGTTCCTGAGGCCTGAGCCTAGTCCTGGCCTCTGCCCGGCCCACCCATGTCACCTCCTGGGTCTCTAGAGCTCATCCTCAGAATGGGACAGCCCAGCCCATCCCTGAAGGAGGCTTTTAGGAATACGGCCCAGCCTTGGTCGGCTTTATTTAGTTGCTTTTGTGCTGATGGGAGATGGAATCCAGGGCCTCACACACGTTGGGCGCATGCTTTACCAGAGCTCCAACCCAGACCTTTTAAAAACATTTTGAGGTAGGGTCTTGCTAAGTTGCCCAGGCTGGCCTCCACTCTTGCTTCAGCCCCCCAAGTGGCTGGGATCCTGGATGTGTGCCCCGCACCCAGCCACACAGCTCTTGCTACACGACTTTCCCGGTGCTGCCGTGGGTGGTGCCTGGCTCTCGGGTGCTCGGCCTTCTGGGGGACATGGCTTCCACAGTCCGCCCCTTTACTTTACCCTCCTCGCTGCTGAGAGCAGGGCTGCACTTGGGGGAAGCACATAGGCTCCTTGGCCCCGCTGGCCTCATGACCGGTCCTTTGAGAGCTGCCGCTGTGTCAGGGGCCGTGAGTCCAGGCTGTCCGGCCCTGCTGGCTCCTGGTGGGAAACTCTCATCCTGGCTCCTTCCTCCTGTCCAGTGGCTCCGGGGTGATCAGGCGCCGTGCCTGAGGTCTCTGCCCCTGACTGCAGAGCCCAGGGCACTGGCCGAGGCTGAGGTCAGTGCGTGTGGTAGGAGGCACTGACCTGGCCTTCTGCCTTCGTGTCTCTTGGACCCGATTTGAGCCCTCGGGCTCCCAGCTCTGCCGCTGGCTGCTGGACCCCTGGGAACTCAGTTTCCCCATGTCAGTGGGGATCACGAGGCTGCTTTGCAGGTCTGGGAACAGTGAAATAAGGAAGAGGGAGAGGGGGCCCTGGCCAGAGCAGGACCCTTTAGGGCCAGGCTCAGAGTAGGGGCCAGGCGAGGGTGCGGTGCCACCTCACTGTGTAGGAGGAGGCCGTGCCCGTATGTGTGGAGGCCTTTGGGGAGGGGGCGCCCCAGATCTGGGTGAGCCCCTCCCCTGGAGGGGACGAAGAGCCTGATGGTAGGCACCCGGGAGGACCTGTCCCTTCGGGTCTGTAGACACCGGGGCTGTAGAACGGTGGGGGCTGCTGGGACAGGGGTCTGCGGCGCTGGCTTCGCTCCTGCCTGGCCTCTGGAGTGGCAGTGCGAGGGGCTTTGGCCTGAGGCCCAGCCCTGGTCCAGGCCGGTGCTCCCTGTCCATCCCCTTCCCCCTCCCCCTCCCCCTTCAAGACGGCGACGCTGACTCGTTGCTCTTGTTTTATGTGTGAGGAGTGGGCTTAGGGGTGGGGAGAGAGGGTGCAGGTGTGGGAGGCCTCAGGCCTCAAGCTTGGACTTCCTGTCAGCACAAATGATGCAACTCTAAGTTGTTGCTAGTGCGCTTGGAGGGCGCCCGGTGCCAGCTGGAGCCTGGGGCGGCAGGGAGACAGATTAGACCTGCAGACTGACCGGAACCGGAGGGAAGTCTCGTAGTGGCCTCTGTGACTTCTCTGCAGGAAAGTGTCACACCGTGTGTGGGGTGGGAGCAGTGGACGTGGCCTTCAGGAGCCCCCCAGTCGCATTCGCACCTGCCGTCCCAAGCTCAGCCGGAGCTGGCCCCTGATCCCCCTGCCTGGCCCCAGGGACATCAGGACCCCCTGACCTGGCAGCGGCTCTGTGCTTTCTCGGTGCCTGACGTCACCCCCACGCTTCCTCACTGCAGCCACAGGATGGAGGACCCTGCCCTCGCCCCGGGCCCCCAGGGCCTCCACCCTGAGTCTGACGTGATGGTGTTGGGGTTGGTGGAATGGGCTGGCTCGGCTCCTCCTTCTCGTGCCTTAGGAGCCTGAGGTCCCCTCCGTAGTGAGTTCCCAGAACTCTTGGGCCGGGGCTCATGACCTGGTCAGTCTGAGCTTCAGTTCCCCATTTTCTAAATGGGGATGATGGCCTGACCAGGTTAAAGTGTTCATCTAGGGTTTTCTGTCGTGACAGTCATCCATCTGTTTACTGTGGTGCTAGGTTGTGGACCTAGGACCTTTGCACTAAGGTACATCTGCAAGATATTTTTTAGTTTGAAATGTCTTGCTGAGTTGCCGATGGGGATGGGACTTGTGACCCTCCCGTCTGAGCTTTCCGAAGCACTGGGATCACCTGAGCAGAACCCTCTGGCCGCCCCGGTCTTGGAGCGCAGCTGTGCCCCAGGTCCCGGCCCGCAGGGTGGCCTTGGGTATCACCAAGTGATCCTCCGTCCTGAGGGTCCCATGTCTTTCCCCGAGACGCTGGGTCTTCCATCCCCATGGGCTTTGTAGTTTAACAGCATTAACTTTGACCCTGAATTTCCTTTGTTGGCCAAAGAAAAGAAGTAGGCTCCTCGGGTAGGTCACCGTTTGTTGCGTGTCTGGGCCAGCAGGTGACCAGTACCTGGTCCCGCCCACAGACTGCTTATACCAGTGCTGTGATGGAGCCAGCCCTGGGGTCATGGGACCCCCAAGGGCCGGGGAGCAGCCGAGGAGGCGGTGCCGAGTGGGTCTCTAAACACAGACACGCGGGGCAGGGTGAGGAGGGTGGGCCGGAAGCCCAGGGACCCCGAGGCTGCAGTGATTGAGCCTCGATGTCGCCGAGGGTCCGAGACGGGTGGGCACAGTGAGCCTCGGGGCAGAAGCACCAAGTCCCGCAGGCCTGGTGCCAGGGCCAAGAGGAAGCTGGGGGCAGCGTGACCAGGACTTGCTCTTTCCTTTTGTCTTTCTGGCCCAGTCGTCTTCAGCCAGGAGCAGTTGTGTCCCTAGAGGACATTTGACAGTGCTGGTGATGGTTCGGGGATGGGGTGGGGTGGGTGCTGTAGTCATCTGGACCGAAGAGACCAGGGGTGTCCCTCAGCGTCCTGCAGCACACAGGACGGTCCCCGCTGCAGAGAGTGACCCGGGGTCAGCATTGCTCAGGCCGAGAGCCCGTCTGGCCCCACTAGTACCTACGTGATATGATCACAATACACGGTGGATGTTTGAATTAAATCGACGGCGAAAAGCACGTTACCATCAGGGCCCCTCCAACTGCAGCCCTCACTTCGGACGCACTCGGCCCACTGCTGTCGCCACCTCTGAAGCAGCTCCTGAAGAGCTGTTTCGTGGGTGTCGGTAGACGCTGCTGCTGGGCACCATCCCGCAGAAACGGCAGCCTCGCAAAACGGCACGCTGGGTCTCATCCACCTTGTTTGCGTGGTCTGGTACTGTGTGGCTTCTGGCCGTTCCCCCAAAGCCAAAACGACCACGAAAAGCAAATGTTTTAAATCTGTTCGGGACCCTGAGGTGGCCGGGACAGCATAATGAGAGAAGACGCTCATGAGAGAGGGCTGCCAGGGCTGCTCCGGAAAACGGCCAGGATGGAGGGAGGAGTGCGTTCAGAACCGGGGGGTGGGACTTACAGGGGAACGCGTGGCAGTGTCCTTTCCTCTCATACATGTTTAAAAATGTGAACATTGACCGTATTTTCCATCGCACCTCGTAGTTGGCATGCAGCGAGAGCTGAGCATCTGGGGTTCAGCCGAGGGGCTGGTACTGAATCCATCCTCATACTCGGGAGTGGCCTTCTTTTGGCCCGGTGTTCTTCCCGATGCTGTTTTGCGGGGTCGGGCGCATCATAGTGGTGACACGGGCAGACTACAGCCCTTGCAGTGTGTACTGGGGCCGCAGTGGCCTGGGAGTCCCCTCCCCAGGGCCCCATCCCAAAGTGCATGTCCAGCCTTCTCCTTATGTCCCCACGTGCTGCTGACAATGCCAGCCCTGCTTGGTGTTCAGGCCCACGGTGGCCCAAGAGTCTGGGTTTTCACGGCAGAACATTTCTTTTAAAAAGTGCCACTTGTCTTGAGGCCCTCGTTCTAGCCCCGTCCTCCTGCTCCCTGGGGGAGACCGACGTGTTGATAAACCAGTCACCTCTCCCTCTCCCTATCCACCCACAGCTCCAGAAGGCACTGGACTCAGCGTCTTGCGCCTGGGGTGGGGACTGGCTGCCGCAGGTCAGAAGTCGGGATCCCTGAGGAAGAGCCACTTTCCTGAGACTTCCGCTGCTGTGTTGCTGACCAGAGCCTGGACACCAGGGCCGCCGAGCTCTGCTCCAGTCTAGCGCGTGGTCACTGGTTTGGGACTGGTCTGACCACCACCCTGTCCTGAGGATGGTGCTCCAGTCCGCTCACTGCCCGGGCCCGGCCATCTCTCTGCCTCTCTCCGTCAGTCTCCTTGTTTTGATAGAGACGTGATGTGTGCCGGGCCTGAGTACGCTCAGTCCTCAGCCTCCCCGGGGACTGACATGCTCCGATTTCCCCATTTACAGGTGTGGCAGGCGACACCTGTCACTGTGTCCTGGGCGAGGAGCGCTGCTCTTTCCTGAACTTCGGGTACAGCATGCTGACCATCCTACTCCCACCTCCAGCACCTCTGTCTGCGCCCCTGCTGTGGAACGGTCCCCACTGGGGTGCGGGGGCTTTCACACATTCACGGTTAGATGCTCTCGGGAGCGCTGTGAAATAGGTGCGGGTTTTCACCCTTGACAGATGGGGAAACTGAGGCCCGAGAGAGGAGCTGAGTTCGCAGGGCTGGCCTTTTGCTGTGTCTTGGCTCTCAGCTCAGGGTCGCCCTCGCCAGAGAAGTCAGCCCTGAGCCCTGAGCCCTGAGCCCTGAGCCCTGATGCGGCCCAGTTGCAGGTTGTTGACCTTGGGCACATGATCAGCTCTCTGCGGTCACGATCTGTCCCTGCCCCTGGAGTGCAGGGTCTCAGGATGATGTCTGCTTACCCATTAGGCTTTCCTGTTTGCTTTGCCCGTGAGCCACTGGTGTCACGGCCCTGGGGCCCAGCGTGAGGCGGAGGTCCCCGGAGGCCTCCCTCAGCTCCCTGGGAGTTCAGTCTCACCCCAGGTTTCAGCTCAGCCACAGTTCAGGCAGCCAGCCCTCGGTGTGTGCGGTAATGACTGTCATTTCCCGAGTAACCCTCGGCTCTCGCGCGATATTGTGACGGGGATGTAAGGAGCGGTGACACCCCAGCCCCTGTAATTGCAGCTTTGAAAGCACTGCCACCACCTCCGGGGGAAGAGGGGCTTCACGGCGTGTGCTGGCGGTGTCACCTCTGAACTCGGCTTTCCACGTCCTAGCTGCTTTGTGAGTGGAATGGTGACTCACGGAGGTGCCCGTGGGCTCACCCCCTGCACCTCCAAAGTTGTGTGCACAGCTCGGTCGATTTCGGCTGGGACTGCTGCTGCCTGACGAGCCTGGGTCCCCCGTCACTTCATCTGTGGCCCTCTGTTGAGTGCCCATCACAGGGATGCCCTGGTGCTTCTGCAGGGGGCTGACGTGTTGCAGAACAGCAGTGACAGCGAGCTCTGTCCCCCGGGCGCTGACGCCAGGCGCCATCTTCATTGCCTTGGGCGTTGGCACATTGAGCCCGCTCGCTGCCTGCTGTGGGCTCTGTTAACGTCCCTGCCTCAGTGGAGGGAGGCTGAGGCCTAGAGAGGCCTGCAAACCCCGGGACAGGGGGCAGGAGGGCGCAGAGCCAGAACCGGAGCCCGGGCGCCCTCCAGAGGCCGGGCTTTGACCGTCCATGGGGCTTGGCCCCGAAGCCAGCATTCCTGGGGTGTGGTGTGGCTTCTCTCTGGGGTGTTCATTTGTTCCCTCTTTCAGGGAGGGTGGTGAGAGGCGAGGCGGGAACAGTGACAGCGGGCGGTGCTGGGTGCTGTGGTCTGACTTCCGCTGAGGGCACACTGAGCTGGGGCGGCGACTTCCCTGTGGACGCGGGCGTGAGGGTGCTGCCCCTCGGAGATTCCAGGCGCCCGTTCCCGCTCCCTCTCCTCCCCGCCGACTCCTGTGCTTTCTCTGGTCACAGCCAAGGCTGTCCCTGCACCCCCGGGACCAGAGTGTGGTCTCTTCTGTGTCCACAGCTCCCAGTGCCGCTGTTTTGTGGCCCTCTTGTCGGTGCGTCTCTGTCAAGGGGTAGAAGCCTTTGCTTTTTGGATACTGAATGAAGATCCACGTACTGCATTTATCCTACTTAGGTGCTCAGTGTTTTTGAATCTGCAAAAATACCTCTTTGTATGTAAACTGTTCAATTACATGTCATCGACACCTCTATTTATTTATTTCAAATGAGAGGCAGCCTCCTCCTGCCCCCAGCTTCTCAGATCTACTCCTGCTGCTCAAGGAGGGGAGGGATTAAGCAGTGTTGTGAAGCCCAGGCAGTCTGGCTTTTTCTTGGAGGCAGAAGGCCCAGCTTCTCTGGCTACACTGAAGGGGTGCTCATGTGTCCCCACCCCGAGGGCGCTAGGTGTCTGAGGATGGCTGAGATGTGGGGATTCGGAATCGGCCAGGGCTCTCGCTGTGCAGGCCCCCAGACTGGCTCCTGCCCCTGCAGCAGAGAAGGAGCTGATCAGAGGAGGCGGGGTGGGGATGGCGTCCAGCTAGCTCAGGGCTTCAAGGCCCTCTGGGGACCCCGTAGGATGGCGGTGCCAGCCAGCTTGTAAGGGTCTGGCAGGCTTGGAGGTCCACGTCCTGGGAGAAAGGACACCTGGCCCTGGTACCCGTGCCCACCTGGTGATGGGCTCGGGGCCTTCTGACCCACGATCTTGCTGGGACTATGCTTGGGGGACGATCATGCCAGGAAAGGAACTTGGGGCTGCTGGCATAAAAATAAGAGGGAAACAGTCGCTTTGCTACAAGTTCTTGGGCCCCCCCAAAGCGTCTCAGAGATGTGCAGGGTGCAGCCTGGACGCGCATGGTGCTGAGGCCAGAGTCTCTCCAGATGGAACGGTAGGCACAGGGCACCCCAACACGGGAGCCGAGGCGTGCAGGGAGGTTGCTGGCCTTGTGGACCCTGGGTAGGAAGAGCGGGAGGGGCCGAGCGTGGCTTCCTGCAGGACAGAGGCCCAGGGTGGGTCAGTGGCAGCGAGGAGCCAGTTTGACCTGGGGCTGTGGGCTGGAGGGTGACGTGCGGCGGGGCAGAGCACGGTGGACGGGAAACAGGCCCGGGTGTGCAGCCCCTGCCGTGTGTCTGATGCCGGCCTGAGTGCTTCGCTGTTGCTGTTGGCCACTCGGTGCTTCAGGTACTGCTCTTGCACAGGTGAAGGACGGGAGCTCAGAGGGGCTGCGTGTCTTGGCCATGGTTACACAGCACGCAAGTAGCAGAGAAGGGTCTGGAAGCAGACCTGGCCTCCGCTGTCCCTTCCTCTGAGGTCGGAATCCTCGGCGGTGAAGTCGCACCTGCTGGCCTGTCCTGGTTGGTTGTCCCGAGTCCTGTCCCTTGGCCTTTCCTATGTTCTTGGTCCTGGGCATGGCCGGGCATGGACGGGGTGGTGGCGGATGGAGAGGGTCTGAGGACACGTTCTCCTTCTTGTCCCTGCAGAGCCTCTTGTCCTCCCTCCCTCCCTCTCCACGAGGAGCTGGAACAAAGCTGGCAAAATTGGAGTCAGCAGAAAAATCTAATTTTCACCTTGGACATGTTGTAGCTGACAGATACTAACCCGGCTTCCAGGTGCGCCTTCCAGGTCTGCGCCGCCTCCTTCCTGGGCATCGGGAGGTGAGCTGTGGCCTGGACGCGGTGTCCGTGTAGGTGGGAGTGTCCAGGCCACCGCGGGCCTCAGCCTGCCATCCAGTGCAGTGGGTGTGGCGGGGTCCAGGGCTCACCTACTCTCGAGGCCTCAGGGAAGGCAGAAATCTGAATTATGCTCTAAAATGGAAAAGTTAGCAACATATTTAAGAATGTTGGGGAGACCACGGAGCCAATGAGAGCAGCTGCAGGGCCCAAACTTGCTTGCGGTCCATGGGGCAGCAGGCCTGGACTGGGTTATTTGGGTCTCTTCCAGCTGGGTGAGATAGGACTACATTTAATATGCATATAAATAAAGATCAAGTGTTTGCCTCCGAGATATATTGATTTGCATTTATCGATGAGGCCTCTGGTTTACACAGTGCAGCTAAACTCAGAGTTAATAATGGGGCGGGAGCTTCTCTGACAAATTTTAATCACAGATTAGGAACCTGTGTGCCCTGCCTCTCCCGCTGGATCACTTCTGCCTTCTCCAGTCTGCCTTTAATCTTTCCTGCTGCAGGCTTAGCCTAGCCTGGTTTCCATGGAAACAGAGGATGCCACCCCTGCAGAAGGGGGGAGAGAGAGAGAGCGCGCA
>NW_022900935.1:2431406-2466838 GCF_012274545.1 Fukomys damarensis
TGCTGCAGGCAGCCTAGCCTGGTTTCCATGGAAACAGAGGATGCCACCCCTGCAGAAGGGGGGAGAGAGAGAGAGCGCGCACGCGTGCGAGCAGAAGGGGGCGTGGTGTTGAGAGTCCCATCACCTGGGGAGCTGCCCTGGGGAAGTTACTCTAACTGCAGGACCTGAGAGGGCAGGTGTCTCTGAAGCCAGAGGGCGGCCCAAGCAATGGCAGGATTTGTTGGCTCTCGTCAATAGTAGAGAACCTTGGCCCAGCGGCCAACTTTGTCACTTTTGCTGCTGTCTCGGTCTCTGCCCTGGAAAGTGCTTGGGGGTCACTTCCTGTCGTGTCTGGGAAGCGCTGGGTTACAGGCTCTTTCCAGGAGAGGCCTAGAAGAGCCCGCAGTGTCAGAAAGGGGTCTAGAGGCTGTGGTAGCGAGTGAGCCGGTCGTTTCTCTCGTGAGCAGTGGGGTGAGATGAACCTCGGGTGGGGAGGGAGAGCGACTGAGCGGCACTGGGCTGTGTGTGCGAGAGCTGCCGTGGGAGGCTCTGACCGGAAGGAGGAAGAGACAGAGGAGTGTGTGGGAGAGAGGCCCTGCGGGCCCAGCACGGGTGTGCCGGCAGCGGCTGTGGGTCCGGGCGTTCCCTGGCCTCTGGGTCCCTGTAGGATTGGGGTGACAACTCGGAGGGGCTGGAGAGGAACCTAAGTGACTGGGCGTGGCTGTGTTCCAGGAACTCTCACTTGCGGTACTGGAGTCCGGATCGCACATACACTCCCTGAGCAGTGAAATACTCTTCTTTTTCTGACCCGCCCCCCGACGTTTATAAGTGCAGAAGCTACCGTTGTTGGCTCTCCGGCCGCCGGTGTAAAAGCAGGCAGTCGGATGGATTCAGCCGGGGCTGGTGCTGCCTCGGGGAGACAAAACGCCCATTACCTGTTCATTCCTAGTCACGGATGTTACCTTCTCCATCACTGCTGTTTGATTCTGAGGGGCCAGGGTGAAGGCAGTAACATATTTGGTGCAGAAAGCCACGTTGGGTGAAGGAGGGGCACAGTAGCTGTCCCCAGGCACGGAGCCAGGCCCTGTCCTGTGTGACCCGGGATGTCCCCTGGAGCTGATGACCGGCGTGACGGAAAGGGGGGAGTTGGGCTGTGGAGCGGGTGGTGCCTGTCTGCAGCTTTGCCAGCGGGGAGGCAGGTGCCGGGGAGCTGCCGGCTGCCGTCTGGGGTGGGCCCCAAGGTGGGTGGCACTATCTGGAGAGCAGCCCGCCTCTGGGTTGGGTAGCTGGGGGGTCCTGTCCTCCTGCAGCCCCTTCGTTCAAGTCATCCGGAGCTGGGTGCCGGCCCCCCTTCCCGTGGAGCAGCAGGAGAGGATGTACAGGCACCTGGCTTCGGCTTTTGCTGGGGGTTGGGGGTGTTGGGGTCGGGCATGGCACCCGGCACAGGTAGGCCTGTGGCCTTTCACTCATTTCCACCCTGGTCTTGGCCTTTGGTCCCAGGGCCTGGCGTGTCCTGGGGGGCCAGGGAGAAGCTGCCCTGTGGGCCGTGGCCTGTCCACGAGGAGCCTGCTGTTGTCGGGTCCTCCGCAGAGCTGGGTGCCAGCACCACTCGGGGAAGGTGGGGTCTGCAGTGCAGGGGCTCAGGGCCCTGTCAGTGGGGGGACAGGGAGAACCCATGGAGAGACACAGACGAGGCTGTGGTGCCCAGGGTGACCCCCGGATGTGACCACAGCAGGGGTCTCCTCCTGCAGACAGGGTGTTGGGAGGTGGTAAGGTTCGAAAGACGGAAGCTGGGGCTGCTACTCCCAGCCCAGTGTGCCCTTCTGGGCCCTGGCCCGAGTGGCTCAGACAGGGCTCCCCCTTCACCCCAGCGATACCCCACGGGGAGCTGGCAACATCACTGTGATGAGTAGATGTTGGCTGCGGGCCCAGGTCACCTCTCAGGCCACAGAGCAGGAGGAGTGTGAGTTGGAACCTGGATCTGAGGACAGCAGCTCGTGCCCCAACTCCACCCTGTCCAGTCCTGGGCTCACCGGGGATCAAACCCGGGACCTTGTGCTTGTGAGGCAGGTGCCGGAACCACTGAGCTACATCCCCCGCGCCAGTAACTGTGCTTTTATTGCTGTTCAGCTTCTCTCCACAGGCTACCTCTGTAATCCTCACCCTTCTCTGTGAGCTGTGCCGTTTCACAGATGAAGAAACTGAAGCACAGGGACGTTATGGGACTCGCTTGAGGTCGCAAAACCAAGGAGCCACAGAGCTGAGCTTTGAGCCCAGGAATTGTGACTCCGAAGCCTTTACCACTTGGCTCTGCAGCCTTGAACTTGGCCACAGAGTCCTTAGCAGAGCACCCGCCACTGGGGAGCCTTGACCCGCTCTCACGTCACGTCCCTGTGCCCGCGTTGGGGACAGCGGCCCCCTGTCACGATGCCCTCACCTCGAAGGGTGCTCTGCGTGTGAGGAGCGGCCTGCCCCACCGTCACACAGCACACGTGCGCCTCCAGAGTTCTATGCTGCGCAGACCGGCGCCGTAAAGCCACGGGGTGTGCGGAGGAACACGAAACGCTTTGTCGGGGTGCACACGGAGCAGGTAGGCATCTGATAAAGTGGTAGTGGGATTTTATGTGTGCCGAATGGCTAAGAGATGCATAAATATGACCACAAATTCAGTGTGTTATCTGGGGAAGACGAAGTTCTCTGTACAAGTGTGTGCGCGCTCTGCGTGCCAGCTGCTCCCCTGATGCCCACATCTGCCACCCTGTGTGCCGGGGAAGAGAACCAGAGCGAGAGAGCCGTGACAGAGCGGGAAGAGAGCGAGAGAGAAGCCGAGGGGAGAGACGGAGGGCAGGGTTGCAGCTGCTGAGTTTTGCAGAGCAAAGGAGGAAAGTATAGCCTGGTAGGCTGTGGCTGGCTTTCTTTTTCTTTTAAAAATGCTTTGTTTCTTGAGACAGACTCTCACCGCGAGGAGAGTTGTCTGAGCTGGACTTGAACTTGCAGTCCTCCTGCCTCAGCCTCCCGGAGTGCTGGCATTTCAAGCGTGAGCTGCCGCGCCCAGCTGTGGGGAGTGGTTTTCTGTTGCAGTTTGTGTTTCTGGGGGACAAATTCCTGAGAGAGTAGCTGCCAAGTTTTCATAATGCTCAGATTCTGAACACATTTTAACTTTCCAAGTTAGCGTTGGTGTGGGGTGGGCGGTGCTTTGAATCAGGAGTTGGGGTCTTTTCTAAACAGAGACTTCCTGTCAGGCGGCCTCACCCCGGAAGGCAGGCTTCCCCCAGCAACTCAGGGGCTAGGATGGCATCTGGGATTTGAGTCTGCCCCCTCCTCAGCCCCTGGCAGCTGTGCTTTTGGGATCTTGAGGCTCCACTTGGGTCCTCTAGTAACCCCTGACCCCACCCCCAGGACCCCTGGAGCCTTTGTTGTTTGCCCAGCAAATCCTGGGCAAAGCCGTGGTGCCCAGGGGTCTCGGTTGCTGCTCTGCAGCACAGTGCACCGTGGGCTGCTGAGTGGGTAATGAGGCTTCGTCGTGGCTCCTCCTTGGAGTGAAGAGGAAGAAAAAAAAAAACCGAAGGATTGCCCGGAATTTATTAGTCTAATTACATTTTCCTAATGTGGTTGACCCCGGCTCACAGCAGCGGGCTTATCAGAGCTGCAATCACACCAGCATTATTGGGGTTTTAATAAGAGTCAATTGGTTATTGCCCTTGCTGCGTCGGACACCACGGATGTAATCCCCGGAGCCCTGGGGAAGGCTGGGCGCTCGCTTCCTTTGCAGGAATATTATTTACATTAATAACAAGGATTAGAGGCTGCTTCACTGCTTAGGAGAGGCAGAGGTTTTCTTTGTTCAGGCGGCTCCCAGCTGCCTGAGGACAGTCAGAAGAGCACTGGGCTGGGAGTGAGGAGCCCAGGCTTCTGGCTCCAGCTCGCTCCGGCTTCCACACCGCCATACCTTGCTGTGTGATCCTAGGGAAGCTGGCTGCCTCTCTGGTCCCTCCTGTGTGAAATGAGAAGACATAAGTCATGACAGTTGAGAGTGCACAGGAGACAGTTTCCTAAGGCCTAGCAAGTGTTCATAAGCACCGGCCACTGCAGAGATAGCCAAACAGCGGCGGGCAGTGGCTCAGTCCCACCCTCACATCTGCTTCCGGTGCTGCAGAGCTGCTTGGTCTCTGCGATGAGCACCCGGGTGTTGCGGGCTTGCAATGCTGCTCCTTCCTCGGCTGTGATTTTGGAGTGTACTGCAGACCTCCCTGTGCCCTGGTTTGCTCCCTGTGCAGTGGGCATGAGGGAGGCTGAGTGAGAGACCTCTGCGTAAGCTCCGGGGTAGGCTCTGCTGGTGCAGAGGGTGCCGGTTACCGCGAGACGTGGGATTTCTGTGCGTCTCCGCTCTGATTTGTCCAGTGGGGAGGGGGATCCAGGCCACCTTCGCAGGGTCGTGGGGAGGACGCGGTGAGGTCGCCCTGATGGCAACAGCTCGAGCCTTGAGAGCAGCAGGGACAGGGGCCGAGGCTGGCCCAGCCGTGGTTCTGCAGACAGACCCAGAAGTGAGCTCAGGTTCCCCAGGACTCAGCAGCTGAGGAAGGGTCACTTCCTGCCTTTCCTCGAGTCGTGTTTGTCGCTGGCTGCAGTGTGAGGGCCAGGGGTGGAGGGTGTGTGTGTGTGTGTGATTGTTTATCTACTATTGTGGATGACAGGGCCAGATATGACGGCCAGCATATAGTAGTTACTCAGGAAATCCCAGACAGACGTCTTGATCTGCGTGGAGCTTGCGCTCTGTCAGCTGAACCTCATGGGGAGAAGTAAAGCAGGGGCGGGGACGCGGGAGCCCAGCATGGGAGGCCCTGAGCAGGTCCTCCTGGAGCAGAAGCCCCAAGGCTGTAAGGAGCAGGCTGTCCAGCTCTCCGGAGGGGCAGCAAGGGCAAAGGCCCGGAGCTGGGCTCTGAGCTGAGGTGGTGGAGGCGTAGCAGGGAGCCTGGGAGCAGGAGGACAGAGGACCATGTGAGGGCAGCCTGGAGAGTCAGGCTCTGACCTTGGGAAGGCCCCTGAGTGGCTGACTGGGCTGAGGGCCCCCCCCGTCTTTGTTCCCGTCCCTGGTGACAGGTGTCCCTCTTGCCCAGACAGGAGCCCCTCCCGTGTCAGGCTCCACCCCAGCCCTCTTCATCTTCCTGCTCCCGATGCATATGTGACCCAGGGTGTCAAGAGAGGGGCCTAGAGTTGCCCCGCCAGCCTGGCCTCCTGGGGTGCCCTCTCCGTGCTCTGGGAATGAAGCCTGACCCCCAAAATATAGGTGGGGAAACTGAGGCCAGTTGGGCCCAGAGTCCCCCCGCAGATGAGAGACCCAGGGCTAACGTCAGACAGGGAGGCTGGCACCCCAGGCTTCCACCGGTGGGGATGAGGGTCCTGGGAGGAGCTCTGTGGCTTGAGTTCTCGGCCCGGAAGCAGAGGAAGAAAGCGGCTGATCTGCCGTGAGGCCGCCCCTGGGCTGGGGAGGTGTGTGCTTCATGAGCAGAGGTGCCTGAGGCCAGGACCTGCCAGCGCTGTCAGTGTGAAAGGTTCCCGGAGACCCAGAGGTGACATTGAAGGAGACCACTGGGGCGTGGGCCAGGCACGCAGCAAGGTCACCTGTGACCCCCAACACCGAATCCCCTGGCCACGCCAGCCTGCATCCTGCATCCTGGTCAGGCAGTAAGGGCTGCTCCTTTTGGAAATGCTTTCCGTCCTTTGTGTGCACTCTGCTCCAGACCCTGTGAGTCTGAGAAGGGTCCTCTGGGATCCTCCCCTCCCTGCACACCCAAGAGCCGCGCTGTTCTCTGTTGGGCAGCAGTCCAGAGCCAGGACAAGGGTCCCCAGGCAGCGTGGGGTGTGCTGGGGCTCCTGGAGGAGCCCAGGTCCCAGTCCTGATTCTTGGGCCCTTCTTAGCCCGCCTCTGCAGAGAGCTGCCTGGTCACCTGCATGACCCAGACGCCACCATCCGCCACTGGCGACTTCTGTGTGCCCGACAGAGCGCCTCTTGGAATCCTTTCTCTCTCAGCCCCAGTCCGTCGCTGTTCCCAGGCTGACATGTGTCTTGATTCCTTCCCTCGCTGTACCAGGAATCATATCGGTCAGCTTTCCCGTCACTGGGACACAGTGCTCAACGCCCACAGTTTAAAGGAGGAGAGGTTTAATGGAGCTCAGGATTCTAGGGATTCAGCCCATTGTCAGCTGGCTCCAAGGCAGGAATTCCACATGGGAAGGGCATGGTGCCAGTTACTGCTTCGAGGGCTGAACGGGAGCCAAGTTCTGCTGATGTCATTGGTTCTGGGGCACTGAGCAAATTGATCTACACGGAGATATAGGTTTACCTGAGAGCTGTGCTTTGCCAGAGACAAGCCATGAGTTTGCCCCTGTGGTGGGAACAGGAGCTAGGGCAGCTTAGGAAACTTGGTGAGTACAAGGGGTTGCTCCAGACTCTGAGCCTTGGTGTAGAAAGCCTGCTTTTCCTCAGTGTGTCTTATTGGCCCAGAGGGGCTGCAGAGCCACAGCATTTCCATCATGCATCCCAGATGACCTTCTGACTACCAGGAACACAGGGCTGAAGCCTCCATCAGAACTCAGGAAGGGGCCAACATTAGCAGCTCACACCGAGACCCCGGATCATCTTTTCCTGATCCCCGCATAAACACCATAGCACTGAGGCCTTGTTGGTAGCTGATATGTTCTTGAACGCAGCTGCCAATTCAGCGAGAGGCCGGTTTCTGGTGGGACAGAAACCCCACGGGCCCCGAGATCCGAGAAGCAGAGTTGTGAGAGGAAGAGTAGTACCACATTCTGCCCACCGAGCTGTGCCTGGCTCCGCTGGGAGGCTTTAGGCAAGTTGCTTCTCCCCTCTGGGCCCAGGAAGGGATGGCTAGAGACCGAAGGGCCGTGGTGCTCTGGGAGGACGTGGGCTGTGTCCCGGTGTGTGGGGGAGTGGACTGCCGGGGCCCCAGAGCCCAGTGGCCAGTGTGGGGAACGGGGGTGGATGACACGGGCTGCGCAGGGCAGGGGGTGCTGCTTGGCTCGGTGGAGCTCTGGCCTCCTCTAGATGCTCCTGCCCTGTGGCTCACTCCTAGCCCAGCCCCAGCCCGAGTTCCTGCTGCAGTGAGTGGTCCCGCCCCTGGTTTGAACCCTCTGGGCTCCTGTACCAGAGCATCAGATCCCTCTTTGGGATGCTGTCCCCCCCTCTTGCTTCCCGCTCAGTGTGGGTGACCCTCAGCAGGCACCTAGCTTGACCAGAGCCACCACGCCCACCCACCTCTCCATGTTCGATTCCTGCGCCACCCTGGCTGGACTTCCCTCCTGCCTAGATGCTTCTCCATTGTTCTGCAAAGGGAGCTGCCCTGCTGCTCAGGATGGTCTGGGCTCTGCTGTGTTAATCAGGACCCCTGAAACTTAGGCGGCTTCACCCAGCTGCACCACTCCTGCCCAGGCGACGTGCAGGGGGCGGAGCGGCTCCCGGGGCAGGTCTTTCAGGCAGCAGCCGTGAGAGACAGGGTTGCCTGACCTGCGGCTCTACCCTCAGCCTGGGCACAGAGGTGGCCTCCTGCCTTTAAATGCCTGAGCTCAGTGGTGACCACCTCTGCTCGCACAGTGTGGTCCCCACCAGGCTTGGAATGGGGACCTTGATTTGGGGAGCTGGGGATCCATCACACCCCCTGAGTCCAGAATGTTCTCTGGCTCTTGGTGACTGGTGGTGACAAAGAAGCAGCTGTTTCCTGAACAGAGCCCCTACCCAATAGAGGACAGGGCCTGGGTGGGCTGGGTCTGGCCCAGGATGGCGCCTCGAGTCTGTGGAGAGCAGGAGCAGGTCCCTGTCCTCGGCTCACCGGGCACTGTCCATGCAGGGACAGGAACATTGACTCCGGGGCTCTTGTGAAATTATTTTAAGACCTTAGAAAGCAAATTAGAATTTCAAACCATCCAGCCCTCTGGAAAGCAGACTGGGGGTGTGTTTGAAGTAATTTAATTTTTGCTGTTTTATTAATAGGCTGTGGGAGGGGATTGGAGGGGCGGGGAATGGCGCTGGTGAGGGTGTTGGCTCCAGGCCGGGGTAGCTGGTGTCACTGCTGAATCAGGGCCTCAGAGGATGTGCAGGGTGGGGCATTGGGGGTTAGGGGAACCCAGCTCCGGACTTGCTGAGGCTGCAGAGCTGTGAGATGGCTCTGGGCTGATATACAGGTTTGGGAACCACAGTTGTAACCGGGAGGCTCCCAGCCGGGTCTGTGGTCTCCCCGGGACGGAGGGGTACCCACTTCCTGTGGCTGCTATAGCAGTGGACCACACACTGAGTGACTTACGGTCTGACAGCGTCTCCGGGCTGAAGTCACATGCCCGCCGGGCCGTGACCCTTGCAAGGCTGAAGGGAAGGATCCTTCTGGCCCCTTCCAGCTTCCGGGGGATCCCGGTGATCCTGGGCTTTGTTGGCATCGCTCCAGTCTGTGCCTCGTCCTCACATGGCTGCCTTCTCCTCTTCCTCAGATGAATCTAGAGCTTGGATTTTGGCATGACGAGCACACGCTCATGTTCAGGGTAGGACTCCAGGGTCTGTGCATCCCCTACCCCTGCATACCCGCCGACCCTGGTCAGGACCCCCGCTGGAGGAGAAGGCAGAGGGGAGGCGGTGGTGCTGGAGGCCGCAGGTGCTCACGAGAGATTTGACGGGGGGTGGGAGACCTCGGCCAGGCCGCAGAACCGATTTCTGGTTTTGAGGTTTCCAAGCTAGAATGGGAGTGGAGAGGCCTCCTGCCCTTAAAAGCTCTGTCATTACACTTCGACTGTTTTTCGGTTGTTGTTCCGTTTCACACAGCAGTGCCGCCTGCGGTGGGATCACCAAGGCAGTGCAGGTAAACAGGGTGAGGAGAGTCCCTGAGACCCCAGGCACACGTGAGACCTTTGGACCTGCTCCTGGTGTGTTTTAGTTCACACGGGTGGGTGACCGTGTGGGATAGCACAGCTCACGTTGTGTCCTCAGATGAGGCATTTTCGTGTGAAGTGATGCTTGTGAGAAGGCCTCTGCAGGTGGCATAGAAGTTTGCTGCCTGGAGGTCCAATAGCATAACCTGTCCTCTGCTGTTAGGGGATCTGCTTTGTCTCCTTTCCTTTTTTTCTATCAACTCTGCAGTGAACATCTTCAGGTTGTGCCTTGGGCACGTACTTCTCTAGGGGAAAGTATTATATTTATGAGCCCTGAGCTGTAAGGTACCTCCCTGCAGCGGTCACTTCCTGTCCCAGGGGTGGGGAAGTGGCTTCTATTGGCCCTGTGACCCTAACTTGTCCCACTTGTCGGATTGTGCCCGGGACAAGGCACCCATTACTTGTTACTTGTCTTAGTCTGTTTCAGTCATTGGTGTAACAAAATACCTGAGACTGGGTGATCTGTAAAGAATGGAGGTTTATTTGGCTCAGGGTTCTGGAGGCTGAGAAGCCCAGGAGTGTGGTGCAGGCCTCTCCTTGGCACCTGCTCAGGACCTCATGATGCATCATAACATGGCACAGGGCACCCATGGCGAGACGGGGCCACTGGTGCCACCATGCAGCTGCATTCTCGTGACCTCAGTGGTCCTGGTCACCTCCTGAAGGCCCTTCTCCTCGTAACGTGCGCCTTGGGGTCACGTCCCAGCACACGCAGGGTGAGGGACAATCAGACCGCAGCATTCTGTGCCTGCTCGGAACTGGCTGGGAAGAGAGGAACAGGAGCCCCGTCTCTGCCAGCCTTTGGCTCTCCTGGCCCTGCCTTTCAGTCTCTGCCTGTCCTGGAGATGAACACGCTGTGTCTCAGGACAGAGCTGACTGTGGCCGTCAGGCTCCCTGTGGCCCAGCTGCCGGGGTTCCCCTAGTTCTAAGGAGAAGCTCTGTGTTCTGGGGGAAGCTTTTCTCCACTGGCTTGGGATTCTGGGGCAAGAAGTCTCTCTTGGCTTGCGTGAAAGGATGAGAGGGATAAAGGCCTGGTGTGAAGTCACTGCTCCTGCCTTGGTCGGCTGGCTGGGGGCCTGTGGCTGCCCTGAGTCGGGAGTCTTTGAGGGGGGCCCATTGCACCCTCCGGTGTCCCCAGGATCCCGCTCCCACCGGGCCCACGCTGCGCAGGCTGGCGTGTCTGCAGGCCTCGTTGTCTTGTCTGGGGAAGCTGGCCCGGCCCTCACGTACTCCTAGGAACGTCAGATAGCGACTTATGCAGTCCCCTGTGGCTTCTGTAGGCTTGGCAGAATGATTTATGGTAATCTGTTTTCTCAGGAGTTGTTACTCTTCCGAAATGAAACTTTTATTATTTGTGCCCACAGTAAAAGAAATTTTTTTTGAGTGCACAGGATGCTGGGGAAGAGATTCTGCCCTTGGACCTGCCAGGGGCCTTCTAAGGGCTCTGCATGCTTGGACCCCCAGCCCCCGAGTGGGGACCGTGCATCTCCTTTCTGCGGGGGGAGGTGGAGTCCGGGCAGGGGACACAGTTAAGACCCCTGTAGTCCTAGGCACCCAGCGGATCTGGGTTGTGTGCTCACCGTGCCATGTGCTCTGTGGCTTTCGGACGGCTGTCCTCCTGGGTTACGTGGGTGTGCCGTCCACCCTTGGTGGGTCTGACAGGACCACAGGGCCTCCGGCTTTGCTCATTCGGGTGCGTGGCGAGCATGGAGGGACGTTTTCAGAGGCTGGCGTCGTTCTGTAACATGCTGTCCCGGCTCTTGGACTGGCCCCTGTTTCGGGGCCATGAGAGTCCCTGTGCCGTAGCTTGTTTCGAGGATTAAAGGAACGAGTGCTGGTGACTTCGCTGAGATCTCAGGGGTCCCAGATCCCTTGTCTCTTGCTTCCTTCTAACCCTTCAGGGTCCCAGATATTAGCAGCACCTGTCTAGTGTGACGGCGCTGCTCCTGGGGTCTCTGCCCTGACTCCCTGTGGCCCCACGCAGCTGTTAGCAAGTTAACATCGCTGCTCTTTAGCCTGAAGCTCATTTCTTAGGGTTATTGGTTTATAATTTTTCGATCCGCTCTTCTGTTTCTTCACGTGGTGAGTATGTTCATTTTTCCTCGCTGTGTAATGAATGACTACAGATTCAGAGCTGAGAGCAACACGCATTTATAATCTCATGGGTTTGGGGACCAAGAGCCGGGAACACCACACAGGGTCCTCTCGCGGGGCCACACCGGGCTGTGTTCTCACTGGGGCTGGTGGGGGGGACAGCTCACGTGCCCAGGCTGGCAGCGGGATCCACCCCTGTGCTGTAGGGCTGGGGCCTCTGCTTCTCGGCTGTTGACTGGGCCTGCCGTGTGGTGCTGAGCGTCCTCTGCCCGCTGCCATCCAGTACCCTCTGTGGGCAGTCCCAGCATGGCACTTGGCTCGTCAAGGCCCACGTGAGCTGGTCCCTCCTCTGTCTCCCAAGACAGAGCCTAACGTAGCAGCACAGGGTCCTAAGAGAGGCATCCCAGCTCCTCTGCCTCCTGTTCTGTTATTTTTTGCAGAACTGGGGGTTGAACCCAAGGATTTTGAACTGAGCTACATTCCCCAGCCCTCTTTATTTATTTATTTGAGTCAGAGTCTTGCTGAGTTGCTAAGATGTTCAGACAGGGCTCCAGCTTGTGATCTTCCTGCCTCAGCCTCCCAGAGTGCTGGGATTGCGAGCGTGCACCACCATGCCCACCTTGCCCGATCTTGTTGGTGAGAAGGAAGCCGAGGTCCCACCCAGACTCGGGAAGGGATTAGACACAGATGTGGATCTTAGGAGTCTCCTTCTGGTACCTCTGCCACAGTGAGTGTCATCAGCTGGCAGCTGTTTAAAGTGATAAAACTGAGAGTTACTCTCTCAGAGCACAGCAAATCCCATCCAGTTAGGCCACCAGATGTCCCTTGGCTTTGCAGGTCTGGGCTGTGTTCTGGAGAGTTCTGAATGCCAGAGAGGTAGATTATGTCCCTGTTCTTAGATGCTAGTAGATTTCTTTCTTTGTTTTTGTTTTTTGTTTCTTTTTTTCTGCAGTACTGGGATTTAAATCCAAGGAGAGTGGAGCTATATCCCCAGCTTTTTTATTTGGAGACTGGGTGTTTTAGCCACTTTCCTCCTCTCTGGGACAAATTATCTGGCACCTGCAACTTAGGGGTGGAGAGATTTATGTTGGCTCGCTTTTCAGAAGCTTCAGTCCTTACCTGCTTGGTGCGTGGTGGAAAGGTGGAAGGAAAGCACTCACCTCTTGCCTGTAAGTGGAGCGAGAAGGGAGGAGCCAGGCAGCTGGGCCTTCCAGGGCCCCACAGCGCTGCCTCTGTCCAGGCCACAACTCCAAACCACAAGTCAGCTGTAAGCCCCCATTCAGTGGCCTTCCAAAAGCCTGCCTAAGGACACACAAAGCTCTTGGGGGAAATCTAGATATAAATCCTATCACAGGGTCTTGCTAAGTAGCCCAGGCTGACCTGGAGCTTGTGACCCTCCTGCCTCAGCCTCTGGGTAGCTGGGGTTCCAGGCCTTTGTGGCCTGATGTGAGAGGGACGGTGGAGGTCAGGGTGTGAAAGTGGGCTGGAGACTGAGAGGAACAGGAAGGGAGGGGACAGGGCGGTGACTTCATTGCTTGCTGGTGCCGGAGTCTTTCAGAGATGAGGCTATGTAAAGCGTGTGGATGTTCTGTTAAGCATTTGTGGGTTTTTCCTTTGTCTTCCTGCAGAGACCCCTCGCTTACCCTGGGACCCACACCAGTGATCTAGCAGGGATCTTTTCATCTTTTTCCACGCTCTTAGAACCATGTACAGTTGGCCTTCTGTATCCAAGGGCTCGGCATCCACGATTCCACCAACCGTGGATCAGAAATATTAAAACACAGTTGTTTCTCTGCGCTGGACATGCACAAATTCTTTTCCAGTCGTTGTTCTCTAAGCAGTGCGATCTGAAAACCATGTGTACAGTGTTGACATTGAATTTGGTTTTCCGGGTAACGAGCACAGTGCCATCGTCCATGAGAACCTTTTCTTGTTCATTCCCCCATTCCCCACAGAAATCCTTCAGGACTAAAACTCCAGCAAACCCTTTTAACCAGTGTATGGTACTCCAGAGTGTAGATGCACTGAAATTTAGCTGACAATTCCTCTATTGATTGGCATTCTTTTTATTTCCCATTTTTTAAGAATCAGCATACAAAGCACAAAGTTCTACTCCCTACACACACACACACACACTCACACACCCTTAGGTAGCAGGGGTTTATTTCTCTGGGATACAGTCTCAGGATTTGAATTGCTGGGTCAGAGGGTTTGTGTATTTTTAATTTTAATAGCTGTTGCCAGCTTGATTTCCCTGGAGGATGTAACACTGCATGTTTACCGCAGTGACCGGGAGAGTCGTCTTTTCCCTGTCTCCCTCCAGCAAGAGATGTTGTTGGTCCTGTTAGTTCTGACCGGGCTGAGAGGTATACAGTGATATCTCATTGTTGCTTTTAATTTGCATTTCCCTGATGGGCGTCACTGCCCCACAGCTTTCCATCGATTTGGCGTCCTGGCTTGTGAATCCCCTCCGTCTCTCCACAGGGCCATTTGTCCCTGTTCACCAATTTGCTCGGCAGCAGACGTCAACTCTCTTCTGCCTCTTGCGTGGCTGTTATTTAGCCAGAGGTATTGAGTTGTCTGTTGACTTTGTTGCTGGTATTTTGGGTCATGCAAAAGTTCAGCTTCTCTAGAAGGTCGAAGCAGCTGGCTTTTCTTCTGTGGCTTCGGGTTTCTGTGTCGGCTGAGATTTGCTCTGTGTCTAGAAGACATTTACCAAGAGTGTGACCCAGGCCACGCCGAGCGGAACCCTCTCGATTTGGGGTAGACTGAGCACCCCGAGGAGGAGGATTCCAGTGGCCCCCGGGTGATGACAGTGGCCCACAGAGCACAGGCTGTGGGTGGGCGGGGTGGGGAGGGGCAGGGCAGCTGTGACAGGCTGTGCGCCAGCCTAGGCACAGGGGTGCCTTGGGGCTGATCCCGAGGTCACTCACCAAAGCCTCCTGCAGCCTCTCCTTCCTTTTGCTCACACTGGAGTCACTGTCTCTGCCCGGCTGCACAGGGGACAGGGTGACACCCACCCAGGCAGGAGGCCACGTGATGGGGAGCTGGGCCACCCTGCTGGCGTCCCTTGGGCCACGGAGGGGCTGCTTTTGATCAGTGATCCCGGAGCGGAGCCGGAGAAGGCGCACAGAGTGCCGGAGACAGAATTAGAACCGTGTGTCTATTTACGTTCTCCTCGCTGCCTCTGAAGGTGTATTTTTATGTACGTTTAACGATTTACATAATATTAGGAGGGCTGTGCATGTTCCTAATTATAAACAAATATATCCGGGCGTGTGCACCGCAGAAGCTGGGGACGAGCTACAGCCACACAGGCCCCCGGGCATGAGGGGCACGCGTGGGGGCGCTGGGAAAGGATCATGAGGGATGTTCCTTACCCTGTCCCAGAGGCGCCCTTAAATCCCTTCCCAATCCCTTTGCGTTTTATTTCAGCCCCTTTTTTTCCTTTAGGAAATATAGTTTATGGTTATTTTTGTCCCTTTTCCTTTCCTCTTTTACCCCTAGAGCCAAGACTGGATGTCCCAGGCCGTGGACTGTCCCGAGTCCTTGACACAGCGCCTGGCACGACGTCGGTACTTGTAGTATAGTGTAGTGAACTCAGGTGTTGAGAACACGGCAGGCTACTCTCCTTATGTATTTCTGAGCCCCTGCCAGGTAGGTATCGGTATCTCTTATTTGGTAGCAAGAAGCTTGGATTCAGAGAGGTTGAGCAGTTTGTCCTGGTCACTCAGATATTTGGGTCCAGGGGTAGGAGGAGGGAGCTAGTATTTTCTGAGTAGCTACTGTTGGCCTGGCTCTCATTGTACCTCATTATTGCCCCACTGGCTTCAAAGACTGAACCCTGCGTGTGGGAGAGTAAACGGAGGCTCGGGCACAGGCAGTGACTTCCCCAGGCCACACGCTGGGGTTTGCGAGTCTCGAGCATGTTCGCTTCCTGCCATGTTGGCAGCCGTCCTTTCATTCTGGGGCCACTGAAGGGCCCCCCGGCAGCTCTGAGTGTGTAGCGGCAGGTGTGGGGACTGACGCCTCCCTGCGGGCAGGCTGTATGGTGGGAAGGCTGGCTGGATCCTCTGCCCCGGTGGCGGTGCCCGTCGGCAGGCGCCAGGCCCGGAAGCCGGGCTGATTTGCCAGCCTAACGAGGAGGGTGATGTTTTATGCATGGCGCCTAATTTTGCCCTCAGCCTCTGGCTATATTTAACACCATTAATCATTATTGTTGGCTCCCGGGGGATGGAGCCCTGATTAGTGTCAGAAACACATCACAGGCAGAAAGGAGACAGAAAACAAGCGCTCAGCAGCCCCGTCCTCCCACCTGAGTCAGCCTGGCCCTGCTGCAAGTCACCACACATTGCGCCATCTGCGAAGCTCAGGACTCACAGTGGCCTGGGTGCTGGATTCCTGCCCCTCACCTACCGCATTGGCTTCCCTCTGTCACTGGGATGGAGCCAGGACCGAGACAGGCTGAGCCATACACTTACTAGGCTCCTGTTGTAGCAGTGCCCCTGCCCAGGGCAGTACCTTCCGTATCCCCGTGATCTTACCTCTCACCTCTCTGGGGGACACATGGGGAAACAGAGGCTCAGAGTTGGGTTTCATGGGCCTGTGGCCGGTCCCCTCCCCAGCTCCAAAGAACCACCAGAAGCTCAAGGGGCCTCGGCTGTGCCTGTGGGTGTCCGGAAGGGCCTCGCCCGCGCCCAGGCACAGACCCGAGTGTACCATGCACCCGGGACTGAGTGAGGGCTTCCGCAGCCCCCAGCGTCTGCTCAGGCCCAGATGAGCGTGGGGAGCCCTCTGACCTCTACACCCTCCCGCTCCACCTATGGTCTCCGCTCTTGGACCCCTGGGGCTCTCTTCTGGGCGGCGTCTGCCTGGCTCATAGCGATGGCCTCTCCTGGCGTCACTCTGGAAAGACTTTGTCTCGGCTCACAGTTTTCAGAGGGCTCCGAGGCGGAACCGGTGTAGCAGAGGGGCTGGTGGAGGACCCGCTCACACTGCGGAGATCAGGAAGGAGAGGGAAGGGAGGAGCAGGGGCCAGGAAGGCGCCCTTTCGGGTCACGCCCCAGTGACCCACTTTAGCCAGACCTCACCTCAGCAGCACATTCAGCCATGGACTCGGGACGGTCACCTCTGCTGATGAGTACGGCGCTCAGGGACCGGATCACCTTCCGTGCACAGGGGACTTTGAGGGGCATTTTAGAGCTACATGGTGACGGGAACCGAGTTCCTCCAGCGTCTCAGTCCTTGGGCCCTAGTGGCTGCAGGTAGCCTTCTGTGTTTCCTGGCTTTCTCCCACGTGCCCCGGTCGCTTTGGAACCTGGGGTCTCGTGGCCTGGAAAGCCCTCGATTCCGTCACCACTCCTACTTCGCTGGGCTCCTGTGTCGTGGTTGCTGGGACAGCTCCTGCACCCACTGTCTCAGCCCTATCTCTCGCTGGTGTTACCTGTCACGGCCAGGGTTCATTTGTGCGTGTGAGTGGGGAGGGGCATCTGGCGCTGTCAGTCCTGTCAGGGACCTCAGTGGTGGGCGGTTTTCCATCAGCTCTTTCTCCTTATCCATCCCAGGGCACCGAGGAGAGCTGTTCACTCACCTACTCCATGCTAATTTCTCTTGCTGGCTCCTCAGCACCCCCGGTTTGGTTTGGGATTATTCTTGTTGACAGATGAGAAGACAGAAGCTCAGAGAGGTATGGCCACTTGCCCAAGGCTGTTCAGCAATGGATAGCGGTTGAGCTTTGAACCTAGGTCTGCCTAGCTCCGAAGCCCTTGGTTAAGAGCCTGGGTTATGGAGTCTAATGTCCTGGACCGTTTCCTGGCTGTATGGCCCTGGGTGGAGTTACTTAGCTTGGGTCTCCTCTGTAAAGTGGGATGATGGTTAGCAACAACAGTACCTGGGGTTGTTGGAAGGATTAAATGTATTCTACGGCGAGATTCACTGCATTTTGCCACCAGGGCTGTTCCTGACCTTGCCCATTAATTGCACTGTTCCCGACTCAACCCCAGAGAAGAAAAGGCTTTCAGATCTCAAAGCCTAGGAAATAAATGTGAATAACAGGAATCATCACAAATAGTTTCCCTCTTTGCTTTGGCTGCTAGGAAGCTCAGTCAAATCACTACAAGTCTATATTCTGCCTCTCATCTTGTTTTTTTCCTACTTTGCTATAATTTTTTCCCACTTGATTGTGTCTTGTTTCCTGGATGACAAAGTTGTGTACCATTCTAAAGTCCTCTGTGAAGCTCTGGTTCTTATAAGCTGATGTAGCCATCCGAGGGGAAAGAGTGGCTCTTCTAGAATGTGCCCACTGTCTATCCCTCAGAGAAAGGCATTTTGGAAGCTGAACTCCTCCTGCGGGTTGGGAGAGGGTGGAGGTGGTTGGCAGTACTAGAAATCCTGTCCAACCTGCATGATGAAGTGGAGGGAGCTTCCCACATCACTTCAGGATGAACGTAGAAAGCCCCCAGACAAGATGCTTAAACAATCTAGAAGTTGCTTTCACTCTGGCGTTTAAATGGGAGCCAGTCAATTCTGGGCTCCCAAGTCTAGGAAGACCTTGTATTCCTGTCTTCAGTACTGCTGTATAGTAGCTTCCATTCTCAGAGTCACTCAGGTCCCGGGACGATGCCTGGAGCTTGCCCTTACATCTGCATTCCAGCCAGTGGGAGGGAGGAAGAAGCCAAGAAGGGCACTTTCTAGAAGTTGCAGATCCAACAACTGTCTATCCTTTCATCCTTGTAGACTGGTTTTGGGACCAGCACCCTGCCTCCGCTTCACAGAAGGTGGGAAAGGAATCTTCATTCCAAGCACAGTTGCTCTTCTCTTGGTCTGTTTCCTGCACTCTGAAATGCTCTAACTACCTTGCAGAGTTCTTGTGAGGATTAAATAAGACTGTAGTAAAATACACCAGGTGTTCTGCGCATGTAAATTCCCTTCTATTTTTAGTGTTCTCTTCCTTCCCTCCATTACTGGGGACTTAGAGGGAAGCTTTAGCAACAGTGGCAAAGATTCAGGAGCAGGGAAAGGAAGCTCAGCCAGGGTGTGGGCGGCACAGGGCAGAAGGCAGAGGCTGCAGGTTTGATCCTCTCTCAGCCAGGGCACAGGGGAAGGGAATGGGGTCATTGGAGTCAAGCCCGGGTGCTGGGTGTATGTTGATGTGGGGTGTAAGCCCCTGGGAGGAGCTTCGCACCCTGGGGCTGTGGACTCTGACGTCAAGTACAGGGTGCTGCGGGCCTCCGTGTGTGGCTGTCCCGCCCCAGTTCATGTGCCAAGAAACCGCTGACGTCGCATTCCCCTGCCAGCGTGGGTCCCCAGAATCCCTCCTGGGGCCTCTAAAAGCCGAGCTGGAGGGAGGGAGCCCAGAACGGCTTGCTGTGCTCCACAGGGTCTCCCCGGCAGACCCTAGGGGCCCCAGCTGCCCAAGCAACTGAGCATGCGCGGAATGGGGCTGGAGATCTGGTGCTTGCAGGATAAGCGCGGGGAAAGGGGCCTGGGGGAGGCTCGGTGGGCGGAGGAGGACGCTGTGTGTGGCTGAGTGTGTGTGCGTGTGTGTGTGTGTGTGTGTGCGCGCGTGTGTGCACATGTGTGCTCACTGCAGGGAGGGGCTCCTGCTGTCTCCTGTCGTCCGCGTCCCAGGACGGACACTATCTCCCCACTCCACGGAAGGGGGATCTGAGGCCCGCCGGGTGGGCGGCTTGGCCAAGGTCAGCAGCAGCCCAAGCCCACCTGGATGGTTCACACCTCACCTCCTCACCACTCACCTTTATCCTGTGTCGCCAGGGTCAGAGAGGTCAAGTTCTGTAGACAGCCCTGAGACCGTGAGAAAACAAGGTGCGTACACGTGTGTGTGTGTGTGTGTGCGCGCGTGCACATGCACAGTCTGGTGTGGGGTTGTGGAACTCTCCAGACCCAGCTTGCACAGTTACCCGCAAACCCTTATGTTTTGTGGTGATCGAGGTGGCGTCTTCCTCCTCGTGGTGGTGTGGCTGGGTCCGGCTGTGACAGTGGCGTCCGGGCCTGTGTCGGGAGCCCACTTGTGTGCGAGATGGACTCGCCTCCTTCCCGCCACGCTGGCCTTTCCAGACGATAGCCTGAACCCCTCCTGCTCTCTGGGGGCAGCTGGCCCAGCCCCAGGGGCAGCATCCCCTTCTGTTTCCACCCGGGCACCCCTGCCGTGGCCTGCTCCAGGCCTATGTGGTGTGGGTGCCGCTGCCAGGGTACCATGTGGAGCACCTGCCACAGGCCAGCCCGGGGGGGACACTGAGCTCTCCTGCCTCTCAGTGGAGCTGGCCCAGACCCAGTCTCCCCTGGGTCTTAGAGATTCAGCTTCTGTGTCTACGGGCAGGTGGTGGCCGCTACCTGCTAGGGCCCCTGTGACTGTATGAGGTGACACTGATGAGGCCTAATCCCCGCCGTGACAGAGCCTGAAGGCCCTTCTTCCTGCAGAGCCCAGTGTTGTGACTGGAGAACATTCTGAAGCCAGTGGCTTGGCCATGCCTCTTGCGACAGGCTGTGTTATCTCCTGGAACCTTGGCCTCTCTGTGAGAGGGGTGAGGAACCCTGGCTTTCTGGGGACTGGGAGCGATGTGAAGCTGTGGGCGCAATGCTGGGCTTGTGGTGGCTGCTGAAGAACAGAGCCACTGATCCCAGCAGAATCGGGGTGGGGCAGAAAGTCTGACTTGGCTGCCCGTGAGTGAGGTGGGCCTGGACTAAGCAGGAGACAGCGGGCAGAGGATGGAGTCTGGCAAGAAAGGGCCCCCGCTGAAGGCCTTTGCACATCCCGACCCTGGGGTAAAGCTGCCCTTCAAGTCTCCCGCCTTGTCCTCTCTGGAGAGGCGTCCTGTTCTCCCCTGGAAGGGGCAGCACTGGGGTACCATGCCGGTTCTGCCCAAAGGCCGAAGCTGGGTGGTCAGCCTGAGCTGTGCCTCTCCCTGGATTCTGTGGGATGCGGCACTTGCCACAGACACGTGCCAGTCTTGGGTGCCTGGCCCAGAGTGGGAGAGGGGCCCGGGTGCACCTGTTGGGTGGGGAGTTAGCTGTGTGGAGTAGGAGGAGGTACGACAGGAGGCAGAGGCCGTGAGGTGGGAGTAGGGCTCGGGGTGTCACTGCGCTTGGAAGTGACACGGGGTGAGGCTCTTGGAGGAAATGCAGCAGTCACCCACCGATGCGGAGCGCAGGAGGGACACTTTCCAGGGAGAGGACGGACGCGTGAGGCCCTCAGAAGGTGTCCAGGAGCTCTGCTGTCCAGCCGGCTGTCTGTGCGGTCCCTCTCTCCCAGGACGCTGGGGACTTGAGATGGCCTCTCGCGTTCTCCAGACGCACTTTTCAAGCACGGAGTCTTTTGTCACCTTCTGTTTACTCCTCCAGGTAGAACACGTTCACGTCATTCTGCCAAGTTTCTGTCACGGATCCTCTCCGGCTTTTGTGCTTTAAATATCTTTCGTCCCGGTCCCCGCTCTCGCGCCCTCCCCGGGGACACACGTGCTGCCTCTGTCCCGACACGAGTGTCTCACGGGAAGCCACGTCCTGTTACGGCCACATCCGCTGGCAAGCAGGCCTTCCCTGCGGGCGTCCTCATTGCTGAGTCTCCCGGGTGCCACCTGTGTGGGTCCCCTCTCTGGTGTCCAGCTCCGAGATCAGTGCTGGGACTGGCCATAGTCCCAGGGGGTGGACGCCGGTACACGGGACGGCAGCATCGCCTGGCCTTGCTGACCCCTGCGGGTCTTCCTCTTCCAGCAGCCCGGGCCTCCTCTCGCCTCCCTGGCACCGTGATTTTCGGGGTCCACTGACCTGATGGTGAAGCGCGTGACAAGGACTCGCCGGCCGCCTGGCTGGCCGGGCCCTGGCTCCACTTCTTATGTTCGCCACATGTTTTCTTGTTCACGTCTAAGTTCCTTGCTGTCACTTTACACACTGCCCGCATCTCCTGCAGTTTGATGTATTTCTGTTAAATGCACCGTGCTTTCTGCCGGCAGAGATCCATCACTTTTATGCTCTTTTGTCTCTTTCTTTGGCCGTAGAAATTGTGCGTGAGGGGATGTTTGCCGTGTCGTTCTTAAAAGGCCTTTCTTTCGTCAGGACCGGAAGGACTCCCGCCGCCTCTCCCCTTCGCCTGCTGTCTTCGCCGTGGGACTGAGGACTGGAGCCCTTCTGGGTTCCTTTGTGTGCACTGGATGGTGAAGCCAGGCTCGGGTCCCATCCACACCGGGATCAGCTCTGCTGCCGCCACCCAGTGGGACCTTCTGCCCGGTGTCCAGGTCCCCTTGTCCCTCCCCACCCCAAGAGGTTTCCCCTCTGGGTTCACCAGGCCCTCTGCCTTCTGTTTCTGTTCACGAACTCTACGGTTTTCTTGGTGGCCCCTTTGGGACCTCTGTCATTCCCAAGCCCCAACTTCCCTCCCTCTTCTAACCTGAGCAGCTGTGGGCCTTCTCCTCTGACAGGGCCATTTTAGCATTAGTTGACGAAAGTCTCCAGTGTCCCCGCTGTAATTATTATTGAAACTGTCTTAAAGTTTCGACGTGACTTTGGGGCAGTTAACGTGTGAACGATGTGAGCGTGATATTTAGGTTTTTTCCTTGTCATTTTAATAATTTAAATTTTTTCTCTGGTCTTGGGCATGTAGGTCAATTAAAAGCTGATATATTTTTAATTGACCATCCAAATGGCATTTCATTTTCTGTTGTGTTTTCTGGCCGGTTACAGCTGGTGTGGAAGATGCTATTAATTTTTAAGTTCATCCCTCCGTACGTGTTCAGAGTTGGCAGGGCTTTTCTGTACTCAGTGACCCCGCTCCAAGTGGGAGCACTGGTGGCGCTCCCTCCCCTCTCCTGATGATCCCGCTCTTCGGTTCCTGCGTTTGCCAGGACCCCAGCGGGTACTGAAAAGCAGCATGACAGGCAGGCTTGCTTGCCTTCATCCCAGTCTTAAAAAGGACCCGGCTAAGATACCTTGGAGGGTGGTGTTCGCCGTCGGTTTTACTCGGCAGCATTTCTCAGACTCTGGAAATGCTCTTCGATTTCTTGCTTGAGTTTTAGAAAATAAATTAGATGTTGAATATAACCTAATGCATTTGACACCTCTGCCTGGAGGTCCTTCCGTAGCTCTTCCCACGTGCCCTGGCGTGTCGTGGGTGCCTTCCAAAGGCCCTTTTAGCCACTATTTTTTTTTCTCAAAGATGACACAGAGTAGGCACAGAGGGCCCGATGAATGCGCCCAAAGTCACACAGCCTTTCGGACCCAGTTCTACATTTGCAGGGCCAGGAGAAGAGAGTAAGTGGACACATTTCTAAATAAAGTTCTAAAAGGCTAGCAAACTGTCCAATAAAATGTATTCTATCCTCCTGTCCGATGAACTAGACCTCGATGAAAGGTGCCATCTACAAAGACACCAAGACGACCGGATTGAATTATTACTGCCCATTTCGTCATTCCATGGATAAACACGAGCTATTTGGACGGGTAACAATGTTATAGATGACTCATAAATCCTGTTTATTCCATAAAACTTAATCTTTTGCCTTCAATTCAACATAACAACTAAATGTTGATGTTATCAAGACTGAGTTTGTGCTTTACTGGCAATACTAATCGAAAGGATTAAAAATGCAACCTAATTATGTTCAAATATATAAACGGAAGCTGTTAACACTCAGCAGTTGAAGTAAATGTTAAAAACGAATTTCTCAAGCTATCAAACATTTTTCATCTGCAATTGAGAATGATCTATAAACACTCAAAGGTGAAGCATAGATCAATATAAATTTTTAAATCAAAGTTATTTAAAGCTTAACTTTATGCAGCCTTTGAAAGTACGTGTGGCTTTCCCAGGGCACCTGGCCACCAGTGTGAGTCATTGGCAGAGGCACTTAGCTGTGACAAGTGGCCCTGGGCCTCTGTGAGTGTGGGCCATGCGGCTTATTTGTCCCTGCAGGGCCTCCGTAGCTGCTGTGAGCCCTGTGCTCTTCTGGCCCATTCGTGGGAACCTCTGCTACCCCACAGTGGGGGCAAGCGGGAGGAGGAAGGGGCGCGCCTGCCACTGCTGTCCATGTGTGCAGGGCAAGGTGTGACCAGGTGGCCGACTTGTCCTTCCCCTTACTGGCAGGTGTCTGTGGCGCAGGTCCTCCTGCAGTGCCAGAGGCACCCTTCCGGTGTGGGCTGCAGCGTAGACAGGACGCTGGCCGGCATCTGGACTCGCTGCTCCTGTCCCCGTGAAGCCAGCAGGGGCTGCTGGGGCAGGTGCTTCTCTAGGAACGGTGTGAGTGGAGGGTGCACATTGGGTTAGGACTGCGCTGAGCTCCGGCTCCTGAAGCGTGTGTGTGAGTGTGAGTGTGTGCTTGTATGTGTGTGTGCACTCAGTGGCAGGCGGGACTTAGGGCACAGGCCTGGGTCCCCTCTTTCTTTGGTCTGAAGAAGATGCTATAGCTAGTAGGGGCTGGAGTGGAGCTCAGTGGTAGAGGCCTGGGTCCCAGCCCCAGCACCAAATGAGTAAACTACAGCTGGTGGAGCCTCCGGCCCGTGCCTGTAGCCCTATCGCCTCTGTGCCAGATTGCTTTTTGTTTGTGTAGTGATTGTTGTTTTGCAGCACAGGGAATGGAAGCCAGGTCTCAAGCATGCAAGGAAACTACAGTGTGGTGAGCTCCACCCCATCCTGTTTGTTTGTTCTTCATCAACTCTTAGACTTGGTTTCTGGCACTGTATTTTCGATTGTTGTGAATATGTTCCCAAGTGAAGTGGGCCTGTGTTTTTCTTTTGCTTCTTTTTACCTTTATTCGGTTTTGGAATTCAGCTCATACTTACCTCATGGAATGAGTTTGTGAACTTTATTTTTTTTTTTCTATTTTGTTTGTGCTAAGGATAATCCATTTGGTAGAAGTCACCTAATCTGTTTGGTAGAAAGCAAGCCATAGGCGTTGAGACCTTTGGAGGTAGAAGTGCTTTGGTTATCATTTAATTTAGTCTGCTCAGATTTTCTTTTGAAATCAGTACTGGAATTTTGTATACTTTTGGGAGCTTTTCTGGGTTTTTGAACGTGTGAGCGGTGCAGAGCAACGTGGACAAGAAGAAACAGCGCTGCCTGCTTTTCCTCTGCCATGCCCCACACCTCCTCTTTCGGGTGTCATTTCCCTGTGGTGGGGCTCGGCCACCTTGTCTCCCTATCAGCTTCTGGTAGCTTGTGGTCATCTTCTCACCACTGTGACGAACGCCTGGGAAAATCGGTTTGTGGCGGGTAGAGGTTTAGCTGGGCTCAGCACACAGCTGCAGTCTGTATCTGCTTGATTCTGCCGTCTGGGGGCTGTGGTGGCTCAGGGCAGTCTCGAAGCAGAGAGAAAGGCAGGTTTTCCCATGTGGACCTTGTGGCGGGGCCACTTCTCCAAAGCACAGAAGCAGCAGTAGCAACTCCCCCCGGAAGGTACCTCAGGGCTGAGTGGGAGCCGGACCTTGGGTGGGTGGGGGCCTGTCCTGGGTCCAGAAGTTCATGATGTCAGGTGCTGTTGCTCCATGATATTCTTGGCTCTCTTTGCTTTTTCTCACAGATTTACTTTATCCTTACCTTGTTGCCACATAACAGCCATGACTGAGTAGTTTTGGAACTGACATCATGGGCTAAACAACAGATAGTGGTTCTGTGGGGACATACAGTGATGAGAGGAAAAAATGGTTCTTTCCCAGAAGCCCTCAGTGAAGGTCTCTTCATCTCATTGGCTTGTTGTGGGTGACATGTTTCTCTATGAGCCAATCACTGTCCACAGAGGGTTGGGACGTGCCTCTCAGTTGAGTGTGGAATAAGTAAGTCCCATCCAAGTCACACGTGGAAGGAGGGAAGGACAAGTCTAAAGTGAGATGTGCTGCCAACCAGGATATAAGGGAACCAGTGGCTACCCTGACGGCTACCTGCTGTTCCTGCTTCCGGTTCTACCTCCATCCTCCATCCTCACCCTCCATCCTCAACCCTTCAGCGGTCATAATTCTGCGTGCAGGAGCCACATGAACCACCCCAGGGCTGCTCAGAAACCTTCAGTGTCTGGACAGCTCCCTGGGGGCCCAAGCTGGGGTTCATAGGATTTTCTAAGGATGCCCTGTGCTTCCTGCACCCAGAGAAACCCCAGACCTCCAGGGCCTCACTTCTCCCTCCCATCAGGGTTAATGCCTTTTGCGGTCACAGTGTTCTTCGTCATCTTAGTTCTTCTGAGTCTCAGTCAAACAGCACTTCCTCCTGAAGTTGTTCTTTGTCATAATTTTCTACTCCTATCCTTTGCTTTATTGTTCTTTACACACAGTGCTTTATGAAACAAATATATTTTCTATCTCTTTGTAATGACACACACACACACACACACACACACACACACACACACACCAGCATCACCATCTCCGTGTTCATGGCGGTGCCTACAGAGCTCAGCACAGTGCCCGGCACCTAGTAGGTTGTCAGTAAACACTTGCTGAAGGCTGTAGCCCAAGGACACCTGCCACCTCCTCCTAGCAGCTCAGTGAGAGCTCCCTGCTCCTCACCAGCCTTGGTCCTTCGGCCAGAATTCAAGGACCCAGGGATCGCATGTCAGTGACCTGATGATCGTGATGTGTGTCTTGCCATTGGCCTGTCCACCCTGGACCTTGGGGGCAGCAGGCTAACAGCGGTGCTTTCCTCTAACCTCCTTTTCCTTCTTACTCAAGACTGCCAGGATCTTATTAGCCCTGTTTACAGGGCCGGGATGTCGAGCGATTAATTTTTAATGGCTTGGTTTATTGCATGTTTGAATGGTTTATTGAGTAATTCCCACATTTAAGTGATTAATTCCCCAGAGTTCAAAACGACTGGTTAGTTTTACATTAATCAGGGTTTCTGAATGCCAAGAGACAATCAATCAATCCTTCCTGCCAGGGAGAGTAATGTTAAAATACCTCAAGGTACAATGAGGTTAAGAAAAGGAGTAATTAAAACCCTGTTTACCCTCATGCAGACTTGATGTCTCTCTCACCTCTTCTTTTTCCCTGCTTCTCTTCCCACTTCCTCTCTTTCCCCTGTTAGGCCCCTTCCCTGGACACAGGTGCTCTTGGGAGGAGCAGGCTCACCTGGGCCCCAGGAGGACTTTGGTGGCGAGGCCCCATGTGCTGCTGGATGGGGCTGCATGGCCGCTGGGCGGGCAGGACCCGATGGATCCCTGGCTTCTTCCTCCCCCTTGGTTCCTGACTGGCAGGAAAGCAGTCCCATCTGGCTTTGGGATCAAATGTCTGGTTGCACCTGTGGCTGGACAAGCTCAGGAGCAATGCAGGTGAATCTCCTACGGGGGCAAGGGCAGGGTGTGTGGGCTGGGGCTTTGCCTTGTGACCGTGGAACCCCGGGGCGAGTCTCCTGTGGCTGCTGGAACCAGACACCACATCGCTGTGGCTTCACACGGGTTGAACTTGGGAGCCCTGAATGTGACAACAGAGCCGGACTAAAACCAAGGTGTGGTCAGGATCGTGTCCCTCTTCTTACTTCACCTCTCTCAGCTTCCGGCAGCGCACAACCTGTTCCTCTGTCCAAGCCTGCAGCGTCTCCACATCTTACACCTGACTGTGACCTCTTCTGCATTTGAAGGTCTCTTGTGATTACTGATAATCCAGATCCTCTTCCCCTTCAATTTAGGAGCTTTAATTCCTCTGCTGCCCTAATTGTCCTTGGCTGTGTAATCTGGCATAGTCACAACCCTCCAGGGATTAGAACCACAGCATCAATAGGATAAAGACCCTGCAGCCAGGGACCTGGGTTCAAACCTCAGCCCAGCCTCTAATAGCTGGGGAGGCTGGGATAAGTTTTCTCACAGTGCCTCCGTTTTCTTCTATGTGAAACTGATGTCACTTAATAGCTCCTCCCTCACAGACCTGTTGGGCTGAGGGGCTGAGGAGTAGGGCCTGGAGGCAGGGAGTGCGCTGTAGAGGCGGTGTGATGTCTGTGAGCTGGGGTGGAAGACAGGGTGATGCTGCTGGCCTTGTGGAAGCCTCTGTGGTTCTGCGAGAACGTAGACCGGTGTTGGGTAAGTGGGCGGTGCTTTAGAGAGTGATTAAAAATCACAAAGCCATTCACGAGGGCAGGGAGAGAACCTCAGTGGCCCAGCTCTCGAGAGCCCCTGAATGCTGCCAGCCTCGGGGGAGGAGAGCCGGGGCACAGGAGGCAGTCACCGGACAGGCAGCAGACACAGGTCAAGGCTCTGCTCCCTGCGTCTCTGGGATGCTGCTGCTGGTCCTTCGAACACCTATGAATGGTACTTACAGCCACCTGAAAACCACAGTTCAGAGCACAGATGGGCCTAGGTCCGCACTGGGGGCTGTGGCAGCAGTGAGGAGCTTGGGCTCTGGACCCACCACAGGCGTGGATTTGAGGCCCGGTGGCACCCTGGACTGGGTGCCTTGGAGGCCATTCCTTTGCTTCTCTAAGCCTCGGTTTCTCCATCCACAACCCGAGCCCTGGCCACTGGGCCGGTGTGCAGATTAAGTGAGGTGAGAGTGGACAGGACCTGGCCCGGTACCCGTCAGCACCCTCAGGTGTTCCGTGTTTGTGGTCCTGCAGGCAGGAGCTCCCATCTGGAAGTTGTTGAGTTAGAAGCTTTGCGGGGTAAAGGCTTGGACTGGATCTTAAAGACCTGAGTGGCGGTGGAAGGGGACTTGACATAATCCTGTCGCAAATGCTCCCGCACGGCTCCTGCTCTGGGGTGTGGGGACACGGAAAGGGTTGTGAGCTCCAGCTGGATCTGAGTTTGGACTTCATCCTGTGGGCAGTGCTTGCTGCTGAGGGGCTAGGGCAGGAGAGTGGCCAGAATCCCAGAGGAGAGGGGTGTGTGTAGGGACCTGGCAGCAGGGTCACATGGAGCCCTCGTGCTGCCAGCAAAGCAACGTATTTAAAAAATGTATTCATTCAGCACCGACTGACTTCACAAACACATGCCGGTTATGTGCTGGGAATATGGGAGTAGAATACAGTTATGGAGCCATGGGCCCCGCGGTGTCAGGGAGCGGACAGCAGCCAGCAGCACACAGTGTCACGGGTGGTGGTGACGGGCTGTGAAAGTGACGTGGCAGGGTGTGGGGTGCTCAGGGAAGCTGAGCCAGAGGATGACACGCAGCTGGGCCTGGTGCTGTGGGCAGAGCGCACAACGGGGACCGAGGGAGTGGGCGGTGGTCCCAAGGCAGAGAGGACAGAGGCGGGCGGGGCTGGGACCTGGAACTTGGAGGAGGGGGAAGAGATGTTGGGTCTGGTTTAGTGTAGTTTATTCTGGTTTTATTCCGCTTTGCCCTCCACTGGGTTATTGCCATTGGCGTAAAAGCCTACTGTGTTATTCCTCATTTTACAAACCCCAGACCTCCGTGCCCCCTCTCTGCAGCTCTTGTTTTTCTTCGCCTCCCTTTACCCAGAGTGCCTCGGAGCTGTCTGCATTCCCCGCCTCATTTCCTCTAACCCCTCTCTTCTTTTTGTAAAAGCCTTTCATTTTAAAACCTTCATCCTTGGAGGAGGTGTGAGAAGATTTCAGGGTCCTCCAGTGCTCTTCACCTGTTTTCACCACTCACTCTCTGACTGCATTTGCTTTTGGCGCTGTTTCTATGTACACATGCCGGTTCCTTCGTGATCTATTTGAAAGTAAATCCGTGACATTTTACCTGTAAATACTTTATGTGTCACTTTAAAATCAAGGATATTCTCTTTGAAAATCTCGGTGTTGGAATCAGATCCTAGAGATTTAACTTGAAAAATGTAACCCTGCTTCAGATTTGAACTATGACAAACTATTACCATCTACTATAGAAATATTTTTTTAAACAATTTACTTTAGGCCTGGGGATGCAGCTCAATGCCAGAGTGCTTGCCTAGCATGCCTGAGGCCCTGGGTTTGATCCTCAGCACCAAAAAAATAGTTAAATAAAATTCACTTGAAAATTTTATTTGCAGTAAGATTTTTTTTTGATGTTCTCAGTTTTGACAATTACATGCTAGTATGGAATGACTGTTATAATCAAGATGTAATACAACTCCATCACCCCCAGATTCCTCCCATCCTGGCGTGGTTCAGTATTTCCACCATGCCCCTCTCTCTGCACAGCCTCCCAAGTCCCTCTCCTGTATCCAGGCAGATCTCAGTGGCCTTAGACATCGGCCCAGGATTTCTCAGTGAACCGCACACAGGAAGGGATGTTGTCTTGCTCCTTCCAGATCTCTTTAAGAGTTAAATCTGCATCTGGCACCACAAGTGGCTGGCATTTGGGTTGTAACTCAAAACTTTGTTCATAAGTTAAAACTAAAATTTTGGTTGTAACCCAAGTAGTTCATATACCAAGCTGGTCATGACTCGAGGGTCCGCTGTAATTCACATGCCCCTAAGGACTAACCACGTGTAGCATTTTCACATGCTTGGGTGCTCTCTGTATCACTTTTTGGTGAACCATTTAAATCTTTTGCCCATTTAGTTTTTTTCTTATTACTGATATTTCATGGTCCTTGATTCTAGGTATAAGTCCTTTATCGGGTGCACAATTTGCTCCTATCCTTCTGCCAGTTTGGAGAGTTTCTACTTTGCATCACAGACAGCCTTGTCACGGTGCTGCAGTGTCTTTGGTACTAAGTCCAGCACCTCAGTCATCTCTGGGTTATTCCTTAAGAACTGTCACATTTTCCTAGTTCTTTGTTCGCCGAGTGCTTCTGACTTGTATAATGGACATTTCAAATAGAAACCGAGCGTCCTTGATCTGAAAGTTCAAAATCGAAAACGCTCCGAACATTTTGGAAAATTCCACACCGTGAAACTGTGTTTCTTCCGTGAAATGAGAAACTTACATGAAATTTACCTTGGAGCTGTGTTTATAATGTACCTAGGAAACATGAATGAAGTTTGTGCTTGGAGTAGGGTCCCGTCCCCGTGGTATCTCATTGTATATACGCAAATATTCCAAAACTCACAGAAAGCGAAATCAAGAGCACTTGTGGTCCCAAGCATTTCGGGTAAGGTGCCCTCACTTGCATTATGCTGTGCGTCTCCTTGGTAGAAGCCCTCAGAGTGTTGGGTTGGCTCCACCGTGATCCTCTCCTGTCCTCGGGAGGTGGGGTTTCCTGTGTCAGTGCTCAGAGGCCGGGACCCAGCCCGCTCACACCTGGTGCCAAGGCGGCTCCTGGCCCTGCCTGCTCCCTTCTCTCTACCACTCTCCTGCTCCACTTTGACCGCACTGCCTGGTCGCAGGGCCAGGAGTCCAGGTGTTCTCTGTCTTGGCTGCCAGTCATTTCCGGGGTGAGGCTGGAACCCTGCCCAGGTCAGCCTGGGAGAGGAACTGGGGAAAGCAGTGGGGGCCTCAGCGCGGGCAGTTGCTACTCCAGGCTTTGTTTTCCTCTTCATTCAGCCTCCCCGCCAGTGTCCTCAGGTGTGTGTTTTTGTCCAGAGTTTTAGTCTTATTCTCCAGGAAGGAGAGCGTTCCTCCACGGTGGCCGTGGACGTAGGGTCCTTTTCTCTGCCCAGATCTAGGGTCAGAACACACGCCGTGTTGGTGGCTGTGTGCTCTGATTTCAAACACTTCTGGGTTTGGCAGGCCGGGCCAGCTGTAGAGCTCTCCCCCGGTCTTCGACACGTTCTCCTGTCCTTTTGACACGCTGTGTCCCCACCGCTCCAGCGTCTCTGCCCCAGCCAAGGGGACCAAAGACATCTGCGTTGCCCCATCCAGTGGATGCCTCCGTCTTCCTCCCGACCCTCAGCACACTTGGCTCCCTCTTGGACACTTTCTTGGCTTGGCCTGTGGCTCACCATTCTCTCTGGGTTCCCTCCTTCCCCCTTGTCCTCCCTGCTGGTCCTCTTCACGATCTTTCTTCAGGCCGGGTCCAGTCTGCACCGGCACCAGGCCCGCTGCAGCCTTCTCCGTCCGGGATCCTCTGTCTCAGCACAGACATCTGTCTTCACACATCTAGCAGGTGTCTCACACTTAGCCCGTTCCTCTCCAGTATTTTCCGGCTCACTAATGACTACGTTGTCCTTCTGGCTCTGCGGGCTAAAGTCTCGGAGTCCTCGCCTGTGTCTCAGTGTGTCAGCTTTTCTCGGTACAGCCCTCTCTGGGGACCTGTGGGAGGTCGGCTTCAGGACCCCCTGGGACACCAAAGCTGCAGATGCCCGGTCTCTTCTGTAAGATAGTGTAGTCTGTGCGCATGAGCTCCACACCTCCTCCTGTGGACGTCACGTCCTCTGGGACTGTGATATCCAATGCAGTGCGGCTTAGGGAACGATGACCCAAAGCCCACCTACGTCGAGGGCAGGCGCATTGCTTTACCGAGTACGTTCAGGCCACTCTTAGGCAAACCCATGAGCACAGAATCCACAGATTGTGTGCTAGAATCTGAGCGCTTCTCACCCTCTTTGTGGCTGCCTCCTCCTTACTGTGGGCTCCGGGCACTGTCCACCTCCCTTGCTTCTCCTTCTGCCCTGCCCACTACAGTCTGTTCTTCTGTTCAGCCCAAATGATCTTGTTGTGACTCTGCTCTGCCCTCCGTGGTCCCCACATCTGTGAGCACCATAGAGAGGCTCACCAGCATCCTCCCTTCACCACACTGGGCCCCCGCTCTTCCTAGCGTACCTCTGGTCCTCCTGTCCTCAGGGCCTTTGCAGTTGCTGTTTATTCTTATGGTGCAGAATGCTGCTTTTGGTATCCGTGGTCCATTTGCTTGCTTAGTGTCACCCTCGAGAGAGGCCTTTTGTGACTGCCCCACCTACTATAACCCCATGCCCCTGGGCCTTGGACGTCCCCAGGCCCCCTCACCCGTTCTTGCTTTCCCCTACTGTATTAACCACCCCCAGGAACTGTGTTTGATTCACTGCTTACCGACAGTCTTTCTTAGTAGCACCTAAATTGCAGAAGGAGAAAAAAAATCGTACCAGTCTAGGATAGTTCTTGGTATATAGGGATTGGTTGTAAAAATGCCTACAGTGACTTAAAGTAGTTAGGCAAGAGAAAGCAATAAAAAGGGTATAAATAGGAAAGAAAAAAGTGAAACTATCCTTGTTTGCAGATTATATGATCTTATGCTCAGAAGACCTTAAAGATTCTGTCCAAAGACTTGTAGGACTGATAAATTCAACAAAGTACTAGGATATAAAATCAATATACAATTAATTGCTTTTCTATATGCCAATAATAGACTACTTGAGAAAGGAATCAGGAAAACAGTTTCATTCATGACAGCTTAAAAAAATACCTAGGGATCAATCTGACCAAAGAGACAGTGAAAATTCCAGAGTTCTGAAGAAAGAAATTGAAGACACTAGAAGAGGGCGAGACCTCCATGTTCATGAATTGGCTGAATTACTGTTGTTAAAATGGCCATTATTGCCCCAAAATATCTTCACAATACCAACAGTGTACTTTACAGATCTAGAAACAACAATCCTAATGTTCATATGGAAACAACTGACTCAGAATAGCAACCCCAACAACAAGGGAAATGCTGGAGACTTCACAGCATCTGGCTTCAAATTATGCTACTCTAAAGCCACAGTAACAGAATCAGCATGGTATTAGCACAGAAATAGACATGTAAGCCAGTGACAGCTATCTGATTCTGGAGAAAGAAACCAAAAATATATGTTGGAGAAAAGACGCCTTCTTTAAGAAAGGATTCTGGGAAAACAGGATACCCACTTACAGAAAATGGAAACTTCCTATCTCTCTGTACAAAAATCAGTTCAAAGTGGGTCAGAGACCTAGGTATAAGACGTGAAACTTTGAAACTGCTCAAAGAAAACATAGGAGACACTTGAAGCCATAGGCACAGGCAAAGCCTTCCTAAATAGGACTCCGGTAGCGCAGGAAATAATAGCAGGATGGCCAGGGGGACTACAGCAAATTAAAACATTTCTGCACAGCAAGGGGAACAATAATCAGAGTGAAGAGACAACCGATGAAATGGGAGAAAATCTTTGCCAGCTACTTTTCCAACAGAGGATTAATATCTACCATATATAAAGAACTCAAGAAACTTAATACCCCCCCAAAAAAATCAGCCCAATCGACACATGGGCACGAGAATTGAACAGACTCTTCTCAGAGGATGTACAGTCAGCCAGGGGTGCATGGACGGACACTGGACATCTTCGGCCATTAGGCGCCCGCCAAGCCAAACGACACTGGGATTCCCTCGCGCCCCTGTCGGAGTGGCTGTCGCGCAGAATACAGAGAACAGCAAACGCTGGCAAGAGTGCAGGGGGAGAAAGGAGGCCTTGCACACTGCCGGTGGGAGGGGAGTAAGCCACTGCGGAAGTCAGTACGGAAATTCCCCGGAAGGGATTAACGCCGGCCTTCCCTAGGAGACCTGCGTACCCACGCGCACTGTGGCACGGTTCACGAGAGCCACGGTGTGGAACCGGCCCAGGTGCCCACTGGCAGATGGATGGATTAGAAAAAAAAAGTACATATACACAATGGAGGTGTATTCAGCCACAGAAAACGAATGAGATTTTTATCATTTGCAGAAAAATGAATGGACCTGGAGCTCATCATGCTGAGCGAAATAAACCAGACTCAGACAAATCTCACGCGTTCTCTAATATGTGGGATCTAAAAAAGATGCCATGAAAGTGGAAGGGAGGCTGTTATTAGATGACGGGCAGGGAGAGGGAGGGCATGAGGGAGGAGGGGTGGAGAGTAGGGGCGTGAATACCATCAAAATACATTCTACACCGACACATCGGGCCCCCAAACGTGAAACTGGGGGTGGCGGAGGGGAAGTGATTAAAGTGATGTAGTCCACACGCACGTCTGCCAGGGGGACCCACTAATCTGCGTAACGCACTTGCACGCGTACGAAAAGCAGGGGAAAAGGCGGCCGGTGTCCCCTCGGCGCTGGCTCCCGAGACCGTCTGAGCTTCCTTCCTGGGGAGGAAGGGCCCTGCCGCCTCCCTCGCGCTTCCCGTCTGGGTCCTTGGGGCCACAGCCTGGAAACCTCCACCTTCACTCCCTCCAGGGAGAGCCCCAGTGACAGCCTCAGTGGGGCTCCCAGCGCTGTCTGCGGAGACTCCGTGTGCCGGGCGAGGGCGCCTGCGTCGGTCCGCAGCAGCCACTGCCCTGGCGGTGGGAGGAGGGAGTTGGCGGCAGAGCTGCATCCTGGCCTGTCACCCAGGCCTCCCGTGCCCCGTCACCATGCTAATGCAGTGTCAGCGCTCCGTCATTCAGCCTGCCCGCAGGCGAGGGGACTGCTCTGCCAGGCTCTGCTGTCAGAGCTCGCTGCAGGCGGGGAGGCCTAACCTGACCGCAGCCTGGCGACGGCAGGGAGCCCGGGGCCAGGGCCTGACAGCAGCTGTCACCCTCCATAGTGAGGGGCAGTTGCAGTGGCCGCCCACGGAAGTGGAGGCAGAGCTTGTGTGTCCTTGGAGGGTGACAGCCCAGTGTGGCCTTGGGGCGGAGCTGCCTCCCTGCAGGGCTCCCCTCTGGGCTGTGAGTCTCCTTCAGGACACAGCACAGTTCTGTCATTGCCTCGCATTCCCGTGACCCCTGAGGTCACCTTCTCTCATCACCTCTGGCTGGTGACAGCTACCCATCTGTTTCTGTCCTTCCAGCTCTTCCAGTTCTAGACTGTCACGTGAACGGAATCACACAGTATGTGTCCGTTGGTACGTGGCTTTGTTCACTCAGCTTCCTGCCTCCGAGACCTACCCATGACACTGTGTGCGTCAGCAGCTGGTTGCTTTTCACTGCTGAGTAATATTCCATCGGATAAAACTTGTTTTATCCTCGTTGGATGGTAGTCGGGTTACGTCTACTTTGGGGTGTGGAGCATTTCTCTGTGAACACAGTCTTTTATTTCTCTTGGATAAGTACGCTGGGGTGGAAATGTTGGGACATGCGGGAGGTTGTGTTCAACTTTTTAAGGGACCATCACAGCATTTCCCAAAGTGTCTGCACCATTTTCCTGCTGACTAACAATGCTCAGTGTCTCCGGTGCTTGCTACCACCTGTGTCGGCTCTGGTAAACTGACGGTGTGAGTCTTTCTCACTCGATTTAAAAGTTGGAGTGTTTCTCTGGTTACTGGGTTTCAAGAGTTCTGTTTCTCGGTCAAGTTTTTAAATCAGCTGTCTGATTCATAAATCTCCCCTTGCGATGAGAAGGGAATGTCTTTTCAGTCTCCGAGCAGTGCCCTTCAAAAAGCAAACGTGCTTGAGTTTAATGAAGCCCACTTCGTCAGGCTGGCCTTTTATGGATCAGGCTTTTGTGTTTGAGAAAACTTAACTTCCTTAAAGTCACGGTGTTTTTTCCTCCTTTGTTTTCTTTTATAAATTTAGCAGTTTCTAGTTGGGGTTTTGTATAGGATGCTATGGTCCATTTTGCGGTTTTGTTTTTTTGATAAAGTGGCCTGAGGTGTTGCACTCAGGGCATTTGAACTAAGCTACGTTCCGGCCCTTTACAGTTTTTTTTTTTTTTTTGTGTTTTTTGG
>NW_022900935.1:2466995-2474279 GCF_012274545.1 Fukomys damarensis
TTTTTTTTTTTTTTGGTGTTTTTGAGACAGGGTCTCATTATGTAGTTGAGACTGACCTGGAACTTACTATGTGCCCAGGCTGGTCTTGAACTTTTACAGTTTTTTTATTTGGGCAAGATCTTACTGAGTTGCTCAGGTCGGTCTCTAACTTGGGCCCTCCTGCCTCAGCTTTCCATAACGCTGGTGTTACGGATGTGCATCACTGCACCTGGCTTTGGATTTATGTTTCGTGAGCTGTCACGGGGACTGAGGGTGCTTTTCCGCTCGTTATTCCTCCTTCTCACCTGTGGACCTTCAGCTGTCCCCTGCCGTGGGTCCTCAGACCACCCTTCCCACGCCTGACTGCTCTCGGCGGAGGTCTGTTGGCCTTGACTGTGTTGGCCTTGTCCTGGACTCCCTGCTTGGTGCTGTGGGTCTCTGTGACTCTCCCCGCGCCAGGACTGTCCTGGACACTGCAGCTTCCTTGTAAACTTGGAAATTGGGCAGAGGGACATTTCGCTTCTGAGCACAGGTCTCCTGTCCCCACCCCGTTCCAGATGAGGAGAGCGACTGCCACCCCGGCGGGTGTCTCGCTCACAGCTGTGCTTCCAGAGCCCATGGGCGGCTCGGCTCGGCTCGGGTCTGGACCCCATCCTCTTGGGAATCTGGTTTGGGTTTAGCTCTCAGCCCTGGTGTTGTCAGTTGTATAGCGCTGGGAAGGTAACCCCCCCCGTGACTCAGTTTCCCTGTCTGCCCAGCAGATGTGATGACAGCTGCCCCATAGATTGTGGTTGAGATGGAACGAGTCCGTGCCTCTCATGAAAACCGGAAGCTGGTGGTGTGTGAACATCTCTGGCTGACAGAAACGGCGCTTTTACGTAGCGACTTGCGATCAGACGTTCCTCGCGGTGCTGGGTAGAGGGGCCGTGCTCTAGCTACAGCTGTCACCGTCACCACCCCCACTGGCACTGCTCCTGCTGCTCTGTTGCCATGGCATTGTTACCCTTGAAGCTGGTAGCTCTTGAGGCTGCCGCTGCCTGTTACCTGGGCCTCTGAGCAGGCGGCCCGAGTCGATCAAGTCCTTCCAGGGGGACAGCTGCTGGCTGAGTCTACAACAAGTGATCAGGCCCTGACTGCGCTACTGTGGCACTCATGTGTCTGCCTGGCGTGACAGGTGCGTGGAAAGTGTGATGGGAGCCACACGGTGGGCAGGACGGTGTGACCGCCCTCCGGGTGGGCCTCAGAGGTTGATTGAGACTTCGGAGTGGGGCGAACGTGTCAGGTGTGGGTTGTAGTTTGTGTAGAGGCTTGGAAAGAAGAAAGGACCGCGTTGAGGGTTTGACCGTGAGTAGAGGGCAAGAAGCAGCCTGGGCGGCCGGAAATGGCCCCCAAGGAACCATCCTTCCCTCCCACAGGTGGCGCTAGTTTGCCAGAAGCCCTTGGGGACCCGAGTGGAGAAGACCTTCCACCTCGGCCTCTGCCATGGCTGCCAGAACCATCATCATAGACCACGGGTCTGGCTTTGTGAAGGCTGGCCGCTCGGGCTGGAACTACCCCCAGCTGATCCTGCCGAGCATCGTGAACTACATTCCCTGTCAGGAGAACCCCGGCCCCAGCCACGCCCAGAGGCAGGTGAGCCTGGGCATCGACCCCTTCAACCCCGACACCTTCAGCCACCCCATTGAGCGTGGCCGCGTCGTCAACTGGGAAGGCGTGGAGCACATCTGGTCCTTCGTGCTGGAGCACCACAGGCTGGGGCACATGGACTGTCCCGTGATGCTCACGGACTTCCCGCTGAGGGACCCTGTGACCCGCAAGAAGACCCTGGAGGTGAGGCCTTCGGAGGTGGGGGCGGTGGCGCTGTGGGTCTGATCTGATAGGATTGGGCACTGGTTCAGATAATGAATTGTCTTTGGGTGATGGTTGGAGGTTTCCAGCGGATGGAGTGTAGCCCCGGTGCGGTGCTAGAGCCAGAGACAGGAAATTAAAACACTCGGTGGAAAGGGAAGACGCCGGATGCTTGTTCACAGGCCCCATGAGTGCCCATAGACGCTACCCTGGCCCTCCCTCGAGTTGCATTCTGGGGAAGACTTAACCGGGAAGAAGGTGACAGATGAGGGGGAAGTAAAATGAGGTGGGGTGCTGGGTGCCCAGTAGAGAGAGTGATCTGGGAAGCCTTCTTGGAGGGAGGGATTTCATCCAGTGACACTGGAGCGAGTCCAGTGACTTGGGGGCCGAGGGCCAGAGGCAAGTAGTATGGTGAGGCTGGACCTCGTAGGCCTAGACTGTGGGGAACACCTGAATGTTACTCGGAACCGACAGTTGGCAGACCAGCCTTAGCCAGTGAACTAAGTCTGGCCCACCACTTGTTTTTGCAAATAAAGTTTTATTGGAACATAGCTACTCCCACTCAGCCCATACCTGTGGCTGCTTCCTCGTTTGGTCAGTGGAGTTGAACAGTGATAGAGACTGGTTTGGGAAATCGAAAACATTTCCTGTTGAGGGTTTTCCAAATGAAATACATGGTGCTCAGTTAGATTGGAATGTTAGATAAATAACAGATAACTTCTTAGTATGAGTCTGCCCCAAATGGTACACGAGGCATACATATTCTCAAATACTTGTTGTTCCCCTGAGATTCAAACTCACCTGGGCATCTTGTACATAGAGGCTAAATGTGGAGGCCCTGGCTCTGGAGCCTGCTAAGGAAAGCCCTCGCCCTCTCTGCCCCATGGGACCGAGAGCTCCAGGACAGTTGTCCGTGGGGCTTTTCTATGTGAACAAGAGGATTTGGGCTGCTGTTTTACCATGGATGGTGGTGGGTAGCGAGGGTGGGAGTAGAGGGGGGCCCCACCACCACCGCAGGGAAGGTGGAGCAGCTGGACCGGAAGGGGAAGTGGGAGGGGAGGGAGAGGCCGGAGACGCGGAGGGCGCTGTAGCTTCACCACACCCGTGGGATCCGGAGCGTGGGGATGTTGGGGGCTGGGGCGGGGACTCCGCAGGGACCCATGGGGCGGTGGGCAGAGTAGAAAATGGGCCCAGGGACCTTGTGAAACCCTGAATATCAGGATTCCAGGGTTGTGACACGCGGCAAGCTTTATTAAGAGGAGCGTATGCAGCTTCTCCTACCCGGCAGCCGTATGTTTCCTTTTTCTCTTTCTACCTCCACTGTTTGCAGCCACAGCAACTGTGCAGCACCTTTTCCTTCTGTACTGGGGTTTGGACCCAGGCCTCCCCATAAACTGCATCCCCAACCACTTTTCTTTTGAGATAGGGTCTCACTAAGTTATTCAGCTTGTGATTCTCCCGCCTCAGCCTCCCAGATGCTGGGATCATAGGCCGATTATATATGCGCCACCAGGCCCGGCTCACTTGCTTCTTTCCTGTTCTCTTCTTCCTTCTTCCGAAGAGGCGGTGGAGGCTGTGTGTCTGACCTGGCCTCCCCTGCTTGCTCCGCCTCCTCTCCCTGCTCACGGGGCCCTGAGTCCTGGCCCTGTTTCCTGTACCTGCCGGGTCTTCCCACCTCGCCGTCAGAACAGTCTTCTAAAAGACCGTTGCCAGCCACGCTCCCGAAGGTACCTTCGGCTCCTGTTCCGAATCCTCCGGAGCAGCCCTTGCCCGGTTCCCACAGAGGTGTACCCAGCGTCCTGAGCCCCCCAGAACACAGCTCTGCGGCTCCTCGGGTCGAGAGCGGAGCCTGTGTCTTAGTCGCGGGAGAAAGCAGTGGACTGGAGTCCGGCGTTGGGGAAGTATGCTGAGTGTCTTCTCCCACGTTGCAGATCATGTTTGAGCTCCAGGACGTCCCGTCTCTGTTCCTGGCTGACCAGCTGGAGATGTCCCTGTATGCCTCGGGGCTCCTTACTGGCGTGGTGGTCGACTCCGGCTATGGCCTGACCCAAGTGCAGCCCTTTCTGCTGGGCCGGCCCTTGCTCAACTGCAAGAGGACTCTGGAGTTTGGCAGTGAGGACCTCTCCACTTACCTCTTCAAGAGCCTCTTTAAGGAAAAATGTGACAAGCACGACCTTTTCCAGATGAACTCTGTGGCCGAGATACAGATGAAGAGGTGCTACGTGCCGAGCAGTCTGCAGGAGGCCCTGGACTTCAACCAGGGCCTGCCCAGTGGCTCCAGTGAGGGCAGCGTCTACCAGCTCCCAGACGGCAGCCCCGTGGAGCTGATGCCCCTGGAGCTCATGGCGCCTGAGATGTTCTTCCACCCGCAGGTGTTCGGCCTGCAGGGCCCCAGCATCTCCCAGTGCCTGGTGGATTCCATCAAGTCCTGTGAGGTCCCCAGGCAGCAGATGCTCACGTCCCACGTGGTGCCCTGCGGTGGGAACAGCCTGTACCCCGGCTTCACCGAGCGCCTGTCCCAGGAGCTGAACTCGGGTCACTTCCCCTGCGAGGCCAGCGTGTGGCTGGGCGAGAGAAGGCACTTCAGCGTGTGGCTGGGTGCCTCGGTGCTGGCCCACCTTTCCAGCTACAGGTCCCAGTGGATGCCCAGGCAGGAGTATCTGGAGAGCATGAGGGTGTGACCCACTGGCTGGCTCTTGTCACATGGGCTCAGGGGACCGATTTCGGCTTTGGAGTGGGGGCAGGGTGCCAGTTGTGGGGTGGGGAGGTCCAGAGGGATTGTTTTAGGTTCTGAGGTCACATCTCGTGCCAAGAGTGGGATCCGGGGAGGACCAGTGTCATCCAGGGGCGTCACTAGGGTGATGGTGGCTGCCTGTCACCTCCCTGCCTGACAGCCGTGTAGCTTTCACAGTCGCCTTCCTTGGGCTGTCCCATCCTTGGTCATTTGGGTTTTAACTGGGGAAGAGACTGGGACCCTTTGCAAGGGTCCTGATTATTTTTGACTGGGGGTTGGGAGGGAGGGTGGGGACAGTTGAAGTTTCTAGTCCTTAGACCCTCTGTGGCCAGGGAGAGCCTTTCGGCTGCAGGGGAACCGCAGTGCCTTCCCACCCACATGGGCCTTGTTTTACGTGTGCAAATAAACTTCTCTTTTGGAAGCAGTGTTGTCTCCTGTGGTGGTCACAGCAGGGTGGCAGCCCCTCGGGAGGTGCAGGGGTGGGTGTGTGTCTGGGAGCCGGGTGGCGGCCCGGGCACAGCGGTCTTCGCCAAGCAGAACGCCCCGGGGTCAGCTTTCCTGTCTTTCTACCACCGCATCCCCTCCGGTCATCCTAGGTGTCCAGGCAAGCTCCGTTCCTTATTAAGTCAACACGTTTGAGACACATATATGTGTCAGGGGCCGTGCTAGGCAGTGGGGCCTTCCTGGTGAAGGAGACGCTTGGGGTTTCTGTCTGTGAGAGGACAGTCCCCTGCGGGACACAGAATGAAATAAATCCAGTCATCCTCCAAGGTCCTGGGAGTGGAGTCTGGACCCCCGTGGGTACCAAAAACCTAGGATGCTCAGGAGCCTCGTATGAAATGGCACAGGAGTTGCCTAGCTCCTCCTGTGAGTTTTGAATAATCTCCAGATCACTTCCAGTACCTAAAATGACGTGAATGTCTGTAAATAGTTGTGTCGTTTAGGGAATAATAATGATAAGGAAAAAGGTCTCCGCACGTTCCGTGCAGCAGCAGTGTCTGAGAAGCTTTTTCACTCTGTGCGTTGAATCCACAGTTGGGTTCTGTGGATGAGGAGGGCTGCTGGAGCTCCAGAGGGGGACGAGCGACACAGCCTGGGGGAGGAGGCTGCTTCCCTGGGCTGGACTCAGTGGGGCTCCCGGGGATGCCGGTGGCAGAGTCCTCTCCTTCCGTGCTGTGTGCTGAGGGTGCACCTCCAAGGTCCTGGCTGCGGAAGACCTGGTGAGGGTGCAGAAGGCTTGGAGATGCCAGAGCTGCTGATGGAAGGAACTGGAAGCCTGGGTGGGAAGTGCTGGTGGATGATACGCTCGCACCCTGCTCTCCTGCCCCAGAGTGGGCAAGAGGAGGAGTCCATTGTGCTCAGCCAGGGAGATCGAGGGGCTGTTTGTTACTGCAGCGGATTTGCCTGCCCTGACTGATAGAGGAAGAGGAGCCATCCCTATTTACATACATTCTGCTGTAAAGTGGCGGGATTGGAGTTCAGACCCGGGATCTGGAGCCAGGCTTGTGCTGTAGGATGGCTCTGTCCTCAGATGAGCCGCCCGGCCAGGTCCTCGGGTTCTGGTGGGGAGGGGTCCTCCCTTCCTCCGGGGCTTGAAGTTGAGTGTTTGCCAGGAGGGGGCCCTCACTCTGCTGACCCAGAAGTGCTGCCGAAATAGGAGACAGGGCTTCAAATGTTGCAACTTGACATCAATCTCCTGTTAATCAGGACAGGTAACAAGAGTAGCTCTTGTCAGACGTCACAGGGAGTTACGTTTAGTCCTTATACAAACACTGAAACGAGGGCCGTTTGTCTCCTTCTGTACATACGAAACAAAGCTTAGAGCTGGGTGTTAAATGCTCAAGTTCCCATTCAAGCACGACCTCATCATCGATTGTCAGGACAGGATTCAGCTTTCCCAGAAGCCCAGATTAAAAGTGGCAGAGACAGAGATTTATTTGTCTCAGCTAACAGATAAGCAGCCCCGAGGACAGTAACAGCTACATCATCAAGGACTCTGTCTTTTACTTTTTCCACTTTTCGCGTGTAAGTTTGTTGGGGTATGGTCACAAAATGGCTGTGGTGGCTCCATACATCACACTCCTATTCCCTGAAGGAAAATGAAGGGGAGGGATCGTGCTGTCTGTCTTTGTATTACCTGGAAGACTTCTGTTTATCTTATTACTTACGGGCAGCTGACAGAAGAGGTACGTAGGTATTGGCTGAGCTCACCCAGCCTTCTGGGCCCTATCAGAACCCCGGACCTTCGAGATGAGGACTTGCGGCTTTCCTGAGCTCGAGTGAGAGTCACTTTGGGGTGGCGGTCGAGGCCCTGGTGGCCCGAGTCGTTGCTGTGCCTGAGACCCAGACCCAGCGTTCTGGGGCCACCTGAGTGTACAGGAGGGAGGAGGGAGAGGCGGAGAGGGGTCTGTGGAGAGGGGCTCGGAGGGGAGACGAACGAGGAGTTTTCCTTCCTGATGTAGCTCTGGGCGATTGTCATCACCACTCCCGTGCTCATTTCATTCCAAACATAACATTTAACCTTTCCAGTCGAGCATCACATCTGACTGCCTGGTGTGTAATTACGAACTTTGCTTTGCTTTCTCCCCACCCACCCGCACCCGAAAGCTTTTAAAACTCCCTGGCTGGGTACCATCTCCTCCGACTCTCCTATTAAATTAAAAATAGCAGCTTCATGCGACTATGCGGGGCCATCAACCTCGCGCCGAGCTGCCGCACACCAG
>NW_022900935.1:2474366-2491192 GCF_012274545.1 Fukomys damarensis
GCTGCCTGCCAGGGTGGCCAGGTGCAGGGGGTGGGAGCCAGGGTCTCGGCAGATGGGCGGGGGCTGGGTGGGGCTGGCAGGGGGGACAAAGGGAAAGGCCCCAGGCGAGCTGTCCCCTGTCATGGGGAGACAGGATCGCTGGCTTCCGGTGCCAAGGCTGGAGCCTGGCACCCTTGCATTTGGCTCTGTGTGAGGTTTGGATGCCTGAGTTCCCTGACATAACCCTGGCAGAAGCTTCGGGTTCTGCTGCTGAGAACCGAGTTGGTGGGAGCACTGGGCCCCCGCTGTGCTGGGAGAGATGTCCACGGCTCCACCCACCGGCAGGGTTCCCCGCTGTTGGATGAGCAGATGGTAAATCGGCAGAGGGCACAGCCTCAGGCCAGACTGCCTGGGGTGGAGTGAAATCTGCCCTGCCACTTTCCGGCTCTGCCAACCTCTCTGAGGCCTCAGTTTTCCCATCTGTAACGTACCAGGGATGCCTCGGGGTCCACTTGGAGTCCTTTTCACTGTCACCATAGGGCTTTCAAGGCTCAGCGTTTATAAAGCACTCAGCAGGTGCCTGGCACCCAAGAGTCTGTAACAGCTTCTTTGTTGACTGGGTCCTTGGACAGAAAGCTGGCTTCTCTGTTCATATTTACTTGCTCACAGCAGGTAGGCGCGAGGGTGGTAAAATGATAAGACGTCTGCACACGTGGGGACCATGGGTGGGGAGGGAGGGGCTCTGCGGAGGAGGACGGGGTCACTCGCCAGGCGAGCAGGACTTCGCATGCTGCTGCTTTTGTGAGGAATGCTTGTCTCTGTCGTTGTCTCGGACAGCCTGGTACAGAGGCACTCGGCCGGCTGGAGAAGGAGGGCAGAGGGGAGCGGGGAGGGGTGGAGGGGAGCCCGGCAGGGCCAGCTCTCCGGGGCCAGCTCATCCTGAGGAGGGTGGCGCCTGTCAGAATGGCGAGCTGTGTCACGCGCCGTCACTCCAAGAACCGGAGCCCTGGATGTGGCTGGGAGAAGGGTTCAGAGAGGGGCCAGAAACCAGACACACTTCCCGTTAGACCCTAAGCTAGAGGCGTGGTGTCAGTGGGGACCCTGCTTCTCGGACCTGGGAGTTCGGTACCAGCGGTCACCACTGAAGAATGTTTCGGGCTGGACGCACCTGGAGCCTGCATGTAGCTGGTGCTCAGTAATTTTCTCCCGAGTCACTGCCGCAGGCCCGGGATGCAGGGCTCCGCCGGCACAGCATCGATTCATGCTGTCCTTTTGATCACCTCTTCTGCTGAGTCCCGTGATGCCACCACCCTTGGGGGTGCTTTGAGTTGAAAGAGGCCCTAAAATCCGAGTGGGGGAGGCGGGTCTCGCTCTTCTCTGTAGTTAAGATGGGCCCAGGCCCCTTCCAGGACCCTGTTCGGTTCTCTCCACGGTTAGTTCCCCGGGAGAGCGCAGAGGGTACTCAGTCTGCGGTCAGGACAGTCGCCGGTTCTTGGATTTGTGGATTTGACCCCAGGGAGGTGGGGAGCAGGCGGGCCCGGCCCCCCATCACCTGTGCTGTGGGCATCACCAGCCTCACCCTGCGGCCCCAGCTCCTGAGGCCACGGCCGCCTGTCCCAGTGTTCCCGCAGGAGGCTGGGGGCAGGGCTGGCCGTAACCCGTGTTTAATTTCTCCAGGGCCTGCATTATAGATTCCATAACTCTACCAGTCAAAACATGGACTGATTCCTGGGACTGCGGCCCCCACTTGGGAGGAGAAAGCCCGGTGCTGCTTTTGCTGCTTTTTATCACTACTAATAAAGGCTCGGCACTCGGAATTCAGCTGCTCTGGGTGGTTTTCCTTTGCACGCAGGGCCCCTCCCCACTCCAGGGCCGCTGTAGAATAAATACCAGCTTGCTGGGCTGGTTTTCCACTTGCTTTGTAATATTCCCAGCCTCACAGCTATAGATTTGGGGTTCGTTTGCAGCGAAGGGCCCACGGTGCTTAGGGTTAATTGGGCCTTTGATGATTCTGACAAGGGCGGGACGCTGTGTGATTTATGGAGAAAAGAATGGGTAGGCTGAAAGTAAATAGAGCGAAATTGCAGGTGTGATGTGTAACCTCCCAAGGAGAGACAGCGTGACTGGTGCTTCCGGCGCCTTCCTCTCACAGCCGGCGTGACGGTCATTGGAGATGAGGCTGTGCAGGCGAGGAGACCCCGCAGATCAGTGCTGCTCCCCATTGGCTGTGCAACCCTGGGCAGGTGAGCTGACCTTCTGAACCTCAGTGTTCCTGTCTGCACAGTGGTCCTGAGCAGCCCCGACTGCGTTTGTGTGATTACACGGGAGTGCTCAGCACAGGGACGGGCCGGCGGGAGGCGCCCGAGACTGGGGAAGATTCCCCACGGCTGTGTTATTTTATTTAACATCTTAGTCATTGTGTATTCATCAGAGGTGCTCCCTGAGGGCCCGGTGAAGGTATTACTTTGTCCTCTCTGCAATAAAGCAACCAGCTTGGCTCCAAAAATAGTGCCGGTGTCCAACTGCGCGGCCCTCCCCATGCCCGGAGTTCCTGCAGTCTCGCTGCAGGTGGGGGATGCTGGCGCCTTTGTCCCAGGGCAGTGGGGACGGCCTGGGCAGGAGGGCGCAAAACAGGTAAAGGGCTGGAGGAACAGTGTGGAGACCTGATTCCAACCGTTGCTTCCTCCCCAACTGTGTGACCCTGGGCTGGTTACTTAGGCTCTCTGAGCTCCGGCTCCGTGTTTCTAAGATGAGAATGGCTGTGGTACCTCCCACTTGGCATAGGGAAGAGGCCGGAGGCTGTGGGAAGCAGGGTGCCCACTCAGGAGATGTGCAGAGGGCGTGGGTTGCTGCTGCTCTCGCTGTGACCAAAGCTGCCACTCCTCCTCATGCTGTGGCCCTGTGGCCGCACTCGTGGTGGCCGGCTGTGGTCTGTGTCTGTGTGTCTGTGTGTCTGTGTGTCTGTGTGTCTGTGTGTCTGTGTGGGGGCCCCTCAGGAAGGCCTGGCTCCCCCGGGAGCCACACAGCACCGCTGAGCCCAGGCTCGCAGAGCGGCCCTGTGCCACCCTGAGCTGCCACATCTCTGACTCACCCCTGCCCAGCTTCTGCGGGCTCGGCGGGGCGGTGCTCTGTTGGCCAGGGAGTCCTTGAGGCCGAACTGGTGATCCTGACCGTCCGTCAGGAAAAGCAGAGTAGCGGCCCATCCTCTTCCTGTTGTTTTGACTCCCTGTTCCCCAGAACGAACGCTTCCTGCACCTCCACGGCCACACTCCCCTGGCCTGGCCTTGCTGAGGGACTTCCCATTACAAAGCGACAGCCTCTGCATTGACCTCTCCTTTCCTCCATTGATTTGTTTTATTTTCTCACTTTTAAATCTACATGTTTGTCTCTCCACTAGAACATAAGCTCCCCCAAAGCAGGACTTTGGTGTGTTCACTGCTGTACCCTCAGTGCCCAGAACCTCACCAGCACACTGTGCCTGTGCAATACAGGTTTGTCGAGTGACTGATTGATGGGCTCTTCCTTCCGAGAGTGGGTTTGTAATCTACACAGAGAATAGGCAACCAGCTCTTCCTTTTCTCTGAGAACCCAGCATCATTGTGCTGCTCCAGGGTCCAGCGGGACGTGTCGAGGACAGCTGCTTGTCGAGTTTTTGGCATTGAGTTAAAGGGTGGCAGGATCTTGTGTGTGCACCGATTGAACTGACTTTCTCAGAGGTTCGAAGCCTGTCACTTGCAGGAATGAGTATCGAGCTGGCAGAATGTCCTGTCCTGGAGAGAGGGGTCTGACCACAGACAAGGAGGGAGCCCCGGGGAACACAGGATGCGCTCAGAGTGGCCCAAATGCTAGGAGCCGGGCAGCGTCTGAACCAGCTCACCGGCTTCCGTTGTCAAGCACCTGCTTTTCCTTGGGCTCTGGAGTCCCACAGACAGCTGATCCTGGCCACAGAGCCCTGGTCGGAGGGGTGCCCTGGAGCCCAAGTCCCAGAGCCACCTCTCTGGGGTAGGAGACAGTGAGTACCAGGGGCCTGTGTCCTGCCGCTCCTCTGCGTGCTGTCGTGGACCCGCTGTCCCGTCCCCACTCGAGAGACTCAGACTCCATTGCCGGAAGCTCACCATGTCCCCACAGCGTGAGGAAAGCTTGGATGTACCTTGGGCCACCACCAGCCCTGATCTGCACACCCCGTAATTCTCCACAAGAGGGAAGGGGGAAAAAGATGCCTACGTAGTCCGGCGACTCCTGGGCCAAGATTTAGTGGCGGGCACTGCAGTGAGGTCTCGCATTACTGAGCCTTCATTACTTTTACAAAATATGTTCCGGTGGGTTCACCCGCAGCTATAAAGCACCATCGTAAATAATTAAACTCCACTTGTCAGAGGGGCTGGGAGGAGGGAGGAGGAGAAATCATGGCTCAGCGCAAAGCAGCCCTGAGCTGAGAGACAAGGAGGCCTGGGACCTGGCGCGCTGTCTGGTCCCTGTGACCTTGGCGAGCGTCTTCCCCTCTGCCTCGGCTTCCCTGTGTGGAGGATGAGGCGGTTAGAGCAAGTGGTCTCCCGGGTCCCGGCCAGCAGTGAGCCCACATCTCGGGCAGGGCCGCCCTTCAGGAGCCCCTCTTCCTGCCTGCCCCGTTTCCCAGACTGCAGAGCACTGTTAGTCCCTGGGACCCGAGGCATCTGGGGCGCAAGCAGGGCCGCAGGCCAGGGCGGGAACCTTCCCAGGTAGCCCGTCGCCACATTGCCAAGGGCAGGGGCTGACTACGCTGCCGGGGGAGGGCCCAGGGCAGAGTCAGACTCAGACAAGAAGCAGCTTCGAGACGGCAGGAGCCACGTGTGCAGGGACAGAGGGAGAAACAGGGAGAGAAGGCCACCAGTGTCCTGGGAGGGTGGAGTTGATGGCCGCTCGAGGGGCAAAGCCTGGTCCCACTCTGCCCTTGTGAGCCCCTCTCTCGGGTCCCAAGGAGCACTGTAGAGAGAGTCTCCAGTGTGCCTGGTCCGCAGCAGCAAAACACTGTGGTGGGGAGGCTCGGACAATCACGGGGGCTGGAGGTTCAAGGCCAAGGTGCTGGCAGGTTGGTTTCCTCTGAAGTCGTCTCCTCTGCTCCCCCCTGCATCCACATGTGGCTTTTCCTTGCCTGGGGTCCCCTCTGCTCAGTGTCCTGACTCCTGGTGTCTCCTGCCCTCCTCTCATGAAGACACGGGCCAGGTTAGAGGCGGGCCACCCTCATGGTCTCCCTGTACCTCAATCACTTATTTAAAGTCCCTGTCTCACTGGGCATGTGACTCATACCTGTAATCCCAGCACTGGGGAGGCTGAGGCAGGAGGATCGCTGCAAGTTTGAGGCCAGACTGGGCTACACAGTGAGGTCAAGGCCAGCCTGAACTATATAGTGAGGCTCTGTCTCAAAAAACCAAAACAAACAAAAAGTCCCTGTCTCTAAAACAATCATATTCGAGGAGTAGGGTGTCAGAGCTTCAACGTATGAATTTTGGGGGCCACACTCCTACCTCAGACAAGAAAGTTCCCACATGGTATTTATGGAGGAAGGGGATTGTCCCCTGAGTGCAGGGGGAATTTCTGAGTTGGGAGATTCATTCCAGGCAGCCATTCCCACCTCCCACATCTCCCAGTCTCACACATGGGTGGGCGCAGCCACGGTGCCTCCAGGGCTCCGAGGAGCTGGGAGTCAGTTTCTCGCCCGTCTCTCCCTGGCCCTCAGCCCTCCGGGAGTGTGGCCCTAGGAAACCCATTGCTCTACTTCCTTGCCGCACCGAACTTGCCCTGGAAAAGCCGCTTTGCCTCTGAGGCCCTTGGCTCCCTGGCGCAGCCCTCGGTATCTTCATGGTCTCCTGGCATCTCAGACACATAAGTTGTACCGAAAAGCACAGAGAGGTCTGGGGACTGGTCACAGCCGTGGCCCAGGGCCCTGGATTGGCCCTCATCAGTGTGTCACTGACCCTAAGCTCGTCAGTGAAGCAGAGGAGGAGGGGCATCCCTGCCTCTCGGGTCCCCTCCCGTGCCCTCCCCTCCTCCCTGCCGCTGCCCTCTCCCTGGTTCTCAGCCTCGTCCCCTCTGGCTGGTGCTCTGGGCAGAGGGCGGAACCCCCCATCCCGTCTGTAACACGGGACGGCCATGCCCACCCTGGGGGTGCAGGGGCCCTCGTGGGAAGGACCACCTCCGGCAGGCACCCAGGCCTCTGCCCCTGACCTGGCTCGCCATGGCGACGTGGGCACCGCTGCACTTCCTGCCTTGTCCCGTCGCCCTGCGCCTGTGTGACAGTGTGTATCATTTGGCTGAAATCTGCATCAAGTCCCGCGGCTTTCTTGGTCACCCTGGGCAGTGGAGGGACCTCTGGCCACAAGGGTGGAGTCCAGTCGTGTGGGTCAGTGACGACGACTTCCAGACTCCTCTAAACTCAAGGCGACTCCCCTCCTTCAGCGCAGGATGCTGGGAGGGGGCTGTGGTGGGGCCTCAGTTTCCCTCCTTGCTCTGCTCACCTCTGTGCCCCCCGCTCACAGCAGTTTCTAAGTCTGCACTCAGGAATGGCTGTGGGGAAGAGGCCGCCGGTTGGGGAGCCGGGAGCGTCGTGGCTGTGTTGTGAGCTGGGCTTGCTGTGTTGAGATCCCACCTGTTGACACGGGGCTCTCGTGGGACCCCCAGAGCCCTGCCCTCTTCAGGGCCCCTCTGGCTGCCTTCGGTCGTGCTGGGGTCTCCGGCCCTCTAGACCCTCCCGCTCAGCCCCAGCCTTGCAGTGCCTCCCTGGTCCCCGCTTGCCCATAAACACCAGGTGTTCGGTGCCCTTCCTCTCCCCCGTCACCATCTGAAGTCTTCCTGGATTGTTGCTGGGCCCTGTGTCATTGTTGGGTTTCCGCCAAGGCTCGGGGACAGACCCAGCTCCCCACGTAGTCCTGCCGGAGACCCCTGCCTGGGCTTGAGGGAACGGAGTGCACCCCATCCTTCCCTCCAGAGACTGCTAACTCCCCAGAGCTCGTCCCACCTCCGGCCGGAAGGGAGACCGGTTGTCGGCCCGCTCCTCGCGCACCCTGCCCTGCCGTCTCGCGCCTCACCTCGGAGCAGAGATGTGGTCAGCGCCCACCGCCCTGGGGACTCATCCAAGGCCGAGGCCCAGACGGTTCCCCTTCAACACTGGGTCCCTCGCAGACCCGTGCGAGCACCCCCACCTCGGGGCCTCTGCACACACTGCCCCACTTGTGTGGAGAGGGCTCCGGAAGTGACCTCAGGTGCTTCCTGCCTGGCCTCCCCTGCCCTGGTCGCACAGTCGGTTCCTCCTGCCTGTCCTGTGCTGTGGGGGCTGATGAAGTGCAGAGTGACCTTCCCCACTCCTTACCGACCAGGACGAGGAGTCACAGTCTGGCGGCTGACATCCATCAGAATGGCGGCTGAGGGCCACTGTGTCCGGCGTGGCCCGGGTCAGCTCTCACACGGATAGCTTAGAGCTGGGCCTCAAAGGCTGGGAGAAGTGGGTGTGCTTCCTCAGCAGGAAACGGCAGGGAGGTGGCCTGGGCAGAAGGGTGTGCTCCCCCACAACGAAACGGCAGGGAGGTGGCCTGGGCAGACCCCTGTGGGAAGCTGACTGCAGCTGGAGGCCACGCCAGGTCCTGAGGTTGTCCAGGACTGAGAGGCCAGCTGCGGTAGGGTGGCTGGGGTGGAGCGTGGGGTGGGCTGTGAGAGCGGTGTGGGGTGGGAGTCTGCGGGGAGGCCGGGCTGGCCCAGCAGGAGTCAGGCCTCAGAGCTTTGTGGTTGGGCCTTGGCCCTGGCTTCCCCTGCTGGCTTGTCTTTGAGGCATGTGGAGGACAGTGGCCCTGTGCCCCTGGACACTTTATTACCCAACCTGAAGCTCGCAGTCTGTGGCCCTGAGCACAGTGAGATCGGGATTTTTGATGAGGCTGCTTCCCGGAGTGGCTGTTCCCAGTTGCTTTACTCGTGGTGAAGCACAAGTTCAGAGAGGTTATGCAGTTTCCCCGAGGTCGCCCAGCCGGGAAGGCTTGGAACCTAGATCTGCTGGATCAGTGGAGCTGGCTCTCGAGGTCAAGGCCTGACTGCGATCTTTTTAGAGAGCCGCGGAAGGTGACAGCCTGTGCTCCCCAAGGACAGACGGTCTCAGGGTCACGGCCTGCTTGGCTTCCAGAAGATTCTAGAAGGGGCTGAACAGAGAAGAGGCAAAGCCCCAGCCCAGCCTTCCCTGCACAGATGTCTCCATTAGACGGTGGGCGGATTCCGGACCCCAGGCAGAGCACTGTGCTTGGGAAGGAGGCAGGCCTGCAGGGGGTGTGGGGGTCTTTATTTTAAAAGCAGCAGCTTTTTGATGCTCTCAAGTAAACCTTCTATTAAGGGCTGAGGGTGGGGCCACACTCCAGCACAGGATCTAGGGCTCCCTCGGGGGCACCGGGTCTGGGAAGGCAGCGCCTGACCCCAGAGATCAGGTCAGGGGCAGGGTCGGGGAGGTTTTGTCCCCTCCCCAGCCCCAGGTCCCTGCAGGACTCTGGTCACCTCTCACTATCTCCGTGTCTGCAGAGGACAGCGGGGTCGTCCAGCCCGTGTGGCACTGCCACAGAGCAGGGCCCATCTGGCTGGTTTGTGAGGCCTGCGGCAGGTGCCCAGTGAGTGCAAGCTGGAGCACGGCTGCCTTCGGGGTGTGGGGTGTGGGCCCATGATCCCCGGCTCTGCAGTACGCGGGACAGGGCACAGGGTGTCCACACGGAGGGGTGGCAGGATTCGCAGCGTGGCGATTGTAGGGGTGATGGAAAAATAGGGTGAGTGTTTAAATTAAAGGAAGAAATGACAGTGAAAGACACAGCAGCAAGGGCGATGGGTAGGTGTACTGGAGTTGAGAGGGAGCGTTTTGAGGGGCGTTAATGGCAACACGTAATACATGCTTTAACTAAACACCCACTGTGCTTTGTGGCCACACCTTGTAGTAGGCATCAGGAGATGGCAGGGCCTGCGTCTCCTTCATTCCCACAGTCCTGCTTCCACGGTGGCCTCTGGGTCCAGGTGGGGAACACGTGCTGGGTCTTGGGGTACATGGACGGGAGACTTCGGATCTCTCACTGTGAGCCGGTCCCCTTTCCTGCAGCCCGCTCTGCGCCCCAGCCTGGAGTCAGACTCGGCCTGTGGGCTGGTGACAGGAGTGGGGTGCGGTACCCTACCATAGCAGAGCTGCTCCTACTTGCACTGGGCAGGGCCTGTCCAGATCAGGGGCGGTGGGGGAGGCCCGGGGACTGCTGACCCTGATCCTATGCCCTGCACAGGCTGGAGCCTTGGGGGGAGGGCGGGGTGGAGACCGGCGGCGGGAAGCTGGTGTGCTGTGTGTTTCACAGCACCTGCTCCGTCTGGGTGGCTAGGGACGCCTCTCCTTGGGGCTCTGCACTGGGCCTCCCCAGATCAAGTAAATCAGAGTCGGACTTAGTGCCTGCCCCGCAAAAGCGGGCTCAGGGGTTGGGGGTGCCTTTCTGGGAGTTGGGGGCACCAGGCTAAGATCTTTGCCATCCATTGGAGAATGCCAAAGTTCCCCCCAAGGATCTCAGAAAATACAGAGCAATTTCCATTCCAGCCAGGGATGCTGCACATGTAATAAACACCCATGAATAAATGATGAACCCCTTCGGTGGCTGAGGCAGCACTGGGCTGGTGGGGCGGGGGGCCCTGGTGCGTGCTCGCCCGTGGAGTTCTCCCGGCTCGCAGATTTCTCCGACCAGGACTGGAGCGCTGGTGCTGCCAGACTGAGGGAGGTGTGGGACATGTAGGGAAACGGGGCCCGCACCAAGCTCTGGTTCTGTGCCCGGAGCCCTGATAACTGTCCTTGGTGGGCCCGGGCATCAGTTTCTTGGCCTGAGCACCGGAACGGGGTGAGGACTTGTCCAGGAGTTTTGGAAGGCTTCAGTTCAAGTGAGGATGGTATGTAGGGTGTGTTCATGTAGATAGGGCGGGAGAGCGGCGTTGAGGCGTTGGTGTTTGCAGCCATGGAGGTACAAGTCTGAAGTCTGTAGAGGAAGCCAGCAGGCTGCTAATCCAGCTCAGAGTTGGAGGTGCAGGCTCGTGTCCCCAGGCCGCACCCAGGCAGGGGGTCCACACTGGCCTGGAGGAAGAGTTGCTTCTACTTCTGGAAACAGTCTGCTCCAAGGCCATTAGCTGATTGGTTGGGGCCATGTGCAGCCTCTTCTGCTTCAAGTTTATTACAGCGATGAGTCACACCTAAAAAATATACCTGTCATTTGGGTGTGGACCATCCCCTGAAGGCCCCTGTGTTCCCTGCTTCCTCCTCAGCCTGGTGCTGCTGGAAGGGGCTGGGACCTTTAGAAGGTGGGGCCTAGCGGGAGGCTTCAGGTCCCTGGAAGGAACTGTTGCATGCTGGGTGCTTCCTCCCTCTCCTTTTGCATCCCAGCAGTGAAGTAAACTGGCTTCCTCTGCCATGTGCTCCCACCACGACGCACTGCCTCTCCACAGGCCCATAGCAACACAGCCAACTGTGACACAACGAACCTTCCTTCTCTGAAAGCTGATTAGCTCAGGTACTTTGTCACAGTACCAGGAGGCTGCCTGCCAGAATGCTTCACAACAGCTGGGATGGTGTTGAACCAAATGCCTGGGTGCCCAGCCTGGCCGCCGTGACATATGGGATTAGGCGTCACGGGCCACACAGCCCCTGGGTATGGTTGCCCTTGTCACTCACCCTATTCTGCCTCAGGGCCCCTTAGCAGTGCTTGGCCGTGAGCAGGAAGCTCGGGGTTTTGTCCGCTTCCTTCCTGCTATAGCACTGGCTTCTGGCCACACAGCTGAGGTTGTCACCAGGGGTAGAAGATAACATCCTGCTGCCACAGGCAGAGGCTTCTCCGTAGATGTTTCTTCTGCCCCCCTGGGTCTGGGCTGCAGGTGGCTCCCCAAGGAGCCCGGACTCGGCCCGCTCTGCCCCATCCAGCTCCTGGACTCTGCAGGAAGAGGTCACCAGGTGCGGGGCCACTGGACTCTGGCTTGGAGTTTGGCCTGTGAGCTGGGGTTGCTGGGCCACACGAAGGCCGCGTGTCATCCAGGGTCTCTGAGTGGGAAGGACAGGGCACACAGCCTCCCTGACCTATGATGGACTTCTGAAACCTGGAGAACACTGGCCCCTCCCTGCAAGTGATCCCTATTGTGCCCCCTGTTCCACTGCACTCTACGAGGATCATTCAGCATTTTCTACCTGTCACACTCTCCTCTACCCCAGGACCTTTGCACACACCGCATTCTCAGTCTACCACACTCTCCTTGCTCTCTTTCAGATAAAGTCCTCCTGATCTCAGCCCAAGCATCACTCTCCAGAAAAACTCCCTGACTCACTTGGCCTTGCCACTCTGATGGAGTCTGACCTCTCTGAGTGAGGGTCTCGAAGCTCACACACTCCTCCATCACAGTCTCCGTGGCGCATGTCCACATTCACTGGAGTGAGAGAGTTGGGTCACAGGAGCAGGACTTTGTCTGTTTCCCTTTCACCCCTCTCCGCTGGGCCTGGGAAGGGGCTGGATGTGCTGCAGTCTTGGGTGAGTGAGTGGAAGAATAAGTCGTGGACGACTTGGGTTTCCTGAACGTCTCCTTCCCTCAAGAGCTCTGATGCACTCTCTGGCTCTTGCGCTGCCTCTGTTCTCGCTCGGTACTCCCAGGCCCTGCTTTGGGGATCTGCTCTGGCCCTGGACGGGTCCCCATTGTCCCCTTACCGGCACCCTTGCTGGGCTGCCGTGGTGGAGGTGCCTTCTCTCTGTGGTTCTCCACACTGAATGAACCATTCCTGATTTAGGGAATGGTTCCGTCTGCAGCTCTGCCTCGGACACGATTCCCCCTCGTCCTCAGGCCTGCCAAGTCCGTGACCCTTGGCCACAGCAGCAGCAACAGCTCCAGCCCCCGCCCCTGCAGAGCTCCTCTGACCATGCTTTTCTCCACTGTGTGGCCGAAGTGGAATTTGGGAAACATAAGAGATCACAACAGTCCCCAGTTCAAAGCCCCACTGCACCTCCAGTTAGAGCCCTATCCGGTGCTCTGCAGCAAGAGCTGGCGACTCTCTGGGATGGACCAGAGTTGACATTTTTGCATTTGTAGGCTCCGTGGTGGCCTCTGCCTCAGCTGTTTAGTATGCCAAAGCGGCCACGCACAGCTTCTAAATGAATGCGCATAGCTGTGTTACAATAAAACTTTATTTACGGCCGGGGATTCAGCTCAGTGACACCATGCCTGTCTCGCAAGTACGAGGTTCTGAGTTCAACCCCTGGTACAACAGAACAAAACAAACAAAACTTTATCGAGAAGAATGAAAGGTAGGCCGCGTTTGGCCCTGGTCTGCAGTTGCTGACCCAGAAGATCCTGCATGACCACTCCTACCGTCTCCCTTCCCACCACCCGCCTCAGACCTCCTTACCGTCTGTCGGTCTGCCTTTGGTGTGTCTCCTAAGTGTGCTAAGCTTTTCGCCAGACCCTGTCTGAGCAATGCGCCTGGTCTTCAGAGGGCTGACTCCCTGTCGTACTGTGTCTCTGGGTGAACGTCACCTCCTTGAAATGTCCTGTCTTAATTTGTTTGTTGGTTAATATTTCCGTCCATCCACTCACTCACTGGTTGATCTGTCCATCCATCTGCCCATCTACCTGTCCACCCATCCATCTGTCCAGCCATCTCCTTATCCCTCTGTTCACTGCACCGTAACCCGACTTTCCCGACTGGAATTCAGGACGGTCCTTTTAGAAGTCGGCCTTTAGGAATAGTATAGCTTGTGCATCGAGTGGCCGCAGGCTACGGACGTGGCCAGTGCTCAGGGACGTGAGCGAACTGCCTGCCTCCGTAGCCGGCGTGTCCGTGGTCGCAGAGACCTCGCGTGGCCAGGCTGCCGTGTCCCGCCCTGGCTGAGGAGAGGACGGCTCTGTCCCTCGCCTGATGTGGACACACCCTCTCCTCTCCCTGCCGCAGAGCTCTCTGACGACTGGGTCACCCCTTTCTTCTCCGCAGCCACAGAAGTGGACAGACCCAGGGAAGTCCCTGCTCTGCGAGGCTCCTGTGCGAGCGTTGCGTGGGCTGCACGGGGCGAGCTCCGCGCTAGGGACCGAAGTGATGCAGGCGCGCTCGAAGATGAAGTGTCTTCCGTGCAAGTGTTTAATGAGCCCATTACAGGACAGTAACTGGGCATTAGGATTTTTTATAATCATTAATAGAGTATTAAACAATGAATTATCATGAACAATTAAAATTAATTACAGTCCTCAGAGTTAATTAAATTATTCCTTTGCTAGGACAAGTGGCTAGGCAGACATAAAAATTCAGAGCCGGTGCCACAAGCCGGCAGGAACAGGGTGCCATGGCGAGGCAGGTGCTGTGCCTTCTCTGGCCAGGGGGAGGCGCTCGATGAACAGGCTGGACCTCGGCCATCGCAGTTTCTCCCGTGAGGAGCTGACGGGGTGAACCAGACTGCTGGCCGGTCGCCGCCCCAGTCCGCTCCGCTGGGCTGTTTGGCTTCCTCCCTCCTCCGTCCCGCTCCTGTCTCCTCTTCCTCTCCCTCCTTTCCTGTCTTCCTGCCTCCGTTACTTCTCCCCTTTTCCTCCCTCCCTCTTTAGCTTTATTCTCTCTTTACTGTGGGCTGGGGTTCGACTTCAGGCTCTGTCTTAGCTCTGTGACCTGAAGCAAATGACTTACTTGTTGCAGCCTCAGGTCTCTCACTTGTAAAACGATTGCTACTCTGGAGGGTTGTAGGGGGAATGAAAGAGTTGATAACCGTGACCCACTCAGGACAGTGCCTGGAGCACAGTGAGGGCTCCACCAGTGTGCACTCACTGTAAGACGCGAAGTCTCACTTCCACGAGAGGGCCTTCACCATGCTGAGTCCCATAGCCCAACGATGGCTCCGGAGGCAAGGCCCGGGGCCTTACTTCCGGGAGCCCTGAACAGCCCAGAGGGCCTCCAAGGTGCTGGGACCTATAGCTCAGCGAGGCTCACCCAGGAGGGAACACACCAGGCTCGCTGGTAAATAGACCTTTATTAGTCTGGCCAGACAGCACTCTCAGAACTGAGCAGCTCAGAGAGGCGCAGCACAGGGGTCAGCACAGTTTTTTAAAGGCGGGGGAAGAGGATTGCAAGCTCAGCAAGTGGCCCAGGGGCCGGGGGCCGGTTCTCTGCCGTTCGTCTAAAGGAGTCAGCTGTACGGCGCACCTGGCCTTTCATCTGCAGACCTCAGGCTGTTCTGTTCTAACGAGGCCTTCAGTCACTATCTTGTTTGTCCATACCAGGCTTCCGGACACTGTTTTGATCTTATCTTGGAGCTGGGTAGAAAGAATAGTGTGCCGCTGTGTGCTGACTAACTGGGGGTTACAGAGCGGTTAGAGTCCCACATCACGTTATCTGCCGGCCATGCGGTGCTTCGACATTCGTAAGTGAGGTAGACATACCTGATCAGGCCCTTTAGGGTCAGAAAGCTTCTCTGGAAAGCTTCTTGTCTGAGTGGTTAGGCTGAGATGTGAGGGCAGAGCATCCCAGACAGAGCGAACAGCGGGTGCAAAGGCCTGTTCAGTGAGCTGCAGTGGCCATGTGTCTGGGGAATCTTGCTGGAAAGCTGTGGCTGGGAGGAAGGTGGCGCTTAGCGCGGTGTGGGAGGCAGCCTCCAAAGGGGGACCGTGCCCTGGGTGGTCCCCTTCTGCACGGGACTGGGGTTGGTTTGCATGGCTGGCAGAGATGGCAGAAGGGACCACATGCCACTCCCAAGACCAGGTCCTCTGGCTCCTTGTGTGCTCTGGGGGAGCCCCATGGAGGACCCATGGGGGGTCAGAGACCTCCTGACAGCAGCCACATGGATGGGCCACCTCGGGGGGGTGACCCAAGCTCGTGCATGGCTATGGTGCCAGGCGCGAAGGAACAACAAGGCCCTAGAGACCCTTAGCCCCGGTGAGGTGGAAACGCCTCTGGTTTTAAGCCAGCACATTTCCGGGTAACTCGTCACCCAACAGTGGATGATGGATTCACAGGGAGGCTCCCAACAAGGAGCCCAGAGGTCAGGCCTGCAGGCTCGGAGGTTCCTCCCCGGTGAGCAGAGGATGCTGGGGAGTGAGAAAGAGCCCATCCTTCTTGCACACTTGTGTCCCAGGCGCAGGTCCGAGTGCATCTGGGCGATAACTCACCAACTCTCCTAACAACCCTGGGAGGCAGGTACTATTTTTTATGCTAACTTTAAAGACAACAAGGAGCCCAGAGGTCAGGCCTGCAGGCTCGGAGGTTCCTCCCCGGTGAGCAGAGGATGCTGGGGAGTGAGAAAGAGCCCATCCTTCTTGCACACTTGTGTCCCAGGCGCAGGTCCGAGTGCATCTGGGCGATAACTCACCAACTCTCCTAACAACCCTGGGAGGCAGGTACTATTTTTTATGCTAACTTTAAAGACAAAGGGAAGGAAACTGAGAAGGGTTGAAACGGGGCTCTGTCCCACACTAACATTTCAGTTCAGGGAGGGGTGGGGATTTGAACCCAGGTAGCTGAGGGTGCATTGCATTAGGGCCTCCTCTCCAGGAGGCTGGGGATGCTGAGAGACTGGAGGCCTGTGGTCACCCGAGAGGACAGAACTCAGGCCAGGGAGGCAGGGTGGGGAGGAGAACCAGGCACAGGAAGCAGTGGCATCAGACTGGGCATGGACGGGGTGGAAGAGTGCAGGGCAGGAAGATGCCTGCAAGCTCCCGCCTGTGCCGCGCCTGGGCCATCTACTCTTTCTCCCGCTTGGTGACCCAGGAGCTGACTTCCTGGGCCTGGGCTGTCACCGTCAGCTAGGGAACAGAGATGGGTCCAAAGGCACAGCTGTCCTGCGTCCAGGAGGGGCTGGGGCAAGACCTCCCTGCCGGTGGCCGGAGGGGTTTTCTCCAGCGTGACATTTGGAAGCTTCCTGGAGACATTGCTGGTTGCAGAGAGGTTCTGTGGGCAGAGGGGTGAGGGAGGCTGCCGAGTTGTCCTGAAGCAGGGCCTGGGCACCACCCCAAGTCCTGGAGACACCGTGAGGTTGTGTGGTCATGGCTGGCTGCCAGCCTCCTCCTGGGGCCTGGACTCTGCTCTGGTCCGGTCCACGACTGCGACTTGGAAACTAGACACAGACGAGAGCAGGTGGCTTGCAGGCCGCCGCCACCTCCCACCCCGGGCTCAGGCCTGGGGTATTCCCAGAGCCTCCCTGCGGGGCCAGAGGGAGGAGGCTGTGTATACCATGCATATGAAATTTCAAGCCCTGGACTCTGGTATGCAGGAACTGTAACTTTATTTTTCTATCACCGAATGGAATTTTGGTCCCAAGCTCTCTTTCTGCCCGAGGGCAGAAAATGTAATCTCAGACAATTCCAGGTGAACTCAGTCATCTCGGATGGAAGCCAGGGTGATGGCAGTGTCCCTGCCCCCCCAGCCTGCTGCTCTGGGGCCGCAGGCCTCCAGGGGTGGTGGGCGTGGGCCAGCCTGTCAGGAGCACCCCACCTGCACCTGCTCCCCTCCTCCCATCCCTTCATCTTCTCCCTCCCCTCCCGGCTCCTTATTCCCCCTTCTCTCCGCTCCATCCACTTCCTGGCAGCATCCAGCGAATAAATCTCTCTGCTCTACAATGCAGAAGCCCGGAATTTAAACCCCAGTTCCTGAAGGGCTGCTGTCCGCTGAGTGGTGTTTGCCAAGTGCTTTGGGACTCTCAGGTTTGCAGAGGAGCCCTGTTTACTCAGCAGCTCTGCCTCCCGGGCGCCTTCCCCCGGCCTGGCCTCAGGCTGGCCTCACGAGCAGGCCTCTGCGGGAGGGAGAGCTGGCTCCGGAGGGCAGAGCCAGTGGCTGGGGAGGTGGTGGGGTTCCCTTGAGGAGGGGCGCAGGCAGGACC
>NW_022900935.1:2491408-2495234 GCF_012274545.1 Fukomys damarensis
GTTCCGGAAGCTGCTGTCGGCTGGGTGGTGTTTGGCAAGTGCTTTGGGCCTCTCAGGTTTGCAGAGGAGCCCTGTTTACTCAGCAGCTCTGCCTCCCGGGCGCCTTCCCCCGGCCTGGCCTCAGGCTGGCCTCACGAGCAGGCCTCTGCGGGAGGGAGAGCTGGCTCCGGAGGGCAGAGCCAGTGGCTGGGGAGGTGGTGGGGTTCCCTTGAGGAGGGGCGCAGGCAGGACCTTCCACACTGCCCGTGTGAAGGCGTGGTGCTGGCTGCAGATGAGGCCTCCCGTGGCCTCTCCTCCCTCCTGTTTCTTTGCACCCTTACTTGAGTCTATAAAACAAACATTGCTGTCCCCATTTGACAGGCGGAGAAACTGAGGCGTGGGCGGGAGTGTCGGAGACGGGAGTTTAACAATCACCTTTTCCTTATTTTTAGACATCTGCTCACTAGAGCAGTTTACCCGATACCGAATTATTTAAATATTTCGTCATTCCGCCTTCCTTTCACTTCCTGCCCGCACCTCTGTGGCCTCCCTGGGGTAACCAGTACCCTTCCCCACCCGGGAGTGTGTGCAGACGTGCGCGCCCGAGGAAATGTGGGTTTCTGCACGTGGTTTCTGCCTTGTATTTCCCTTAACAGTATATTTTTGCTTCACAACCTTTTCTGGGCGTCTCAGGTCAATGAGACAGACAAGTTATCTTTCTTAATAGCTTTCTAGTAGCCAATAGCGCAGATCACTGGACTCAGCCGGCCGACGCGCCCCTTTGATGCACATCTGTCTCCGACTCTTTCAAGGTTTCTGCTGTGACAACTCCGCGACAGTCACGGTGGCAGGGACTCCCGTCGGTAATGGTGCTTTTATGTCTGAGGATCGATCCTGACAGCGGGGCTGTGGGTCAAGGGTTATAAACATTTCATGTTTTCACAGATTCAAGAGCCAGGCGGAATCCAAAGATGTCTGACTCTAGGTCCCAAGCAGATGCAGGATAAAGATGGCGGCGTGAGCTCCGGCCCTGTCCTGGTGCCTCGGCCTCCCGCCCCAGCCTGTCTGGCAGGTCCAGGCTCCGGGATGGAGGTGCCGCCATCGCAGCCCAGTGGAGCTTCCTAACCAGCCCAGCAGGCACACGGCCTCAGCTGTCCCAAGGTGGCCCCATGATGGGAAGGGCAGGGTGCTTTGTCCCCACGTCACAGCTGTTCAGAGTCCCGGGTTGCAGCTGGTGAGTTAGGCCTGGGAGAGCTGCAGATCTGGGGCTCTGAGGCCCAATCTGTGGGGTGGGGAGGATTCTGGGTGCTTTTGTCGATGGAGCTGGGTGTGGAAATCTTGCCTGTTCACTGTCCTTGGCCTGGTCCAGCTGCAGGCACCGCGCTACCGCAGGAAGGGGACCAGGCCACACCACCCCTCGGCCCTTGCCCTCCCCACATGCCCGTGCACACTGCCCCAGCTGCTGGGGAGATGGGAGGCCGTGCAGCCCCTGCTAGAGAGATGAGGGATATGCCCTTTGCCAGGAGGAGGAGGAGCCACAGAGAGGGGCGAGGGGAGGGACAGGGCCAGGGCTGTAGGGGAGGAGAAGGTCCAGGCACAGTGCCTGGCTGCCTCTTTCATGACGTGGCTGGCAGGTGGACAGTGGAGGGCCAGGACTCCCAGTCTGATGCAGGAGGCCCGAGGAACTGCTAGGCAGGGGAGGAGCCCCAGCTTCTAGCCTGATTGAAATAGCACAGCTTCGGCCCCAGGAAACGCCCGGTCTGGGGAGGTGAGCAGCTCTCCCGGCCCTGCCCTTGGGCACCTTCCTGTCTTGTGGAGAAGCGAATAGAGAAATACTCAAAAGCTCTGCTTGAAAACACTGACTGTGGCCTCTGCGTCCCAGAGTGACAAACGTGCCCGGCAGTGTGGCCTGCTGGGGAGAACAGAGGCTGTGCAGTCTTGGGGACTTGGATGGGAATCCCCGCCCCCCCACCGACAGTTGTGTGACCCTGGCTGTGTTACTTCACCTCTCTGAGCCCGTTTGCTCGTTCCATCCAGGCTTAGTGTTTAAGCGAGTTAATCCACCTGCAGCCCCAGGACAGGACACCTGGCTGCGGCGACCACCCAAGCTTGGCAGTCGAGGGGACTAATCTTCGCGCGGTGGGGTTGAACCCTGCAGGGCTGTGTTCTCCGGGGGTCTTGGCCGCTGGGTTTCTGGCCCCGTCCCCCGGCCTCTCCTTCTCCCCTTGCACCAGTCCTGGGAAGCAGAGCCGAGAGCTCCAGAGCGGAGAGCACTGCAAGCGAGCAGCGCCGGAGGTGTACTGGAGGTGATTAAAGGAGTGGGTGATGGAGGTTCTGGCTTCTAAGGAGCAGCCGTGGGGTTGCAGCGACCTCTCGCGCCCCGGTCACGGGTTCTCTGCTGCCGCTGCGACCGGACTGTGGTCGCCTGCTGTGGCAACGCCTGGTGCAGACAGAAAGAAGAGCTGGGGTCGGCTGGGCATCAGGAGCGAGTGGAGTGAACACGGGGACGGCGGGGCGGCGCTCAGCTCCCAGGGCCTCGGGACGCAGCCGCTCCCAGGGGTGCCTTCCTGGTGGACGGCTCAGCGGGCTCAAGGGCTGGGCACTGGCTGGTCGCCTCCCTCCGCTGGCTGCTCTGGCCATGACCCTTGTGGCCCGTCACTCCCTCTTGTCCATTTAAACTCCCAGCCCTCAAGAGGGGACTGCGGGGCACTGCTGGTGCTGGGACACGTGGAGCCGACTGGGAGCCAGGGCGAGGGTGGTGGCCAGCAGCCCGGGGTCTAGGTTGGCAGGGGTGAAGCCTCGGGGGTGATGGGGCTGGCAGGTGAGGGAGTCACCCATGCGTACTGTGCCTCTCTTCATTGTTTGTTGAGCAACTGCTTTGTCTCATGTACTGTGCTGATCCTGCATGACATCACCTTGAAGCCTCCCAACCACCCTACTCTATGGGTGAGGAGACCAAGGTTCAGAGAGGCTAAGCCACTTTCGCCAGATCACATAGCTACTCTGTGATAGAGCTGGGAATCAGATACAAGAGCTCCAGTTAGGCCATTCTAGGGCTGGATGGGGTCAAATCCACCTCAGAAAATGACAGAATCCAGGACCCGGAGTCTGGAGGCCGGTCCTTGGGCAGGCTGGTCTGTACCTTCAGACCCAGAGAGAGGCCTTGTTCATGGGACTCCTCTGCCTCATGGGGCAGCTCCTTGGACCCCAGGAGCCGTCTCGGCCCGGCTCAGTCTTCCATTCTCCAGCCTTCGCCCTGGGCTGTGGATTTCTCCAGGAATGGCCAGCTCTGCCAGCTCATGAGAGGGGCTGGGGGACACTGGGGATGGATCTCACCACCACGCGGGGGGATCCCCACTCTGGGTCAGACTCGCCTCTGGGTCTCTCTCTGGGGTGCGTCCTTCAGTCTCCCCTTGGTCTGTGTAGCTCCCACCGTGAGCTTTTGAGTCCCTGCACCAGACTTTGTGCCTGGGCCACTGGCTCTTCACGCAGACACATGGCCTAGATTTGGAACCCGATGATGACAGAAACAGACGCAGGAAGGGTTAAGGGCAAACGCAGTGCCCGGGAGTAGGACAGGGAGAGGGGCCGGGACAGGGACAGGGAGACGGACAGCCAAGCAGGCTGCTCCTTCCAAATCTCCACTCTCTGGACAAGGCTGTGCCAGGCAAATGGGTGAAACGACACAGAGTTATTTCAAAGTGATTATCTGGGATAACGATAATCATGTCCGAGAGCAGAGGTAGACCGGCTGGTCCCACTGCTCCAGCATGGCTCTTGCCAAGAGAAAGTCGCCGTGTGTGGGAGGTGCAGTGGAGGGAGGGCCAGGAGGTGGGGAGTCAGGAGG
>NW_022900935.1:2495325-2686271 GCF_012274545.1 Fukomys damarensis
AGGAGGAGGAGGAGGAGGAGGAGGAGGAGGAGGAGGAAGCAGGACCGAGCCCTGCTCCTGGTCTGGGCCAACTCATGGTCAACTCGGAATGCCCAGTGAACTGAGTCGGTGTGGAAGTCCCGTGAGGACTGTTGCCAGCAGCACCAAGGAGGACTGGAGGGGAAGATCGGATGCTGCTGATTTTCCTGGGGAGGCTCACTGTGGCTGGACTTCCTGACACGGACTCAGCTGTTCTCATCCTCAGAGAAGCTCCGGTCCTCACCAAGCTAGGGACGGCTGCTGTTCTGATCAGGGGAGCTCTGGCCTTCCTCTTGAGCGTTGCTTCCTGGCTCCAGTGCAGATTCCCTCAGCCTGGTGGCACAGACCCCTCACCCCACCAGCGCAGACTTTCTGCCTTCCACCGCTGGCCTTTGGGCCTTCCCAGTGCAGACCCTCGATACGGACTTGCACGAGACATTGCCGAGGGCTCTAGGCCCTCGGCTTCACTTGGTCGGGTCTCCAGCACTGTTGCGCCTTTGACTTTTGGGACGACTATTTTAAAATAATCCTATAAATGATGTGTCCTGTATTAATGATGTGTCCCTTGCCAACCCTGACTGCAACAGCCTCTGAGGAGGGTGTCTGGGGGTCAGCTCCTGTGTCTCATGGGAAGCCCTGCTTCTGTCTGCTTCTTGGACCCTGGGAGAGGGCTTAGCCCGTGGAGCTTAGACTGTGCCTCTGAGGGGACTGGGGCTCCCTCTGGTCTCCCCCTTCATTTCCTCTCTCAGGGCCATCCGCACACCTACTATGTGCTTCTCCATCCAGGCGACTCAGCATCCACCTCCCTGGACGCGCTCTGCCCTCAGCTCTAGGCCCTCGGCTTCACTTGGTCGGGTCTCCAGCACTGTTGCGCCTTTGACTTTTGGGACAACTATTTTAAAATAATCCTATAAATGATGTGTCCTGTATTAAATTGACTCCCTTGCCAACCCTGACTGCAACAGCCTCTGAGGAGGGTGTCTGGGGGTCAGCTCCTGTGTCTCATGGGAAGCCCTGCTTCTGTCTGCTTCTTGGACCCTGGGAGAGGGCTTAGCCCGTGGAGCTTAGACTGTGCCTCTGAGGGGACTGGGGCTCCCTCTGGTCTCCCCCTTCATTTCCTCTCTCAGGGCCATCCGCACACCTACTATGTGCTTCTCCATCCAGGCGACTCAGCATCCACCTCCCTGGACGCGCTCTGCCCTCTCAGGCCCCACCTGCCCATCGCCTGCCGCTCCGTGCTCCTCCTTTCCGTGTCCACTTGCCTCTCACCCACCTTGCTGTCTTTAGCCTTCCTTGGTCTGCTTGGTCCCCTGCATCCCTTTGGCTTCCCTCCTGCCATGCGCTCACTTTTCTCCCCGGCCACCACCACCTGCAGCCTTCGGCCCTCCTGTCCATCTACCCACCCACCTTCGCTGTCCGTCTTTCTGCCTGTTCGTGCGCCGGTCGGATCTTCGCTCACCCTCCTCTCCTCCCTGCTCCTCCCCCATCGATTGTCCACTCGAGAGTCCTCACCCCCGTCCCTCGCATTCACCGTGCGCCCTCCACCCGCCCACCCGCCGTCGTCTGTTCCCAGTACTTCCATGTTTTCTTTCCTTTTCTCCTCCCTTCCCTTTCTCTGTTGTACCAGGGACTCAGCTCGGTACTTGTGCTTGCGAGGCAGGCACCACTGAGCTAAGCCCCCGCTGCTCCCGTCCTTTCGGTCATCTGCCCCCTGCCCTCCACCCAGCCGTCCGCCCGTTGACCCGCCATCGCCGTCCACTGCGCCGCTGCTCATCCGAGCCCTTTTATTCTATCACCCTTGCACCTGACCACTCACCAGCCCTTCTCCCTCCACCCGACCGCTCATCTGCTCATCCTGTTCCATCCTTCTGTCTCTCCACCGCCCTTGCGTCTCTCGCACTTTCTGCCCTTTTCCCCCTCATCCGTCCGCCCGTCATACCCGCATCCACCCTTCCAGCTTCCCACCCGTTCACGCGTCCACGCGTCCATGTCCTTCCTACCCCCTTCTCCTGACCGCCTGTCCGTCTGTCCACCTGCCCTCGGCTCCCACCCGTTCATTCCCATCCTCCATCAGCCTTGGGCCTACTCGGTGTTCTCTGCTAAGCCCCTCACTTCCGGCCTCTGTTGGTCTGTTTATGCTCTTTGCCAGACCTCCTGTGTCCTCCTCCCAGACTCTAACTGTTGAAATCATACCCTTCTTCGAGGTTTATTTTAGGAGCTCTATTTCAAGCAAGTGTCGCACACTGGAAAACGTGTGAGTCTGCAGCCCGAGAGATGAGCCTTGCAATTCTGACTGCACAAGTCGCGATTTCCTCTTGTGTAAAAGGGGTTAACAATACCTGCTTTGTACAGGTGTCAAAGAGTTAAATAAGTTGTGCAGAAAGTGCTCGCAGCACCCAGGGGATGCTCCACATAGGTTGAACTCCAGAGGAAACCCAGAGTTGATGAAAGAGTCTCTCCTGTGCTCTAAGGGCGTATGGATGGGACGGCTGGCTGGGACAGACTTGCTTCCCGAGGCTGACTTCTCCTTTTATCTTCAGCTTTGCGGGGTCTCCACTCTACCCACTGATACATCCTCCAGATACAAAGGGTGGGTGGTGTAGACAGCCGGACATGGTTAAATCAACTTCATCCCAGCAGGAGGCCCAGGCTGAGACCACAGGCACCACGCCAACTGCTCATTAGAGACGTGAACCCTGCTCTGGCACGCAGAGCAGAGACTCTGCAGGGCTGAGGGTGATATTTCCAAAGGGAGCTGGATGTCAGCGGGAGAGCTCTTTAGCTGAACCCTGTGGCCACGGAGGCCCCTCCTGATGAACGGAGCAGCCGGGCCCCAGAGGGAATGTGCAGTCCCCCAGGAGCGCGATGTCCTTTTGGGGGCAGGACGGCTTGCTCTCCGTCCTCCACTGGCCTCCCAGAGACCTCGCAGCCGTGCCCTTTGATCTGTGGCTGTGTCCTTATTGTCCTGTGCTGCCACATACGAACAGTCACAGACGCCGTGGGAGAGAATTCACAGTGGGGCCTGGTTGGTAACATTTGCCAATTTCCGTGGTGTAAATGCCCCACCAAAGATGATGTCATGAGGCTTGGGCCTGGGAAGGACCCTGCCAATGCCGCGGTTAGGTGGGTAATGATGTAACAAAAAGGACAGGAGCATCGTGTGAGAGCAAGCAGGTCCACCTCCCAGACTCACATGTTTTGGGGGTGGGTACTGGGGATTGAACCCAGAGCCGTCACACTGAGCTACACCCCCAGGCCTTTTTGGATGTTGTTTCATTTTGAGACAGCGTCCGACTAAGTTGCCCAGATGTTAGGGCGCTTGTGTGTGTGTGTGTGTGTGTGTGTGCGAGCGCGCGTGAGCAGGGCTGGCCACGGTCCCCTGGCAGAGGCGCACAGGTCTGCAGGTGTGAGAGATGACCCACCACACCGGGCTCCCCGTGGGAATGAGTGCTTGTCCTGTGGGGCTCCGAGGCTCACAGCAGGAGGCAGAGTCTTATCCTCGTGAGACGTGCGTCGTGGAGCACGTGAGAAGGTTCGAAGCACAGTGGTGGAGAACAGACAGGATAAAGGCGATCAAGAGGGAGGAAAGAGGAAAATAAAATACTTTTAAGTAAAGAGGTCCTGGCAGACCTAGCCAAGAATGTATTATTTTAGCAAAGATCTGAAAATGGTGAGGGAGTTGACTTTGTGTGTATCTGGGAGGAGAGCATTTCAGGCAGGTGAAACAGCCAGTGCAAAGGCTCGGAGGCAGGCATGTGCTTGGCGTATTGAAAGAATGGCAAGATCAGAGTTCCAGGGCTTAGACAAGCCAGAGGATAAATGAGTTAGGGTCACACAGAGTCACAGTGAGGGCCTGGCCTTGACCGAATGAGACAGGAACCAGTGGGGGCCTAGGTATGTCAGAGCCCATTCAGGGCTCTGTCTCAGATGGAGGGAGCCCTAGGACTCTTCTGCAAGGGCCTAGGCTCCTGTGGAGAGGCCTGGTCCAGAGGCATGGGATCCTGTGGCCTCCTCTCCAGAACATTCCAGAAGGATCTGGAACCCAGCACTTAAGCCCGAGGCCCTGCTTGCCTGGCTCAGCCACCCAGTGCTCTGAATGCAGCAGCTTCGTGAGCCTGAGCTGTCCTCCCCTCCCCGTCAGCCCGGAGCTTTTCATCTCATGCTTTGTCCCCTTGGGCAATTATTTATTATTTCCTTCTCCAAAGTGTTTCTGAGACACGGCTCTTATGAAAGATGCTACACTGGATAAAGTGGGACGGCATCATAATTCACCCTGGCTCCAGCTGAAATATTTGAACGACAACACATTACTGCCCAATTTTGCTGCTCTCTGCTTCGAGGGAGAGGCAGGGACCCCCACTCAGGGTGCTCTGAGCTCTTTGAGGAGTTCAATAGAATGTGTTTGGCAGCTGTGGCGCTGAATGGAGAACTGTGGGAAGCCACGGCGGGGGAGGGTCTCTGCCGGAGCCCAGGAGGCCCCTCTGTGCTGCTGCCTGGCCTCCCCCATTGGACTGGGAGGTGCTGCAGGGCTGAACTGACCCTTCTTCTTCCTTGGCGTCTCCCATGGTGCTTGGCTCAAGCGTCCAAGTGAGGCAGCAGCGGGGACGCAGCTCTGCAGCCAGCCTGGCCTGGCGCGAGGCCCAGCCCCACCTCCCTTAACCTGCGTAGTCCTGGACCGGACACTTGGGTCTCTGTCTCTCTGCTATATAACGAGGGTGCAGAAAGCCACTCAAAGAAATCTTTGGGTGTGAGAATTTCTCTGAGATAATAATGTGGACTCCTCACCCATGGCTCTGTAACAAATGATCCCCTCCATAGCAACTTGAAACAGCAGATGGAGTTGCACCCTGCTTCTGGGGCTGGGGGATCCAGGAGCAGTTTAGTGGGCGATTCTGCTCCATCTCTCGGGAAGCCTCGAGTCATGAGGTCACTCGGCCCTGTGCTCACTGGAAGGCAGGCCTGTGCTTGAGGCTGTGCTCACTCCAGGGGCATTTCTGGGAGGCCAGCTTTCTTCACCAGCCGGTGGGGAAGCGTCACTTCCTTAGGACGCAGACCTCTCCACAGGTCTGCCGGTGACACAGCAGCGAGCCACAAATTGTTGGCCAAGACAGCGAGTTCTAGAGCATGTCCATCACCCCTCCCTCATTTCGTCATGCCCGTGTAGTCAATTCCTGGCCTGGCCTCAGCTCTAGGCAGTCACCCATCCTGCTTTCCATCTGCAGAAGTTTCTAGACCCTTCATTGAAGCGAAACCAGAATATCTTGTGTTTCCATCTGAATTCTTTTACCTAGCCATGCGTTTTTGATGGGCCTCTCTGTTGCAGCATGAATCAAACACCTATTCCTCTTTGCTGCTGAGTAGCACCCTGTCCTACGGCTATACCACATTTTGATCATCTCTTCATTTGTTAACGGGCATTTAGACCCTTCCCAGGTTTTGCTGCTGCTGGATAATGCGGCAGTGACTGTCCAGATGCGAGTCTTCATGGGGACCTCTGTTTTCACTTCCCTCGGGTGGATTCCATGGGGTGGGCTTGCTGACTCTTGACACGTTTTTTATCTTCTTAGAAGAAACGGGAAGACTGCTCTTCCAAGATGGCGGTACCATCTTAGATTTCCATTGGTGGTGTCCAAGGGTTCCGGTTCTTTGCGTCTTCAACTCTCGGGACTAATCTGTCTTTTTGATGAAAACCCTTCTGGCAGATGTGTGGTGGTGTCTCACTGTGGCTTTCATTTGTATTCCCTAATGATTGTTAAGTATTTCCTCATATGCCTCTTAGCCATTCATGTGTCTTCTCTGATGAATGTCTGTTCAAATCTTTTGCCTATTGGGTTCCTTGTCAAACTTAGTTACTACATAATATTTTTTATGTATTCTGGGTACAAGCCATTATCAGAAATATAATTTGCAAATATTGCCTCCCAGTTCATGGCTTGTCTTCTTGGCCTCTTGATGATGTCTCTTAAATGTGGAAGTTTTTAATTTTGATGCAGTCCAGTTGATCACATTTTTCTGTACCTTGATTATGCTGTTACTATTGTCACATAAAAGGAATCTCTGTCCAATCCGAAGTTATGAAGATTTTCCCTCGATATTTTCTCCTAAAAGATCTGTAGTTTTTAGTTTAACTTTTAGGTTTGTGATCTATTTTGAGTTCATGTTTGTGTATGGTCTAAAGTAAAAGTCTACAATGATTTTTTTTTAAACATGTGAATATCCAATTTTCCTAGCACCAATGGTTGAAAAGATTATTGTTTCTCTGGTAAAATATCTTAAGATCTTCACTGACAATTGGTTGGCTGTAAATGTACGGATTTATTTCTGGACTCTTGATTCTGTTCTGTTGATTTCTTATCTACACCATCTTGATTACTGCAGCTGTATGAGAAGTTTCAGGGTCAAGTAAGTGCAAGTTCTTCAACTGTCTTCTCTCTCAGGATTGCTTTGGCTTTTCTTCCTTCACCGCATTTTCATACAAATATTGGAGCCAGTTTGTCAACTTCCACAGGAAAGATTTGTAGGAATAAGTAGGGATAGCCATGTCTTTTGGTTACTATTTTTTTCTTCGAGACAGGGTCTTGCTAAGTTGCCCAGGCTGGTTGAACTCATGATCCTCCTGCTTCAGCCTCCTGAGTCACTCAGAATTACAAGCATGCACTGCCATGCATTGTCTTTATAACTTTATTAGCACTGTGTGTCATTTGTCTCTTGGGCCAAGGAACAAGTATGGTATCACATTGTCAATGTCTTAGAAGTGTCGCAACTCCACTTGTTTTTTTGTTTTGTTTTGTTTTTGTTTCTTTGTGTACCAGGGATCAAACTCTGGACCTTGTGCTTACAAAGCAGGCAGCAGAACCACTGAGCCAAATGCCTGACCCAGACACTGCTTGTTCTTTTGGTCACACAATGTGGGTGGGGACCATACAGGTGTGACTATCAGGAGGCAGAATCATTGGGTGCACCTGGGAGTCTGACTCCTCCTAATGGATGTGAGTGTTCATGGGAAACATCACTCAGGACGACCGTGCCACTGACCCTCTAAACCCAGCAGTCGCTACCTTAAGTCCGTGTGACATGAATATGCAGGGTGGAGTCCAGCAGGCAGGGGTCAGGGGTCCTGTCTGGGAGGTGACAGGAAGCCAAGCTGTCAGGTGAAGTCAAGTTTGCCCAGTGGACTTGGATGCGGACTCACGGGATGGCTCCATCAGTCAAGGTACTGTTCCTTGCTACTGAGACTCAGACACTGGCTAGTGCAACGTAACAAATCATCCCAAAATGCGGTTTGATAACAGACAAGCAGGACGGAGGTTACTGAACCAGGGAGTGCCTGGCTGGCAGCACTGTTTCTGTCTGCAGGGCAGGGGGGCTTGGCTAGGTGCCTGTCTACTTTCCTGTGTCCCTGCTGGGACCTGGCTGGAGGCTGGCAGCTGCCACAGTGATGTGCTCTTCTCAGGCCAGAGCCCTGGAGAGCAGGTAGAAACCGGAGATGCTAGGCAGGCTCGGTTCCAGAATGGTCACACTGATCTGGCGCCTCAGCCCGATGTCACGGCCACTGTGGCTGATGTTGTCGAGCAGCAGGTCACTGCTGAGTGACCAGCGCCGTGAACACCTGCAGTGACCCTAAGACGAGGAAGCCAAGGTGCAGAGTGACGAAGTCACCTCAGGTCCCCCTGCTGGACTGGATGTCCATCTGCCTGAATCCAAACAAGCCACCTTGTCCGCCAGGCTCTCCCTGAGTCTCCCTTCAGACACAGGGACCATGAGGGTGGATTTGAAACACAGTCTCCAGAAGGACTTTGCCTCTTGTGGGATGGATGTCGCCCTCCCGATCGAGGGGAGCGGGTGCTCCACTAACGTATTCAAGCAGAAGCCCAGGTGGTTGTCTCTCGGGGATGCCGGGAGGAGTTTGGGGAGGAAAAGGCTGGAGGCGAACGAGTACATCCCAGATGTTCCTTCCAGTGCCGAGCATGGAGTAGCCCAACTGTCACCTCCAAAGCCACCCACTCAGTTAGCACCGCGGCCACAACAGGAATCCGGGCCTTTGGGCTCAACTGTTCATGGACCGTCACTCCCAGAAGGCTCTTGGTGGGCATCTAGTCTACCTCCTCCACTCTACAGAGGTGAGGGGTAACTGGGATCCACAGAGGACACTGCACAAGGACGCCTGTACTAAGTGGCACAGCTGGACTTGAACTCGGGTCTTCAGGGTGCCCGTCTATCTGCTTGGGCGCCCTGGGGGCTGGCAGTTAGTCGGCCTGCCTCCCTGGGCCAGCGGGGAATTAACGATTAGTAAGTGGCAGCCGCATTCCACCGCGGGTTTTCTTGTTTAGAAATGCAAATGCTTTGCAAAACCACGCTCACTGCTTCACATTTTTTACACCACACAAATTATTCTTTTTATTTTCTCCCCTCCAAGACTTGTCTGGGATTGTTTGTGCTACAAAAACTGGAGGGAACTGAGCCATTTGCTGGAGCAATCCTGCCCGATCTGGCCTGTGGGATGAGGCCCGCTTGAGCATCGAGGGCTCTCACCCCTCCCTCCTCCTCCCTCTGACCGAGATACAGGCACAGCCCTAGAGACACAGCCTCTTGCCCTTTCTGTCTTCTTCCAGGAGCCAGAGATGGGCCAGAAGGGCCAGCCTAGCTCAGGAGGGGCACTAGGCAGGTGCCGTGCCTGTTACTCAGGTGAGAAGACTGAAGCTCTACCTTCAGATCCTGGTTCTCTCTGTTTGCAAGTGTGTAACTGGCTTTCCATTACTGTAACAGAATAGTCGAGATAATGCATTTATAAAGAAGAAAGGTTGTTTTTACCTTCCCATTTCGGAGGTCACAATCCATGCTCCTTGGTCCTTTTGCTTTGGACCCGTGGCAGCGTAGTGCATCATGGTGGGAGTGCATGGAGAAGCAGGCCTGATCATTTCACGGTGGCAGGAAAACAGGAAGAGGCTGGGGTTTGAATGTCCCTTCTAAGACCACACCCCCAGTGACCTAACTTTCTTCCACTGGACTCCACAGCACCCTGTGATCCAATCATGTCCCCAAAGCTACACCTCTGCGTGTGGCTGACTGGGGACCAAGCCTTCACTGCACAAGCTTTTTGGGGACATTGCAGATCTAAACTAAGACAGTCAGGAATTCGAGAGCAGCTCAGCTGGGTGGATCTGGCTGACGGTATCTCCTGGGGTTATGGTCCACATGTCAGAGAGGGCTGCAGTCACATGAAGGCTTCACTGGCTGGAGGGACCTGCCTCAGGGAAGGGCTACTCGCAGGGCTCTCTGTAGGAGGCCCCGTTACTCACACCTGGATCTCTTCATAGGATCAGTCGAGTTTCCCTGCAGCAAAGCATCTGCCTTTGCCCAGAGCTGATGATCCAGGAGAAAAACAGAGACCACCAGGCTTTCATAATCTTTTCTCAAAGCCACCACATTCCATAATATAGTCAGAAGCCGCGCAACAACATTTTGATCAGCCATGGACCACATGGATGATGAGGGTCCCATGAGATTATATCACCTAGTGAATTTAATAGGTTATGGTGCAGGCTTGGTACTGTGAAGCAGCTGCCCAGCCAGGAACTACATTTCCCAGGGCTCCTTGCATTTAGGTGTGGCCACATGACCTGTCCTCACCAATGGATAGGAGGAAACAGTATGTGTTACTTCCAGGCCAAGAAGCTTAAAAAGCAGCTGTGCCTCCTCCATCCAACTCCCCCATGGCCAGATACAGAGAGCTCCAAGGCACTAGAGGAGAGGGCTGCACAAAGCCGATGGATTGTGGATCCCAATTCCACAGAAAAAGCCACGTCAGGCTCATGGGTAGCAAGAAACGTATCTGCATTGGGATGAGCCACCGAGACTGGGTGTTTATTCATTATAGCAGCTAGCCTCACTCTAACCCAGAGGTCAGCAGAACCTCCCCTCTCCAGCTGCCTGCTTGGCTTCTTCTCCATCATCTTCATTCTTAGTCTCCATCAATGCCAATATGGCTGTCAGCAACACTAGACCCAGAGGAAGTTCCAGGTGCAAGGCCAGCAGAAAAGATCGTGCAGGTTGCACCAAGCCCCGGATCTTGTAGCTCTTTGCTTACTTCATTTGTGAGCCCGAGAGGTGCTTGGATTGGTTGGCCCAGCACACGTCTAGTTCAACATCCTAGGGCGGCACTTGGGGGAGGGGGCCATGCTGGTGTCGGTCCGGTGCTCCTGAACTCCCTGGGCTTTGCTGTCCTTTCATCTTCGGGGAGGGTGCCGGACAGATGGGCACTGTGGAGGCTCACTGGCGTGGACTGACCTGGGATGCTGCCCAGACCTGAAATCTGTGCCTGGGCGAAGCTCACGTTGCTTAACACCGTGCAATCCACTCATCTGGGCTCTGAGTTGACTCCCCCAGCTGAGCGATTTCCATCTCCTCCGTCCTTTTGTTCCCCCTCACATCCACCTGGGACACTTTCTGGAAGGACATCAATGTCTGGGCCCAGAGTGAGCGGTTTTGAACTTCACTCGCTCGGTGGCGCCGGCTGCCAGCACTCTGGTTGGTTCTGCTGCCTTAGTGGATCCTTTGATCGGAGGAGGCTGATCAGAGCTGGCCTCTCCCCCTCCGAGGCAGTGGGTTTCAAACTTTGTGGCAGCATTTTCAAGTCCTCCCTTGTGTTGCCGGCCCAGCCTGGCCTAATGGGGACGCGCACCGTGAAGCCCCTTGTGTGTCGGATAATGAGGTGGATGGCTCTTTCAAACACCTCCTCCCAGAGGTCCTCCAGACTGCCCTGTCCACGCGGAGCTCTCTGAACTCCTGGGTGACTTCTGCTTCTACAGCTAATTGTCCTTTAAGTGAACAATTTCCTACTTTTCTGTCTCATGTAAAGACCTTCAGGACAAGAATATATTTTCTCCTGTTCTTGTGCTCCCTGTAGGTCCTTGCATAGAACTGAGCAGAGTCAAGGAAATGAAATAAAATCAAGATGACATTTATTTAACATAGACTAACTGTCAGACTCCCCACTGGGGGTGTTTGCATCTGAGTCTCATTTGGTTCTCACCAACAGCCCTGTGAATTGGATATCTGGACACATATTTTTCCGCATAAAGAAATTGACACTCAAGACAGATGGTGTCCCACACCCAAGGTCACAGAAACAGTAAGAGAAGAGATAGAAATTCAGATGTGGGTCTTTTACACTGTGTGTTTCCTCCTGCATTCTGCCAGTTCTCTTCTGTGGGCCTTGCTCTGGGCTGGACTGGGCGAACAGGATTCTCTGTACCTTCCTGAGTGGTTCAGGGTGGGGTGTCTGGAATCAGGCCTTGGGGGCACAGATCCTCGGCAGCTTCTGAGCTGCGCCACCAGGCCTGAGCCGTTCCTCTTTCTGGCCCAGTGTGCCTGTGTGCGGGCACCTGGCAGGGTGCCCCGGGCCTGTACTCAGGCTGCTGCCCCACACTGCGTTGCTTACCAAATCCTGGGTACATCTGCTTTGCACTTACTGTGTGCCTGAAGCCATTTTAAGTGCTGTACAAGGATGAAGTCATGTGGCCCTGTGATGTAAGTGGTATAATTGAGGCTCAGAGAGGCCGAGCAGCTTGCCCGGGGTGGCAGCTGGGATTCACATATGGTTGGCCTGGCCCCTGATCCCCTGCTCTTGGCCTCTCCGCTCTGTGTTCTGTTTACTTAATACATTGCGATGGATTTGGGCTGAATTAAATCAGCCAACCAGTGTTGCCAGGTGAGGGCAGGGTGAGTCTTCAGGAGTTCCTGTGGGGTGAGTCGGCCAGGTTTGTCTTTCCCTTGGGCTCTGATTTGGGGAGTGAGGGCAGCTGAGGGAGGCTCCAAGCCTGGCAAGTGGGTGCTGTGAGTGTCCCAGAAGCTGCTCAGGCCCAGGCTGGGGTGCCGGGAGTGCCAAGCCCTCTGGATAGGCCGGACCCCCTCCGACTCCCCCATTCTTTCCCCCTTCCCAGGATCAGTATGACGACTGCTCCCACCCAAGGCAGCCAGCAGGCCCGGAGTCTCCGCCGGAAGGCTTTCAGCACACAGTACGGGTTTTCAAAGGAGCCTTGTTTGATCCTGTGGGTCTCTTTTCCGCTCCACTTGACTGGAGGCTGATGGTGGGGATCAGACGCCACCTCCGACAAACTGAGCGCCACCACACCATCCCTGGTGTGGCCCAGGCTGGAGGCAGGAGGAAGTCAAATCCGCAGGCTGGGGGTGGTGAGGCTCGGGACTGATGGGGGCTGCCTTCTTCCCAGCCTCTGCTTTCCTCTGCTCCTCCGGCCGTTTGAGCCTGGATACCCACTGTGCATGACTCCGAGCACCAAAGGAAGCGGTGTCTGTCTGGGAAGAGCTCAGATGGGTCCGGGCAGAGCCTCGCTGCCCAGCCCCCTCCGTCGCTATGCCCGGTCTCTCTCAATTCTGTATGAGATGGTTTCATGGACAGAAAGATGCAAAGACTGATTTTCTCCCCCCAAGCACTGGGGATTGAATGTAGGCCTTTGCACTGGACCTCATTCCCAGGTCTTTAAAAAATGGACTTATTTATTTATTATCTGGAGTCAAGTTCTCTCTAAGTTGCCCTGGCTGTGTTGGAACTTGCAGTCCTCCTGCTTTTAACATCCCAGAGCGCTGGTGTTGTAGGACACAGGGCCTAGCAACCTGGCTGGGACACAGGCGGGGACTGTCAATCACGAGATCCCAGGACAAAACCAGGACCCTGTAAGAAGACTTCTCGGAGCCCACTGGAAGCCTTGGGTGGCATATGAGAAGAATGGCCATCTTAGAAGCTGCTGTCATACTGAGTTTGTGTAGTAGCCCACACGGAGTTTCTCAGAGGCAGCGTGTGCTTTTAATTTTAGTCTTACCTTCTTTTTTCTTCGTTGGGCCCAAGTTTGCTCTGCAGAGCTATTTTTTCCCATACCCCTTTACCCCACATTTTTCAAATAAACTTTTTGGCACCTGTATTGGCTCATCGCATCTAGTTCTTTGTTTTGGGGCAAGAAGAACCTGGAACACTTTTGATTGGCGAGCCAGGCCTGTGCCACCATGCTGTGCTGCAAAGAATGACATTGACCCAGCCTGTTTCCTAACCAGGGGGAGTTTATCTCTTGCTCCTCTCAGGCAGCCAGGCCACTGTGCAGTGTCCCTCCTCCTTTACTTAATCTGAAGAAGGCAGGCTGGTGTGGGTGTCGCCATCTTCCAGATGAGGAAGCCGAGGCTCAGAGAGGTGAGCTGTGGCCTGCCTTTGATGTCAAAGCCAGAAGCGGCTCAAGACTCTCAAGCAAGACCTGTCCACACAGCCTGCTCTCCTCCTTTCTGCCAGAGGCTAAGGCAGTCCAGACAGGCAAAAGCTGCCTGGTCCCTGTTCGCTGTGCGAGCACCTGGATATGTCCTGGGTCCTCTGTGTCCTCGGCCTCAGAGTGCCTACTGGCTGTCTGAACGTGCACCTCTGAGTGTCCAGAGTTTCCTGGAGGTGCCATACCAAAGTCCCGCACGCTGGGTGGCTTAAAACAATAGAACTTTATGTTCTCACAGTGCTGCGGGCGGGAAGTCTGAAATCAGGTGTCAGTGGGGCTACGCTTCCTCTGCAGTCCCAGGGGAGGATCCTCATCTGGCCTGGCTGCACCAGCAGTTTTGGGTGCCCCTTATCTCATACCCACAATGCACCAGTCTCTGACTTGTGGTCATGTGGCCTGGACCCGAAACCCACCTCTTCCTGCAAGCACTGCTCTATACAAGGGTGCTCTTCATGGGGTCCAGTATGACCTCAACTAGCTACATCTGCAGAGACTCAGTTTCCGAACAGGCCACATCCTAGGTTGCGGGTGGACCTGTGCAGGGATTTCTAATCCATCACTTACCAGTGTGTGTCCTTGGGAAAGACATTTATCTTGCTGCTGCTGATCCCTCCTCGTTTGCCAAACCGGGGCCAATAGGGCCTGTCTGTGTGGGAATTGTGAAACGAGGTGTGATAAAGGCGCCGGGCACCGGCCCTTCTGCAGGTGCTGAGCACAGCAGCAATTTTCCCGATTACTAGTATTTCTATTATTAAACGAAATGTGAGGTGAGTGTAGAAAAGCAGCGATGTTTGTGTTTGCCAAGGGGGTGTGTGTAGAAGGTAGCCAGATCTGTTTATGTGTGTGTTTGTAATTCCGGGAGCTTGAGGGGCACAGCAGCCCAGTTTTGCAGCCAGTGGAGAAGCAGATGCCTGAGCCACACAGGAGGAGGTCAGGATGACGGTGGACCATCCGCGGTGTGCAGGTGTGGCTTGGTTTCCGGCTGGGTTCCGACTGCTCAGACCCTGGGCAGAGCCGCCCACTCCGAGTGAGAAGTAGAGATTGGGGTGGAGGGCGGGGAGGGGGTGTCAACGAGGGGTCCGCCTCGCAGAGAGATGTACACAAGGAACTGTGGTGCTGCTGTGCCCTTCAGCTGGAAGATCTGTGGAGAGTAACTTGGCCTCTCTGAGCCTGTTTTCTCACCCGTGAAGTGGGGGTGGAGAGTCCCTAGTTTATAGGCCGGGGAATGAGTGTTTTAATACCAAGGAAATGCTGCGACAGGCCTGGCACATGTGGGCTTCCACGTTTATCATCCTCATCGTGACGAGGCCTAGGGCCAGGGGAAAGGCCCAGAACTGGAAATGCTCCTGTGTGCAGGTCTCAGAAATACACGTTTAGGTATAGTCAGACTGCAGAAGGGAGAGGGCACAGTGACCCGCTCTGCTCCCGGGACGGCGGGCTCAGCCCTGTGGCCCAGCCCCGAGTGAGGACCTCTCCTGATGTCAGCGCTGGGCTGTGGGTGGGGTCACGGCAGGCAGGGCGGGCACAGTGCAAGGAGAGTCTGGGGCTTGGAGGATGAGGTCGCCTGGGGTCTGCCGTGTCCCTCTGGCCCGGAGGGTGAGGATGGAGGCTGAGGGAGGAGAGTGCTGGCTCACAGGATGCTGCCAGGTTTGCAGGTTTGCAGGTTTGCTTTGTCTCTGAGGACCCATCAAATGCCCGAGGAGCTGGCACTTGCGGGGTTGACCCTTCTGGGGGACAACGCCTCCAGCCAGCAGTGCAGCGGCAGATGTGGTCCCCTGTGAATGACCTGCAGGTCAGCTCCAAGCCCGGGACTGGGATGGAAGTCCAGGAGGGAGGCAGATGGTGACTCCGAGCCCTGCCCCAGAGGTTTACATCCTGGAACGTGCTGTCCCAGGCCGTGGCTGGAGTGATCGAGTACTCCCGCCCTCCTGGGCTGCTGGAAGGATGAAGGAAGCTGAGCCTGTGGATCACTTTGAACCACACCTGGTGCACGGCAGCACTCAGTGCAAAGGAGCTGGGGCAGCAGTCTTGGCCGTGACGGTGGTGGAGGTGGTAGGGGCGCTGGTGGGAATATGCTAAGGTGATGGCGATGCGTCGGTGACGGTGACGATGGGTGGTGGGGGTCGTAGCACTGGTGATCGTGGTGCTGTGGAGGTGATGGCTCGAAGGACGGAGTGGTGACGGTGAGGGCGGCAGTGGCCATCAGTGTGGGGATGGGTCGTGAGGGCGATGTGCTACACAACGGCGGCTCGGTGCCCGGGACGTGGAGATGTGAAAGGCCGAGGAAGAGACGTGCCCGACTCATGGTCGCCCTGCTTCCTAACAGGAGGAACTACCGAGGATGGGTTCTGCGAGAGTATGTGCTGTGCAGTAATCAGCTGATGTACTTACAGTGATGGGGAGGTGCTGGCAACACACACAGCCGGCTCAGCTGGAGCCAGAGGTGGCCCAGAGGCACCCAGGCACTCCGATGCTGGTGTGCCGGTAGGCACGGAACGTGCGTGGGCAGAGCTCTAGGAAGGATGGCCTTGTCTCAGTGTCGTCCAGGGGCTGCAGGCTCCGGTGCATTGGGGGCTGGAACAGAATCAGGCTTAGGGGAACCGTGACAATGGCCTGACCACCAACAGAGTCCTTTGATTTTTGGCCAGTGCCTTGGCCCTGATGCTCGCTGTGGAAAGTGTCCAACATGCTTCTCAGACTAATTACCTGTGACCCCAGCCCGTCCCTGAGCCAGGGCCCTGGTGGCAGGGCGAACCTCTGCGGGCAGTCATCCGCTCAGTGTCTGTTCGCTGTGGACTGTGGCGGTGGGTGGGCAGACGACGCGGTGGCCCTTGAGGCCCTGCCACGACACCCTCCCCGACCCTGACCCTCAGTGTGTCCAGTGCAGGCCCCGAGTCTGTTACGGCGGGAGGTGGGAGGGGAGGACGCGGTAACAGCCCTGCCTCCCGACACCACACAACGCTGAGGGCGTATGTATGTGTGAGGCTGGGAGGTGGGGGCTGGCTGTCAAGGAGGGGCATGGTGGGTAGGGCGATGAGGAGACCTTTAAAGTCGTGCCGAAGACCTTCAGGATGGGGCCCGAGCCATCCCCAGGCCGTGCCCGTACTTCGTCTCTTCTCCTGTCACGCCAAGGCTCCAGCCCTGCTGACCCCTGGCAGCTCCCCCACCATCCCTAGAACTCTTCTCCAGGCCTGTGCGTGCTCTTCCCTGTGCCCTGGCTGCCCCGTCTTCACCTTCAGTTATGCCACCTGTTCACCACCCTCAGCCCTCGGCTCAGAGGTCCAGGAAGCCTTTTCCCCCGGGCTGGCCCAGAGCCTGTCCACCTGTGCTTCCTCTGCTTAGGGACATCGCCTCATTGCACAGAGACTGCTCCCTCCCCGAGTCCAGCACTGGTCCAGTGTGTCCTGCCCAGCCCAGGACGTGGCGTGTTCGAGGCCCTTGCTGCGCGTGGTGGATGGATGGGTGGATGGACCGGTGGATGAGAGGAGGTGAGGCTCAGAGCAGATAGGCTGTCCCCACCCTCCCTTCTGGCTGTTTCCTGAAGGTCCCTGCCCCAAAGCCTGTGGAAATGCAGAGCGTTATCTAAATGCTAAATAGCAGCAGTCACGGCCAAGGTGGGCTCGATGAACAATGTGCAGGCTCATTGGTCAGCGCTGTTCTGGAAGGCCTGTCAGGTCTCACACTTTATCAGGACCGCGGTGGACCTCTGAGGGGTGGTGCAGGCCGCCGTACTTGCAGGGAGGTGACCCGTGCAGGGACCGAGGGGCTGGGTGTCCACAGCCCAGGGTGCCGCTGCTGGGCGCCGTGGGACCGGTCGGTGACGAGTGTTTGCATGTATTCAGGTGCCAGCCTTCTGTCACTGTCACCGAGAGCCTCCTGGGTCCCAGCTGCTCTCCTTGCAGGGTTCCGGATTCTCTGACGCAGGCTGGCAAGCTCTCCGTTGTACAGGCTGAGAAAGTGGGGCTCAGACAGGTGAAGAGACCCCAGCCAGGAAGCATTAAAAATAGGATTCAGCCCCAGGCTGCTGGACTGAAAACCTCTGCTGCCTAACACGAGGGGCTGGGCTGGATCAGAGGTTTGCAAAATGTTTGTAGTGGAGCGGAGCTTTGTTCAAACAGGATCTTACACGGACACTCTCAGTGGAATACAGATAAAAGCAGAGTGCTTTGATTGAACCTGGAGCCAGTGTGGGTGAGCCCTTCCCGGTCCCTTCCTCTCACCCTTGGCCCGTAGGGCTCAGTGGGGACTTCTGGGATCCGGCTTCCTTGCACCAAGCATCACCTTGGGGTATACAATGATTTTGGCCACTTGGGTCACTTGGGGGATCGTGATGCCCTGAAGCTTTATGAGTTCATGCTCCCCAGCTGGAGGAGACCCAGGCTGGGTTTCCTGGGCGGCACCTGGACCAGGCTGTACCTGAGTGTTTCCTCCTGGCTTTCCATAGGAAACGCAGGTCCTGTGGGTTTATCCACACTGGCCTCTTCTGGACTCTTCCGGGGGACAGGGGTGGCTTGGCGTGACTGTCCATCCTGTGACACCCATGGTAGAAATCAAGGGGTTTCGGGGGACAGCTCAGTTCTCCAGCTTGTCCTGGGGCTTGCAGCCTAGGGTCTGAGTCGCTGAGGTGGACCGAGAGGTGCTCAGAGGGGGAGCTGGAGGGGTCTGGAGGGTGAGCGGCAGTGCTGGTGGATCAGGGCTGTGGGAAGAGCGCACCAGGCAGGGCTGGGGATCCAGAAATCTGAATCTAGGAGCAGCTAATTACCCCCGGTCTAGAGGGTTTCAGACTGTGCGCAGTTTTCCTCTGAGCAGTCACCGGAGCCCATGTTACTAGGTCCTAGGGATGAGGGGCAAATTCCGAGAGAGCCAGGAGCTCAGGGAAGGGGGTGTGGGCTCTGAGGGAGTGCACAGGAGCTGAGTGGGGGGCGGGTGACGGAGAGGGTCCCTTGGGTGCTCAGACTGCTCTGAGAAGGGTCATGTTTGGAGGGTGGATTCATCTCCCCAAAGTGGGATTGCCTAGGGGTTCTCCGTTTGGGGCTGGATTTCTGGGGCCTTCCACCCCCACCCCTCCCCTGAAAAAGCCTGTGTGCCAAGTGTCCGCTCCCCACTTGGACCTCTCTTTCCATTTTATTCCCTGCACTGGTCTTGAAGTCATCAAATGGGACTGCAGACCCCAGACCCCAGGCCTGCCCACCCCAGCAGAGCCGTGCCCGGGGTCCTCATCTGTCCCTGAGGGTGTTGGGAGGGAGGACCTTGAGGATACCCGGGGCTGGCCACTCCGGAAGGACCCAATGCCCAGTCTGTGCTTGCCCCAGATTTTCTTGCTGCTGGCCGCCAGGCTCAGTGTGAGCAGTCCAGGAGGCGCCAGGCCTTCATGCTGCCTCTGCCCTCCCTCACCCCTGAAAGCCCATTTGGTTTATTAGCAAAACACTCTTGGCATAGCCTGGGAACAGCAAATTGGATGGGAGTTCAGGGAACTCAGGGGAGGTGTTTATCACCTCCCGCTCCGTCACCTGTCACTGCTCCTGGCAGCTGGACTGCTGGGGTGGGGCCCGGAGGCACAGAAGAAATCACCTTCAGAAGACCGCCGTGCCTGGCTGCGGGCCGCAGCTCTCTGCCAGGGACAGGGCCTGCCCCCCGGTCTCAGCTCTTCGGCAGGCTGACGAGGATGTGGCCTTGGCCAGGGTCCCTCTGTCTGGGCCTCAGCTGAACCAGGGTAGCAGGTGCTGTGTCGGGAACAGCGGGCTTGGTGTCAGAGCCTATGAGCTGGAGGCTGAGAGTGACCGGCAATGTCTCCCGCTCCCCTTCCTGTGCAGAGCCTCACCTCCCTCAGCTGTAGAATGGGGATGCAGAGTCATCTCTTCGTGCCTTAGCCATGTAATGTTCTGGTGCCCAGAACAGACAGCGGCAGTAACGTTGAGACGGCCTAGCTGAGCAGGCACCAGCTCTCTGTACCTTCTAAGCACTCTGTCAAGTGCCGTAATCCGCACACCAGTCAGTGGGATAGATGGTACTGTCTGCTGCCCGTCTCTGAGACGGGGTCCCCGAGGCACGCTGAGGTCACGTGTTCGGTGACGTTCGGCTCTGTGCCTTGGCAGGGTCGTCCCAGGGCTGTGGGTCGCCAGGCATAGGAAGGAGGAGGACAAGAGAAGCTTAGGGAGAGGGTATCCTCTGGGTCTTGGTCCTGCTGGACAGTCACCCCGGGACAGAACAGGCTGCAGGGGACACTCAAGGTGGAGGCAGTGGTGTATGTGGGGGGCAGGCCCACGAGTCCTCTGATACAAAGGGACCCGAGAGGGGACGTGTGTGGATTCAGAGAGACAGTGCCCGCCCAGCTTGACTTCTTGGGCAGCCAGAGGGACCTTTCTGAGCTCTTTGGGAAGCACTGGGAGGTTCTGGGCTCCCTGGGAAGGGCAGGGCCTCCTGAGCTGTCCTGTGTGACAGAGGGGCTGGCTGCCTCACCCGGAACTCGTGGTTGCCATTAAGCTGGGAGACGTTTGCATTAATGGATACCTTCTCTGGCCCCATTAATCTCAGCAGTGAACGCGGCTGCTCTGCCTGCCAGGTAGGAGAGGGACCCATCTCTCTGTGCTGTGAGAGGTGAGTCCTCTTCTGAGAGCCAGGACCTGAGCAGTGGCACTGGAGGGGCATGGTCTCCAGGTTTGTCCCGGCTCTACAGACAGGAAACTGAGGCTGGGTGGGAGTATTGTTGGTATTTGGCACCAGGCTAGAACCTGAACTGCACCCCCAGCTCTTTTTCTATTTTATTTTGAGACGGGGTCTTGCTCAATTGCCCAGGTTGGCCTTGAACTTGTGATCCCCCTTCAGTCTCCCGAGTAGTTAGGATTCCAGGCACACATGGCCCCGTCTGGCACCTGGTGGCTGCCGTGCTCTTAACGTGATTTGTTCAAGGTCATACGGTGGCAGGGTGTGAAAGGGAACCACACCCAGTCAGACACCCGAGACCCCAAAGTCAGCGCTTGCCCGCCCTAGGAATTCCTGCAAAGCCAGCCCCTCCTCTGTCCTCCCTCGTGCTTACCCTCCACCCCGTCTCTTTTCCTGTCCCCTGCAAACCCTGGCCAGAGCAGGCAGCCTGTGCATCAGGGCTCTCAGCGCCGCCTGCCCAGCCTTTGTCTGAGGCCAAGAGGAGCAGGAATGTAGGTCAGGGAGATGAATTACGGGGAGGTGAGCAGGCACAGGAGCTGGGGCTGCCCCACCCTGTGAGCAGGAGGGGCCGTGGGTTCCAGCTCTCCCAGCAGAGGCCAGGCGGAGGCCGAAGCTTGGCCATGCAGCTGTCTCCTGCCCGCCCTCAAGCACCGAGTCCATGGGCCTCCCCGCAGCCACCCTGCTGGCTCGCCCAGCTGCAGGCCTGGCACTGAGCTCGGGTGGTGGCCGCCCTCCTCCGTTCCTCCAGCAGCACCGCACCCGTCTCTCTAACTCCGGCCACACTGCCTGCTGCCCGCCTCACCATCCAGACCTCAGCGCCCGCTCAGGCCGAGTTCTCGCTCTCTGTGGCATCAGCTCTGGAGCTCAGTGCCGTCCCGCGCCTTTGTCTCCTCATCTCTAACTCCCTCCCCCGTCTATGTGAAGGGCTTTCGCGGTTGGATCAGAATAGAAAGGCGGTGCTGTGCGACAGCTACTTGTCATTTTTTGTTGTTGTTGTTGCTATTTTTTTAGACAGTCTCGCTGTGTAGTCAAGGCTGGCCTCGAACTCAAAATCCTCTTGCCTCAGCCTCCCTCCCCTGTGCTGGGGCTTTGATTCTGCCTAGCACTTGGCTGAGTGCCAGGCGTACGGTAGCTCCTCAGCACACGGTGACGGGGGAGAATCGCCGTCTGGGGAGGGCAGCGGGTCCCATGGAGGGTCTCCTTCTTCCTCCGCTATTTTGGCGTCCTGGGCACCGCTGCTTTTGACATGAAACACGGCAGCAGCGGGAGGGACAAGCAAGGGAGAGGGGAGCCCGGGGACAAGGAGCAGGGCCGCTGTGCTGGGCCTGCGCGCCGATTCTGCCCTGGGGAGCCTTGCTGGCCAGTGGGGAAAGGGAAGCAGCCTCATTCCCCGAGGCCCCGAACCGGGCAGCCCATCCTTCCTCCTGCCGGCCTCCACCTCCCCTCTGTGCCTGCCCCCGAGTCCACCCGTGTCCACTTCGCCTGGAGCCCCGCATCCCTCAACTCTGGAGACGTAGGCATCACAGAAAGCTCCCTGCCTCAGTCTCTCCGGCTGCCGAGAGCGCCTCCCCTTCCCCTGATCTCTGGGTTCTGTGGGGTTAAACCTGGGCCGATTGGAGGAGCGCGCAGGACAAGATCTGATGTTGAGGGTGTCACAGCCCTGTGTCCTCAGTGCCTTCAGGCCCCAGGGCACCGTCCTGCCCTGCTGGCAACCGCGTGCCACCAGGTGCCAGGTTACTGTGGCTGCTCCACCGCACCACAGGTGTCTGGGACGTCTCTCAAAGGACAGTGTGTGCCCTGGGGTCCTCTGCCCTCTCGAGCAGTGATCTCTTCCCTTGCCTCCCTTGCCCAGCCTCCTCCTCCCCAAGGAGGCAGGTGGAGAGGCTGATGCTGACCACCACGCAGTGCAGCGTGGATGAATCTTCCCAGTCCCGGTTTTCACAGCTAGAAAGTATAGCCACGCTCCCCACATGGTGGCCTCCGAGAACACAAGGCCCTACCCCTGGGAACCTGCACGTGCTACCTTATTGGAGAAAGGGTCTTAGGAGAGGAGATTACCATGGGTTACTGGATGTTCCCTCAACGCCTTCCCCGCTCTTGTTATGGCAGCCAGGCAGAGGGTGTCATACACACACAGAGGGAGGGTGATGACACACAGAGACAGAGGCAGATGGGACGGATGCAGGCCCAAGCCTAGGAGCCCACAGCCACCAGAAGCTGGGAGAAGTCACAGACAGAGGCAGCCTGGGCTGGACACCCGGTTTGAATGGGTCCAACAGACTGTACTCCAGTACTGCTGCTGCAGCTATCTAAGGGGGATGTCTTTCCGAGGGCACTGTGAAGCCAGGAGGATTGAGCCTGGAGATGCCAGAGGCTGCCAGGTGAACAGAATCCAGACAGAGGATCAGGTCTGCACGGAGAGGGGCAGAGGTGAGAGCTGACCAGACCAGAGCTGATGATTCACTGGAGCTCCTGGATCCAGCCACACCTGAAGACAAGCTCCTGGGCATCCAGCTGTGTACTTCAATTTGTGTTTGTTTAAGTTAGTTTCAGCTGGATTTCCATCATTGTGTGATAAGAGAGTCCTGGCTGAAACGCCAAGTCTCCCTCTGGATTCTGCTGACTGCCTGTGAAATGACTAGTTTGGTAGCCAATATCCCCAGCCCTTTCCAGTCTTACCGCACTATGGCCTGTCTCCCTGGCTGCGGGATTTGCAGCTTTCTCTGGCTGTGTTAGGGTGAGCATTGCCCTGGGAGTTCTCCATGAGGCCATGGTGCTACAGGGGCTGGGGACAGGCTCCACTGGAGGCTCTGTAAACTGGAGGTGGAACCAGGAAGGGGAGGCAGCAGGACATATTTCCTTTGATGGCGTGAGTGGCTTAGTCTCTTTGAAAGGCTAAGGGTGGAGGGGGTGAGGAGAGGGCAGGGGGATGGGGAAAAATAAGAACCAAGATACACCACGTAAAGGACAAGATCCCAGTGGCAAAGGTAACTGTACTGTTTGCTTTAAAAGTACCAGTAAACTTAATGGGGGAAAAATAGCTGAGGCTGAGTATGAAGAAAAGAAGTTTATTTAGCTCACAGCTCTGGAGACACCCAAGCATAGTGCCAGGCTTGGCTTGGCTCCGACGAGGGCCTTGTGGTGGTGGGCATCACAGGGGTGGTGGTGGGCAGGTGTGAACGAGAGAGAGCTCATGTGATGAGGCAGGAATCGAGAGACCAGGGAGGCTGGGGTCCTTCTTTCTATAACAACCTGCCCTGGTTTCTCTAACAAGCCGCTCCTAGGAGAGCTGGGGAGCCCCCAGATCAAGAGAGGGGAGCCCCTCTAGCCCCTGGGCCCCTTCCACCAGGCACCACCTTTAATGGTTGTGCCCCCTTACATCAATCACCCCATGGCCCAGACTCCATAGATGGCATCTGGTGTTTTCCTGGGTCCTGCTGGATTTATGTTCTTAAATAATTTTATGCATTTTTTTTGTCTTGGTGCTGGACCATCCAGTGTCACCGAAATCTCTCCTTGGGTTTAGGATGCTCCCTGGATTCCAGAGTTTTCCAGAATGTTCTAGAAGGCAGTATAAGAAATTCACTTAATGAAACCGAATGGGCTTCACTCACCCAGGGAAGAACTGTGTCGTGCTGACTCCCAACCTCCCGCCAAAGCCCAAGCTCACTGCAAAGCAGGAACCCAGCTATGTAGCCTCCCTCCCTGCCCTGAGTGCTGGCTAGGACTGAGAATCCTGATGGCCCCCAACCCCAACTTCATCACCCCTAACTCAGGCATTATTGGCAGAGCCCCAGGGGTTCCAGTCCAGGCCAAAGCCCCCGTGGAAACCAATTTGAAAGGTGATCTTTTAATTTCCAGGCCAGCGGGGTGCTGACTGCTTGCTGTCTCTCTCCCCACAGGGAGCAAAAAAGCAATTTGAACAGGATGGAGTACAATTCCTGGGAACTGTACTTCCTAGGCCATCTCCTTCCCTGGGAAGATGCTGTCAAGTACAGTCCCTGGCACATAGTAAGTGCTCATTAAAAAAGAGCTCTTGTTGCTTGGTCTGCCTGGACTACCAAGGAAGCAAAAACGGAAGGGGACAGGGAGGCAGGCTCTGCAGTATCTTATCAAGGGGTCTTAGGGATGGGAGAGCACCTGTCACTGAGCGCCAGGAAGTGGAGCTGTGGGGGTTAGTGTGGGGAGGTCAGTAATATCTCTGGTGGCTGGGTCCTGGCACAGGGCCAGGGGGGAGGGATGGCCTTTGTCACCTTTTCTTCCTGGCAGTGTCTTGCTAGAGAAATGAGCCTGCTCCTTGGGAAAGGGACAGGGAAAACCTCAGAGCTGGAAGGTGTGTTTTTACCACCTGGAGGCTGAACCAGGACGGCCTTGCCCCGGGCCGGAAGCACCAGGCGGGGTTTCTGGGAAATGTCTTAGATCGGTGGCCACCTGCTTTCCCTGGAGGGGCCAGCGAGTCGCGAATGATGGCACTCAGTCCTCATGCTGCCCACATCGCAGATGGGGAGAGGGAGCTCCAGAGAGATCGTGTGACTTGCTCGAGGTCACGGAACTGCACGCACGTGGTGAGGCTGGAATAAGAGCTTGTGCAGGGCTCTTTCCCATCCACCCTGAGAGAGGCTGGTAGACCATGGAAGTGTGCTGCTGGGTGATCATGACATGTGGCAGCAAGAGCCCTGAAGGGAAACCCTGGGGACCCGAATTGCACCTGGCTGTGTGACCCTGGGCAAGTAATTCCTCACATAAGCCCCATCTTCCCCTATGGAGAAGAGGAACTGGGCACACACACTGTTCTCCTGCCACCTGGGTCCCCGGCCAGGGGTCATAGAGGGGTGCCCAGCTCAGGCCCAAGACACACAGAAAATGTGCTTACACCATCTGTCATGTAAAGGTCCAAGATCCCAATGATGACTGTTAAGTACTGTATACCTAAAATGTACCAATAAAAGAAAAGAAAATGTGCTTACTTGTCCTGCAACTCTGTAAGGCTGTCTGATCCCCCAGAGCTGCTAGGATCTCGTAGCCACATTTGGCCGTCAGGCCACCATACTGCTCACCTTCTTGTGGAAGGGCGTTTTGTCTTTTTGCTATTGCTTCTGCTCCTAAGGATGATAAACAGGGACTGCTGCTACCCTTTACTGGGCATTGCCTGTTTGTCTGGTGTTATTCGAGGTAATTTTACATGCATATCTCTGCATCGGCAAAGACCTTTTCATTTGCAAGTGAAGAAATCCCACTTAAACTAGTTCAAGCAAAATGTTATTTACGGGCTCATAATTGTTAGATCCAGGGATGGATCCCTGCATAGCCAGATCTATGGGCTTGAGTTGTGTCTACAGCTTTCTCTACTCTAGCCCTTCTGTGTGTGACTGTACTCTTCCTACTGGGTTAGACTTTTTCCATGCGGCTGCTCCCAGATTGCCATTCTCCCTGCTTAATCGTCTTAATGGAACACAGAGCATCTCTCACCCAAACTCCGTGTAACCAATTCAGGGAGGCCTTTGATTTGCTCTCCTCTGAAGCATAGCCTTATCCCTGGGCCAATCAGTGCTTCCAGGACTCTGGGGTTCTATGATTGGCCAGGAGCACATCGCATGGTATGATGGGGCCCATGATCGGCAGACCCAGTGGAATCCCAAAGCCTTGCACAGAAAACAGAGTGTCTACGCAGTTCAATCTCATTAACCCTCCACAAGCCCATGAGAAAGGTACAATGATACCCTGCATCTTACAGATGAGGACACATGGGGTCAGAAAGAAAGAGTAAACTGTGCAGGTCACATATCTGGGAAGTGACCAAGGGCAGCTCACTCAGACTCTGTCTAATGAGAATTGAGAGGCCTGGAGCTCTGCTAAATCAAATGAGTAGAACATTGCCGAGTACCTCCTGTGAGCAGGGCTGTGGAGAACAGCAGGAGCCTGACCCTGCCAGTAGGGCATCTGCAGTCCACCTGGGGAGAGCAGCGTTAGAAAAACAACCGCAGATTCAAACAATAGTTGCAGGCAGCAACAGAAGAGCTGTCACGAGACTGCTGGTGATTAATTGCTAAATGAGTGGCACAGACAGTAATTGCTCCCGGAGTTCTGAGCAGAGAGGGGACTGTGGGCTGCAGACAGGGGAGTGTTTCTGGGAGGAAAAGACTCTGAACTTGGCCTTGCAGGACAGGAGGATTTGCAGAGGTGGTGATCAAGAAGTCTTGTAAGAGTCAAAGGGCACAGCGTCCAGGCACTGCCACCTCTGCAATTCTGTGGCTTCGCAAAGGACCCTGGGTCCTCTTTTGTATCACCCAAATTCAAATTCCAGCGCTGCCGCTGACCAGCTGTGTGACCTTGGGGAAATCAGCTCACCTCTCTGATCCTCGGGGCTTTCGTCCACAAATTGGAAGAGGGGATTCCTGCTTTGCCTATTTCACCAGGCAGTTGTGAGAATGGAATAGAATTACGTGTGTAGATGTGTCTTGGAGACCAGACAGCAACAATTACAGACGACCAGCTCCGGCAAACGCATTTGTTCATAGCCCGAGGGCTCCCATCAATGCGTCAGAGAAGATTCCTGGAACTCCCCTCTTGGCTCTTGGGTCCCCCTGCTTTATTTAAGAATGGCGCAGTGTGGAAATAGATCTGCCTCCGAAATCTCACCCTGCCACGTGCCTCAGGGGGACCTACCTGTGCCTGGCAGTCTTGGTGTGAAGATTCAGAGAGCAGAGGGAAGGTGCTAAGAACAACAGCTGACACACAGTAGGTTTACTACAAACGCTGTTTCTCTTTCCAGGTGCCCTCCCCAGCATGCTTATTTAATATTCAGAGGTGCCGTGGCACCAGGGAAATGGGACCCAGGTCGCAGGAACAGCCCTGACCCTGGCGAGTTCACTCAGCCTCACCCATGCCGTGCGGCCTCAGAGGGAGGAGGGGATGTGCTCACTCCTCTCTCACAGCGGACTGTGAACTGCTGCTCACAGGTTGGATGCGGCCCATGGCTTTGTTTGTGCTCCCCACCAGCTAAGAATAGTGATTGCATTTATAGCGGGCTTAATAAAAACACAGAAATAAAGACCGGGCCACAGAGACCCATGTGGCCTGCAAATCCTAAAATATTTACTATCTGGCTCTTGACAGGAATAGTTTCCTGACTCCTGATCTATTTTGTGGTAAACACCACGATCCAGTTATTCTCAAATCCATCACTTAACAAGTGTAACGAGAGAGCTCCTTCACAGAGCAACAGAAGGTTGCTTCTGCCTGAGCAGAGGGCTGGGGAGTGGATCAGCTGGGCTCCACCAGGGACGCGGAGCAGCTCTGTGTATGGCGGGCTCTGGCCCTGTTTAGCGGCAGGGCCCGCATCCACAGAGCCAGACAAATGTAAGTTGAAAGTATTTGAAAATGAAAATCGCATCTGTACTGTACATGTATAGACTTTTTTCCTTGTCATTATCCCCTAAACAATACAGTATAACAACTATTTACCGAGCGTTTGCCTTGTATTAGGTAATATAAGTAATCTAGAGATGATTTAAATTATACAGGAGGACATGTGTAGGTCATACGCAAATGCTGTGCTGTTCACATAAGGCCAGGAGTCCGCAGATCTGAGTACCCTGGGGAACCAGAACCTTCTCTGGGATACCAGGGGACAACTGCACTTCAAAGGAGGGGTCTGGAAGGGGTGAGGGGGACTGAGCACAGGACTTGGCAGGTAGAGTAGAGGAAATGGTTGGCAATCAGATGGCAGAAGGGGTTCCAGGAACGACAGAGGACCCCAGCCGCCCTCTCCCAGCCGGGGTAGCTGCCATCCAGACCTGGCAGAGAGTGAGGGAGAATCCCGGGTGCTGTCCCCCTCCTGTGCTCCCCTTTTCCACAGGGCTTCCTAGGGGCTCCCCTGCTCCCAGCAGAGCCAATTCCCAGAGGAGTCTCTGGACCTCGGTGTCCAGGGCTCGCGGGTGAAGGAATGGGAGGGCAGCAGGCCCAGAAAGGGCCCAAGGTACGTGCAGAATTGGCCAAAAGTTGGTCCCTCTGATGGCCACGTATGTCTAGGTGGGAAGGGGGGAATTCGCTCTGCATCAAGTTCATTGCAGCACTCACAGGAGATGTGTGTCCACCTTTATTGCCTCTTCTTTGCAACTTACGTTCGGCTTCTATTTAACTTACCCCGAGTGGCCTTCTCGCTGCCCATCCTTCCTTTCTTGGGTCAGTATTTCTTCTTTTTGTGGTCAAAATAGCATGATCAGTTTTCTCAACCTCGGACCTACGGCCTCTTCTTAACGTTTTGATACTTGGTGTATCAGTGTGTTGTCTGGTACTATAACAAAATAGCCAAGGCCGGGTAATGTAGAAAGAAAAGAGATCTATTCACTTTATGGTTTGGGAGGGTCAAAGTTCAAGATCAGAGTGGAAGTGTATGCAACAGGGAAGTAACTGGGGTCTGTGAGAACGACCTGAGTCCCTTCTGAGGGACAACAACTTGGTCACCTCCCAGGCCCCCTCACCTCTTAAAGGCCTTTTACCTCTCACACCATCCCTTGGGGAGCAAGCCCACCTCCAGAGCACGGCACTCAGCCATCACTTGGAAATACCTTCTTCACTTCTGTCGTGTCTGTATGCTGCTTGTACCATTGTTTTTGCTTTATGCACTCCATTTTTGAACACACACACACACACACACACACACACACACACACACACACACACTGATAGACACATTTACAAAGAGAACTTTATATCACTATTGTAAATAGAAACTTGGGATCATTATGCCATCGACGGCAATAAATCCCCCCGAGTAGACTCAGTGTTAATTAAATCCTGGCTAGATCCTGCAGCTTTGGCAGAGAACGCAAGTATGAGGCTCTTGGTTAAAAAGGGAAAAATAATAAAAAGTAAGAAGTCGTGAAAGAAAAGCACCGAGGGGAGGCTTTCTCCTTGATGTCATCGGAAGGACTGAAATAGAATTGGAAAGGGATTAGCTGTGACCCTGGGTGACTTGGTGCGATCCATGCCACCTTTGTCACTGCTCTCCGTACCTGAAATCACACAGCAATCACAGGGACTGCACCACACACAGAGATGCCTTCTGCGCCTGGGGCTCAGCGTGGCCCACTTGCCTCTGCTGATCTCTCCTCTAAAGTTTTATCAGCCTTCCTGCACTTAGCAGAGTCTTTATGTTCCATGCAGCCCTTTCTTACACTTCTGAAATCAGTGAATTTGCTGCTGATTATAAACGGCTGGCCGAAGACACTCCTCAGTCTTTGATTAATTAAACCAACGCCCGGAAGTGAGTGAAATTCTTTTAAATGCCTTTATCTGCTGAATAAGAGCAGAGACAGCCCGTGCTGACTCTTCCATCTTGTAAAATTTGTTTGTTTTTTTAAAAATGATGAATTATGAACAGTTACTTATAAATACTTACAACCTACCTGTCATCTGTAAGTGTCAACATTCGTGACTTAATGACATGGTTTTTATGCTATTACGGGTGTTTGCGGATGTTTGTTGTCTTGTTGGCATATGCAGCTGGATTTTAGGGAAATGTATCTAAGCTGGGTATGGATCGTACTATTACATATTGCATATCATCCATATATAATATTTCTTTGGTATTTATTCCGTGTCAGACCCTGAGAGAAGTGCTTTACCCGACCTTACTCCTTATAGCAGCCCCATGGGAAGTACTGTTGTAAATTCTACTTTTCCCAGAAAGAAACAGAAGCTGAGAGAAGTCAAACCACTTGCCCAAGGTCACACATAGCCAGACATCCAACTTGAGATGGAATTTAGATGCGTCCTACTCCAGACCCAGGGACCAAAACCATAGCATTACATTGTTTCTCTTGTCTGATCCCAATCCCTCCTATGGGGAAACTGAGGCAGAGAAGGGGCCCACCTTGCTGTGTCCCATGGCCTTTTGCCTTCAGCTCCCTGTCCGGGTCACCTCTGACTCCCACAGCTCCCACACAGAGCAGGGCCTCCCTCAGTATCTCCCTGTCCTTGGCACTGGCAGGACCGTCACTGAGCCACTGAAAATACTGCTGTGATTCCTTTGGGTTCTCCTGTTCTTTTTCTGAAGATGCCATGGAGCTTTCTCCCCCTCCTACAGGTTCTAAAGTGATTATTCGTGCAGCAGACAAACATACAAATGTACATGACTTTGAATTATGGGGCACGCCAGGACAGGCTGGATTTAAGGCAACAGCTCTATTACTCATGGCCTGAGCAGGCTGCAGCAGCAGTGCCGGGAAGCCTGCTGTGGGATTCCGTTCACTGGCATTGAAGTTGACCGGGACATCTTTCGCATTCAGCCAGACCTGCTGGTTGGCCTCTACGTGCTAGGCCGAATGCTAGGCCTGGGAAAGGTGTGGGTATAAAGAAAGAGAAATAAACGTTCAGGCCTCAGGGGCCTCCTGCGCTCCTTCCTTGAACTCTCTTCCTCTTCTTTCTCTCTCTCCTGCCTTTTTCCTTGTCCTTCTGCCTTCTTTCCTGCTTCATTGCCTACTTGCCTTGTTCTAACCATTTGGGGACCTCATCGTGCTCTGGGCGCCCTGCTGTTATTCACACAAAGCTGAGTTCTTTCCGGGAGCTGACAGTGATGCTTGCTGGAGCCGGCAGCGCCCTTCACCGAAGCACTAGCATCTTGTTTTAGAGTGGGACACGCAGAGTAACCAGAGGGGGAGCTGACTTCCCTGGGGGCTCCCAGCAGCAGCCGTCTGGGGAGTGCTGATTCCCAGAACCGGCAGGCGTTGCTCTTTCTACCTCAGTGTGGTGAAAGTATCTCGTCTTGGGGATCCTATCATGACGAGGAGGAGAGAAACAGGGCCTCTGATGGGCCAGCAGCACAGAGGCCTGGTTGGTCACTGCAGGAGACACTGGAGGAACGTGTTCCAGCCTGATGATGTTCTGGGGGTCCTGGGCCAGGGATTTAGCTCAGTGGTTCCGCCACCTGTCTTGCAAGCGCAAGGTCGGCACCAAAACCAAAAAACAACAACATTCTGGGGGTCCTGCTGCTTCCCTTGGCCAGGATGGTTGCTCCGGGGTTCTAACTGGACATCTGAGGCTCCTGCTGTGGGATGTGACGAAGCCCAGGGAGTCATTGCTGAGAAGGGCTGTCTGCCGGTGAACTTTTTGCTTATTGTTATGTCTCAAATCTAGAACGCACCCCACAAGTCTCCTGTGTTCCGAGGTGGGGCCTTCAGAGGTGACTGGATTGGAAAGGTGCTGTATTCACCAGGGACTACTGCATTGGTGAATTCCTAATTGAACTTGCTCTTAGGCGGGGGTCCGGCGGGACCAGGTGGCTTGCCAGGGGCATGACCTGAAAGGGTGTATTCTCACCCCCCCGCCTTCCCTTCCTCTTGGCTTCTCAATTGCTGTGGGTGGAGTAGCTTTTCTCCACCTGGCCCATAGCGTTTCTGTCTTGGAGCTGGCCGCAAACTGAATCCACTGAAACCGTGAGCCAAAATAAAGCCTCCTCCTTGAAGTCATGGGTATCAGGGAGATTTCTGTCCCAGTGACGTCCCAGTGTTAGCTGACCAATACACTGGCCATGGCCCTGACACAGAGCCCACCGTGGCACTTGTCAACACTTGTCCCCACCTCCTGGCTGAGAACACCAGACTCAAGCTCAGCAGCTGGACCGCACCGGGATAGGACAGAACCTCCACATGCAGCCTGCCCCACTTAGTGGGGAGCAGAGCCCTCCTTGGGGACATCTTGGTCCTTCCAGCCAAAGTCCTACCGAGGAATTCTCCTGTGACTCACATGTGACTAACTCCCCACCTTGTGGCTCCTCCCATCTTTGCCCACCAAGCCATGGTCCCTGAAGGCCTCAACCGTGGTCTTCCAAGCCCTGGGGTCACCCCAGCCTTCACCCTGGGCCCAGCACCCAGGGAACCTCATTCATCTTTACTGCAGCTCCAGCACACTTCAAGGCCTGGGAATCGCATTCTTGACCCCAGCCCCAGCCTCCTGGTTTTGGCCAAACCAAAGCAAAAAAAAAAAAAAAAAATGACTCCACGGACTTTGTACCAGGATTATAATGTTTAGATGCTAACTTAGGCCTACCTTCTGGGGGCAAAAGAGGCATTTAAAACTAATGGTCACACCAGACACAATGACTCAAGTGTGAAGAATTAGGGTATGGGAGGGCCGGGGATTTAGCTCAGTGGTGCCGCCACCTGGCTAGCAAGCAGGACCGGAGCTCAATCCCCTGCACAAACAAAAAAAAAAAAAAAAAAAAAAAAAAAAAACCAGAAGGAATTGCACCACAGTGGGGCAGACTCGGGTGGTGACTGCAGCCACTGGCACTGGCAGCATCTCGGCCACCCTTTCCTTCACCTGCTCCGCTGACACCCTTTGCACGTGTAGTTGGTGCAGCCGCTGAGCAGGGAGGAGGCCCTTCTGGAGTCCACGGGATGCTGCACACGCTGAATGGCCCTAAACCTTCTCCCCAGAGTCTCATCTTTATGGCGGCCCTGTCCCTCACGCGATGTCTAGGGTCCCTTTAGCCACCTGAAGCCAGACCTTCCTTGTCACATCCCTCGAGGCCCTCTCGTGATGGTTCTGTGATCCCTCAGACTGACAGAGGACACCACCATTACTTAGCTGCTGCTGTCTCCGAGGCTCAGTGATGCACAGCACCTGTGAGACGGCAGGGAACTTGGTTAACCTCTCTGGGCCTTATTTTCATCATCTACAAAACAGGTCTATAAATAGTACTCGCTCCTCATGGCTGTTGTCAGGGATTAATGAATTAATTGCAAAGCACTCAGCATGACTCCTGGCACAAGTAAGTGTGCAATAAGGAGGTGAGCTCTGAGGATGGCTGCGTGCAAAGCCTCAGGGGCACAGGGAGGTACAAGCTCCCCATCTCATGTCCTCCTTTGTCCTTGATCCTGCTTCCCGCTGCGCCCGGCCTGCCCTCCTTGCCTCTCTGATCCAGGTCAAGCCCCCGGCTCCATTCCCAGAGCTTGTCGCTCCCAAGGTTCCACCATTAGAGTGGCCAAAGAGCTTCTTCCGTGGCAGAGCACAGCTCTGTCCTCACGGACTGCGACAGCTCCCCGAGTGGTGCCCTTTCGGGAGAGTTGAGCCCGTTCTGGACCCTGGGCTGAGCAGCTGGCCCAGGCGAGCTCACTGAGTCTCCTAGACGAGCCAGATGACGATTTGATCCTGTGTACAAACGAGGAAACTCAGAGAGGCGAAGAAACTGCTCAGGTCACACGAGCACCGAGGAGCAGAGCTGGGACTCAAACGCCCGGAGCCCAAGCTGTTAACCTCCACCCCTCCCTTCTTGGCCTTCTCAGGTCACACGCTCTGCCCGCAGACCCCGCAGCCTGGCTCCCGGGAGGGCGCCTTCCAGCAGGCGTCCTGTGGCTGCATCGTGCAGCAGGGTGACGGCCTCCCAGTGTGTGTCGGGGATTTCCAGGTCTGGCCCTCCTCAGAGGGGTGCCGTCCAGACAAGCTTCTGACCCTGACCCTGACCTGCTCCTGACGCCAAGCCGCACCCCTCCTCCTGCCTCTCCAGGCTGCTCTTTCCGAGGTGCAGCTCTGTTCTGCTGCGACTCCCCCTGCCGCTCTCCTCTTTCCGGACTGGTGGCTTCCGCTCTGCAGGTTGACACACTGATGGGAACCCACACAGGGCCTGTGCGCTCACAGACCAGGGGCCCTCAGGACAGGGGGACAGAAATGTACTCATCCTTGCAGAGAACATTTTGCTGATATGTGATCCAGTAACTCAAACTGTCAGCCGGCCCCACATGGGCATCCCACGGCCGAATAACCTCAGGGAACCCCCATACCCACTACTTGGATGCTCCCAGGACAAGAGAACTGATCTACTACTTTTGTTCAGTGCAATGTTTCCCAAATGCATTCATCTGTAGGCCTTTCCTCTTTCCCTTCACAACTCCAATTCGTATCTCAAAGAACTTCCAGCAAACCTTGCTGGGAAACGGGTTGCTGTCCCCACCTTCAGATTACCCGGCCTTCACCTGCACATTCGGCTTCCTTCCGGTGCTACTGACTGGAATCCTGCCCTCTCCAGGGTGCTTTGCCCAATTCCTTCAACTGAGAACAGTGTTTTTCTTCTGGAACCTTCTTCATGTCAGAGATTTTCTGGGGGTGTCTCGGGGGCAGGGGCTCGATGTGATGAACTTGGGAATCCGACGCAACTTTGAGACCTGATAGCCCCTCTTAGGATCTGGGGGACCTGAGACAAATCACTCAATTTCTTTGAGCCCTGGCCACGACCGACACGCCCCTCCCCGGTGACCTGGCATAATAACAGCATGGGTTTGCAAGGTCTTCACACACACACGCACACACACACACGCACGTACACATGCACGCACACACACGCACACACACACACACACACACGCACACGCAGCTCAGCAAAGTTGGTGGCACAGAGTAGGAATTTAGTGCGCAGCGGCTGTTACTCTTACTGCTATTATCACTACCGTTAGGGGTGTTGATGTCTGTTTGCTGGATTTTCCCCCACAGAATTGTCACTGTTCTTGCCAGGATATCCCAGGACCGTTTCGAGCATGTCCCCAGCCACAGAGGCCAACTCGAAGGGGGAAACACTGGCCTCACTTAATCTCTTCTGAGTCCTGTGATGGACAGTGAGCGGGGAGATGGCCCTGGCTGGTCAGTAGCCAAAGGGTGTCACGTCCTGAGTCAGGTCCAAGTGGCTCAGTGAGGAGGCTGGAAGCCCCCATGTGAGGGACGGAGCGGTCAAAGCTCCATGAATCCACCGCTAGGAAATCCACCGATAGGAAAGTGGCAGTCTGGTGGGGTTAATGAGCCTCTCTGTCTGTGATCATCTGATCAATGGCCTGGCTCACCCTGCTTCTCTGTGGTGACTTCAGGCTTCCTCTGGCTGCTTCCTGCCTGGTGGAGACCTGGTGCAGGCCATTACTGCTTAATTACGGGCTAATGGTCTCGTTTGTTCTCCATTTGTCAGTGGTGAGGCCAGACCAGGGCAGCAGAGGGAATTTGGAAATCCCTCTTGGAGCTTTGGCTTCGGGAGAATGAAGACATCCGTGTGCCCACCCTTCCTGCCATGTTTTGGCCGCACTGGGCACTCCTGCAGCTGGTGGCTGCCCTCTCTGCTGGGCCCAGATTGTCTTCATACCATCCTGCTTGGCTTTGCTTTGCCAGTCTTTGTCTTGATCCCTCCCTGTCTTCAGCCTGGTGTGATAGATGAACTTGATTCTTCACCTGGGAAGCTGGGATTTGAACCTGATTTACCACCAAACCATGGGATGACTGAACCTTTGTGTCCTCAGAAGCAAAATGGGTGTAATATCAACAGGCCCCTAATAAGGATGTGTGTGATGCGAGAGCGAATTTTCATTGTTGACCGGTGGTGTGCATTTTGCACAAAGTCTAGCTTGATCTCTGCTTCTCTCCCCACCCACCACGCATCTTCTTTCTCTGTCACTTCCACAAGGACCCTGCACGAAGATGGGGAGTTTGGCACCAACCACCTTCCCACGTTGGCACAGTCTTCAGCTTCCTGCCCACCCACCCATCCCCTTTCCCACTGGAGGCTCCACCTGGGTGATATGCGGCTGGGAGGGGGCGTCCCCCCTTCTCCAGTAATGCTGTTGATAAACCTTCTCTGTTCCTTTCCTGTAGGGAAATCAACTTCCCAATAAGTAGCTAATCGAGAGTGCTGGCATTTCCACGGCCGGAGGTGGGCTGCGCCTCTCCATTGAGCACAGCTGTGGGCCTAGCTCCATGCGCAGAGGTGAGGGGGAAGTTGTCCCTTTACCCCTGATAGTTTTCTGGAATGAACTAGCAATAGATAGATTTATATGAGGAAAAAACTCCCCAACTTATTAATTTTCACAGGGGAGACTCACGGGAGCCAGAGCGTCTTTGCACCTGGTGAGTTCAGGGCCTTATGTATTCTCTTCTTCACAGGGGAAAGGCGGGTGGAACAGTGCAAGCAATTCTGAGGAATAGCAGATGATTATTGGGGAGAGCGAATGCGCCCAGGAGACAGAAATTAACTTGTAAATGATTTTCTTTGGGATTTGAAGGAGCCTGAGAGACAGACATTATCTTGTGACAAAAGTCTGTCCAGGTGTGGCTGCATTCCTGTCTTCTGTGATAATGAGATTTCAGGGAGCAGAGGGAAGGTTATTGTGTTCTCTTTGGCAGGTCCAGTCTTAAGGGATAGCAGAGTCCTTCTGACAGAGAGCAAGAGGAGCCAGAGCTGGGTAGCGGAGGCCAGAGACACCTCGATCTATTTCTCTGGCCCAGCACATCACAGTGTCGCACCTTGGGGTGTCCTTTTCTGAGTGCCAGCACATGGGGAGCAGACTCTGACATGGAGCTTGGTGGTCAGGAAGTGGGCCAGGAAGCTCCTGGGAGAGCAGGAAGCAGGGCCGGGAGGAGGGGGAGTGTGCTGGGACACAGCCCCAAACAGCCTTGGCCAGACACACTTGGCCTCCTGAGATGGAGTGGGCGTCAGAGTCTGCCTGACTGGCTGAGGGCTGGGCCTTTGTGCCCTTGGGTCCACCAGCCATGGGTCCCTGGCAAGGGACAGATTTGGATGCCACGGCTCTCTTCAGCTGAGGGAATCCTCAAAGAGGACTGGAACCCAAGGTCATTATCTGGTGGCCTTCCCAGTAGCCGGATGCCACATCCTTCATTCTTAAGGGCCTCTGCGTGTGCACCACAGAACTCACCTCTGAGGCTCTCATCCAGCCCTGCCCCGGCCATCTCCCGGCTCTGGTGTTCCAGCCCCAATTTCTGCTTTGCTGCATTTTCTGTCCCTGGGGCCTGATGGCTGCACTTATGCCCTAACCTGGCAACCAGACTGGCTACTCAGTTGCCTCTGGGTCTTACTCCGACCCTGGTAAACCCTTCTGTAGAGGAAGGATGGAAACCCCTTTCCTCATTAGTCAGCGCCAGGTTTTTGGACTTGTGGAAAGAAGCCATGTCACCAATCATGCAAAGCAGGAGATAATGCAGTATCATTTACATTTGTCCTTCAGTTGCATTATGTGATTACAAGGGGATGGGAAAAGTGGGATGGAATTAAGCGAGTGCATGCTGGATTCTGACTGCCCGAATGAGTAGCTTGGCTCTCACACTTACTAGCAGAACAACCTTGGGTAAGTTAACTTGGCTGTGCCTCAGTTCCCTAACCTGCAGCGAGGGATTCAGTCATGACACCTACATCGTAAAACTGTTGCCTACACTCAAGGAATCAGTCCACGGCCAGCCCCTCAGAACGGTGCCGGGTATATGGTAGTGGCTCAATCAGTGTTTGCCTTGATAGTGATGTGTAGGAGAGAGTTTTGTTTTGTTAAAATGTTTGCTATCTGGAATCATCCTCGCGTACTTGGCACTGGCTGAGAAGAGATGTGGACTTGCCCTGGGATTTGAGGGTTGCCATGGATTCCCACCGTCAACCGCAGACAGCCATCCATAGTCGGGACGTCCAGGGAGGAAGAGTCAGCACCACGGACAGCACGCAGCCCCCTCTGCAAGTTCCCTCTCTCCAAAGGGCAACAAGCCACACAAACCCTGCCAACCGCTTATCTCCTGACAAGCTCAAGGCCCCAGGACTGAGGTGTAAGTGCTCCCTTTCCAGCACTGCTGGGTTATTTGTGTCTTGTTTGCCCACAGGAGTGGTGGCAAAAGACTGAAGGAGCCAAGGAGAGGGAACCTGGCATCCTGGATCTGCCCTCAGCAGCTGCAAGGACTTGGGGCTGCGATGGTGAGGGTGGGTCCCCTCCCTCCCTCCCTGCGCTGGATCACACTTTCTCATCCATAAACTGATGGCTTTTGTTCTCTCAAGACTTGCCGTGATCTGGCAGGGTTTAGGTCAGTGGTGCTTCCTTAGGGATGGAGGTTATTGGTCATGGGGTTCAGTAGATGGCACCCTCTCCTGTGTGTCCACCTCTGGGGCAAGGTTCCCCAGCTCGTGCCCCCCCCAGGACACCACCAAGGAGCTCCAAGCCTGCTGGAGCATGTGCAGTCCTTGAGCCCTGAACAAGTTTGCTGTCTCCATAGCCCACCTCTCAAGGCCCTGCCCTCTGACTCATCACTATGGCAACTGCATTTTTGTCAGATCTGTGTTACTGCCTGCTTGTCCTCCACCCCTTAGGGTCTACACAGCAGGGACTGGAGAACAATCATCCCATGCTGTGACACAGGAACTATTACTACAAGGGTGTTGTGGCCAGAGAGGATCCAGTCAGCATTCTTTTTACTTTTCTTTCTGTTTTTTCAGATGGGGTCTCCCCATGTGACCTTGAATGTCTGGGCTCAAGCATTCTCTGTCTCAGCCTCCAAACACCTGAGACCTCAGGTGTGCACTGCTACATCTGGCCTGGTTCCTGCACTCTGCAGGCCTCGAAACCTACAAAGTGGGAAATCTGTGAATCACACTGAGCCTGTCTGACTTTGAGCTGAATTAAACAATTCAGTTTTGGGGGGAGGGATTTTGGCTGGGAGTCAGCCAAACTTGTCCCGGCTCTGCCCCAAACTATAGTTGCAAGACCTTGGACAAGGGCCTTCCTCAGTTTCCCCATTTCAAAGCAGGAGGCTTAGATTAGGGTGCTCTCTGAGGATCCTCCAGCTTTATGGCTATGAATAGACTTTGCAGGAACCCACGCATGCGCACACCCAGCCTCCGTGCGAAGGGAGTAGGCGGCAGCCTGTATGGTGTGAAGGATGGCTGCTGGGAAGGGCCCTGCCTAAAATATCTGCGACGTTCATCTGCTGCCAATGCGCTTGGCTCCCGTCATTCTAGAACGATGCCATCCCAAGTCTGTTTCAAATGCCAGTACTTTTAGGATGAGGGCCTTTCTTACTGGGAGGAAGGGAACTTTTGTTTTGATGGGTGTTGAAAGTGGTTTGTATTTTCTGAGTCTGAAATAGCTCTCCTGCAGGTGAGAGAAGGCTGCCCAGGGCTGACTGGAGAGCAGGGAGCCTTCCTTCTGTTAAGTGGTGGGCTGCTTGATGAAGCATCCTGCGCTTTGGCTCCCGATGGCCCTGGGTTTGAGTCCTGGCAGTGGAGTGACCTTTCAGGATATGCTTTAACTTCCTCCCCTCTGCACTTGAGTCCCTCACCGCTTTGGGACTCCAGGGGCACAGCCGGGTGGAACGTCTTCTGGAAGACGTGGGATTCAGCCCCTGCCAAGTGGGCGTGTTTCGAGGAGAAGCCCAGAGTCTGATGCTGGGAAGGGCCACCACCACCCGCTCCTCCTGGCAAGCCCGTCTGTGCAGCCTGCCGGAGGCTGATGGCTGATGAGCAGGAATCTGTCATCCTTCCCCCACCGACACCCCCTCCCTGGCCCCTGCTGGCGCTGGGTGTGTGCAACACTCTTCCTGATGGGGCGGGAGGATGCCATGCAGCATTTGGATCCTCGGTGACCCAAGGACAGCCATGGCCCTTGTCTTCCAAGACCTGGCTGGGCAGGTGAGATGGTGTGGCTGGCAGCTGGTACGCGATGGGAGCTTGGTAGATGCTGGTGATGCCCCCACCCTTGCTGTCCTCAAGGGCCCCGGATTATGAGTGCAGGATAAACTGGCAACCCCTGGGTCCACTCAGCCCTGGAGACCTCAACACAGGGCAACTGTTACAGCGCCACCGATGGCGAAGCTATAGGGGACGTTGCAAAGTAGGCGCTCAGCTGATTTCTCTGTGTGCGGAGTGGCCTCTACGGTCCTCCCTGGGCACTGGGTGCCTGGAGTGAAACGAGTCCCCACGACCTTCCCTTCTTCCTAGCCTTTGTTTCTCACCTTATTCGTATGATTATTGTGAAGGCTCATTGCCTGGATAATGATTTTCACGACACCATGTGTGCTGCTGGGTCCTCACCACTCAGAACAGTGCCTGGCGCACAGTAGGTGCTCAGCATTTGTGGAATGCAGGGATTAACAAGTAAACACTTTTTGGGTGACGCCATTCTGTGGGGCTCAATGTTTCTGAAGCTGAGTTTCTCAGCTCCTTGGAAGGGATCAAAAGTGTCCCGGGATCCACAACTCTGGAAGAGGAAAAGGGACCCAGCTTTACCTGTGATTAAATCCATATGGGCTACACCTTAATAATGGAGTTCGTTCTGTAATGATTCATTTAATGAACATGTATTGAGAACTACTACAGTCTAAATATGTGTTCTCCAAAACTCACAGCCCAAACATAATGGCTAGTGAGACGGCAATAAGAGCCGAGTAGGGCCTTTGTCCCTGCAGGGAGATGTGCCAGCAGGGTGCAGCCCTCCCCAGACACCAGACACACCCCATCTTGGTCTTGGACTTCCCAGCCTCCATAACCAGCCAGGAGAAAATAAATTCGCACAAGATGGTCCCTAAGGCCTCTCTGGTGGAAGAATTCAAGGAAATGGAGGGCTTGGAGCTTCTGCTCTCGGGGGAGGCAGGGATACAGAGGGGCAGCTCCACACTGGGGTCCAGTGAGGACAAATGGAGCCCCAGGCTTGGGTGATGGATCTTCTCTGCCTCTCTTGGTGGGGAAGTGGTTCTTTCCCTCCTTCAGCATCCTGTCACAGCATACGAAGAGCTGCTGCTTTCCCTCGAGTGCCCGGAGCCAGGCAGAGCGCCAACTCATTAGGAAGAGCTTCACAGCCTCCGAGAGCCAGGAGGGGCGATGCCGGGTGGGGCAAGAAGATGACAGCTTCCTGCCCATCAGCCGTCAGCCCCGACAGGCTGCCGAGGGGAAAGGGGCTGGGTGGACCAACCCGGAGGGGTGGGGAGGTGGCGGTACTTTCCCTGCTCCAGCTCTGGGCCTCTCCTAAGAGCACGCCAACCCTGTGGGGCTGGTGCTGCGCTGGATCCCACCTCTTCCAGAAGATGCTCTGCCAGCCTTGTGTTCGGAGTCCCCAGGTGAGGGATTTGGCTTGAGAAGGGAGGAACCGTGAGCTCAGCATGAAGGAAAGATCTTCATGGGAAGAGTGGTGGCCGTCTCTCTTTTTGCCCACTGCCCCCCACCCTGAAGCAGGCAGGACTTGAGTCTGATACCAGGAAGAACATGATGGTGGAGCCGACTGTCAAACAGGGAATTGTATGCGCAAAGAGGAAAGTTGGTACCTGTGTGGCGGTTGTCATTTCTGAATCATCTGGATGAGCTCTGATCTTTCATTCATTCAATCATTTTTACCTACCTTACTAGTGGGGAGTCCTGAGCAAGTAGAGATAAATAAGACAAAGTCTCCGCCCTCAAGGAGTCCGTGAGTGAGACAAGACTTAGCTAACCAAACACCCAGCAATGTCAAATTGTAACGTCCACGAGGGGGCTGTGGGCAAAAGCCCTTGGTTAGGAGGGCTGGTTCACCCGACCCTTGTCTGGCCAATCAGTAGAGCCCATTCTCCTGGCTACGTGATTGGCTCCAGCATACTACATGAGTGCGAATCAGCCGTGGGGCTTTGGCTGGAGTCACCGCATCCCTTGTATCAGTGGTGGCCTGAGGAGGTATCATCCTTTGGGGAGAGATACTACGACCAGGAAGATGAGATGTGGATCGCAGCCCAGCACCAGTCCATCCCTGTTTGAGGAGTGGGGCACATCACGCCCCTCTCTGGCCTCAGTGTCCGTGTTTGTAGTATGAGGAACTTGAAGTTGATGGCCTCTGGGTCCTTCCAGCTCTTTCTCTCGCATATTGAACATCTCGCTCCTCTGTCCTCTCCCTCTGCCCCTGCTTCCCCCGTCCCGCGTGCACTGCGTCTGCGCCCGTGCCCGTGTGTGTGTGTGGCAGAGAGGGCTGTCCTGTTGAGTATCTGTGCACACAAGCTCCAGGACGCAGGCCGGGCGTGTGTCACCGTCCTCAGTTTCTCGGCTCATCTTTGTGTCCCTCTGCTTCCCTCCATCTTGACAAGACCGGGCAGTGGCTGCAGGGGCTTCGCAAGCTGAAAGAGAATGCAGGCCCTGCCTGGCCCACCGCTCTGCCCGAGGCTCGGAGAGGGGCAGCCTGGTCATCACGCGCAGGCGCACAGGTTCCGGATGCGGCCGGCGCTCTCCTCCGAGTCTCCGCTATTTCCCTTCTCCGGGAGACTTGGGAAGTTCATTATTTCCCTGACTGGCTTTTCTGGTGAGACTCGAATTAATTTTCCATCTCTCCCCCTCTCCCAAGTCTCCCAATCATTAAATGCCAGGCAAAGTTAAATAAGCAGCTGATTTACAGAAGCATTTTCTTTCTTTCCTTCTCTCTTTCAAAGCAGGAGCTTCTCTTAATCAGTTGTGCTGAGAGCGGCCTGATTAAGCGGTTGGCACACCCTTCAGAGGAGCGAGCGCAGGGTCAGAGGGTGCAGAGGCTGCAGAGGCTCCTAATCAGGGACTAAAAATAACGCAGAGCCGTGTCCCCACCTCCTTCGCTTTCACAGGCCCATGTGGCCTTTTTTGCGGGGAAGACGAGGTAGGGCACCGGGCAGGGACCTGGGCTCTTACTTCCTGGAAGAGTCTGGAAACAATGTCATCACTCAGCTCTGTCATTGTAGAGTCAGGGAGGGTAGGACCCCTGCTCAGTGTCACACAGCAAGGTCGTGGTCATGAGGGATTGGAGCTCCGAATTTCAATGTGGAGGCTAAAGAAATGATGAGGTCTCTAGATTTGAATGCTTTGGCTAATTTAACAAACAGAGCACGTGCACTGCACACACTGGTGCTGTCATAGGGCCACACCCAGGGCTCGCACAGGGACCCTCTTGCACGTGTGGCACACACAGACATACCCAGGTGTGTGTGTGTGCAGTATACACTGGCACACGGAGTGCTTGTTCAGTCCCTGAGTGGCAGAGGGCACCAACCTGGCCTGGGTGCCCCCTACCTCTCCTGGAATGGCCTTTGCCAGATGGAGGACCATTGACCTCCCGCTACCCACCCACCCACCCACCCACCGTTGCTCCTGGGTCCTTGAACCCTGTTTGCAGCCTTGCCGAGATACCAGCACAGCCAGGGGCACAACGGCCAACTTAGCACCCTGGCCCTAGCATCTCCTCTCTCCTAAACCCAGGAATTCTGGACAAGTTGAGGCTCACCAAGTACAGTGAATTTCCCCCTCTGTAAGGTGGGGACAGAAGTTCTTACTTTCCAAGACTGTGGCAAGGGGTTAAATAAGTTTTCAAAATATCAGCTGCTCATTTTATTCAGCAAATGTGCATCAAGGGCCCTGTTGCCAAGGGCACTCAGTCTCAGGGCTCCCTGCCTGGCACATAATAGGTGTTCAAGAAACAGAAGTGGTTGTTGGTATCTGCCGTGGTTTCAATGTGTCCACTCAAATTTCATGTGTTGGAAACTTAATCCCTGTATCAGTCGGCTTTTTGTCACTGTGACCAAAACAGCTGACATAATGCGAAAGAGGAGAGGTGATTTTGGCTCATGGTTTCAGTCCATGTTCAGCTGATTCCACTGAGGTGGAGATACGGTGGGAGGGCAGAGTGGGGCCGAGCAGCTCACCTCATGGGGGCAGGAAGCAGACAGCAGGGAAAGAGTCAGAGAAAGGTCACACGCAGTCCTTCCTCCTGCTCGGATGCCCACTGACCTCCGTCCTCCTGCTGCGAACCCCTCAGTGAAGTAATCCATTGGTGAGGGAGATCAGCGCCAGTCACACCTCCAGCACCTCTGAATTCAGTCAAGTCGATAATTAGCTGGTAGAAGTTGGAAAGGACAGGGGAGGTCAAGAGAGAAGGTTACTGATTCTAAACAGGGAGGCGGGGGGAGGGGCTGCCTGTAAAAGGGAGAGCTTTGAGGGGGGCCTTGCTGCCCCCATGCCCACCAACCCCTAACCTTTCCAAGGCTTCAGGGTGGGTAGGAGGGGCCGGGGGGGGTCATGTGACCACCTGGCCCTAGCTGATTGGTCAGGCGTGCTCGGCGGACCAAAGATCTGGGCCTCAGAAGGCTGGGGGCCCTCGTGGAGCCAGGGTGGGGCTGGGCCGGAAGGAGAACGTGGGTGGGTGGACCGAGGGAGGTGGCCTGGCTCCGCTCTCCTTGCATTTCTAGTTCTAGAGCCCCAGCCCAGTTCGCGTCGTCCAGGCCCCCAGTCGTCAATCCCCCTATACTCACGTGGAGCGGCAGCTCCTGCCACCTAATGACGCTGGCGCAGGACACACAAGTACCCAGGTTCGTGTCGGTGGAGAAGATGGAAAGGCGTGGGGGTGTGGAGAGCGGCTGCGGCTGAGCCCGGTAAAGTCAGCCACAGCCCTGCGGGCCTCCGGGCCTCGGACGTTACGCCCAGATGTCTCGGGCCTCTGTCCTGTCAGAGTCCCGTAGCTCATTCTCAATCAGGCGCCGTCCCAGCACAAAGCAGAGTTAATTAAACCTCGCCTTCCCTTCAGCAAGGAAATGAAAAGCAGCCTCCTGATAGAACAATTAGTATTTACCGCCCGCCTGCCCTCTCCCTTCCCCGCCCGCCGGCCTTAATGCGGGCCTTCATTATCTCAGACTTGGAGCCCGCTCTGCCCACTGCCCATAAATTAGCATCAAGAAGCCAGGAGGAAAGGAGGGGAGCGGGGGGCACAAGGGCACAGGGAATCCCTCCCTGGGTCCCGGTCTCTGTTTCCTTGTCCACATCACAGCGGTTACCTGGCCTGCTTTATAAGACTTCTCCGAATCGAAGGAAGAAGGAAGCGCAGATCAAACTGCCAGACTTGGACATACCCTCTGCCTTGTCCTCAGGCTTGGCCTCTGGAGCCAGCTGGGCCTCGCTTTGTTTGTGCGACATCAAACCAGCTGCTTGGCTTCTCTGGGCCTCTGGGAGGGAGGCTGTGGGTGCAAGTCCTGGAAGGCCAGCTTGGGACGACGTCCCTCCTCCACTTCCTGGTCCTCAGTCCCTGCTGTGGACTTCAGGGAGACTGAGGCAGACAGCAGGTGTTCTTCAGTTCCTTCCCTCATGACCAGCCACGTCCACGCCCGGGACTGAGGAATGGGTGGAGACTTCTTGGGTGCCTCAGTTTCCTCTTTTGTAAAACACAGTGAATGCAGTGCACTGCTCAGGGCCGGTGGAGGACAGAGGGGGATGAAGCTTCTGGTGCGTGGCTCTCCCTCAGCCGCTGCAATCCTCGACTGACTAAAGGACCATGCCGCTCTGCAAACCACAAACACTTCTGAGCACCTGCTGCACACAGGCCTCATGCCAGGCTCCTCCAGGCTCCGGGGTAGAAGTGCTGTTCTCAAGAGCAGAGGTCAAACCCAAAGACAGAAACCAAACCATGGCCAGGACTTGGGATGAGTCCTTTTCAGGGCGCGATACATCTGGAGCCAAGCGGGGAGCAGCAGGGGACAAGCACCAGAGGAGCTGAGAAGCTAGGAGCAAGCTTCAGGGCACACAGTGGTGCAGGCTTACTTGGGCCGGTGCCAGCCCGCCCATCCTGACCAGGAAGTTCACTCTGGGTCTAACCCGAGTCCTTCCTGCTTCAGAAGAATCTCATTTCCTCCCGATCTCATCATGCCAGTGACAGACGCTGTGACCGAGAAGCCAGCTTGGCAAATTCAGGTCAGACTAGCAGATAATGAGTTGGATTTCACAGTGGAACTCAGAAACCACTCAGAGCCAATTTCCAAAGCAGATGTGGGGGCGTTTGGAGCTCTAGCATCCGGCCTTCTGAGGTGTCGGTGGTGGTGGGTGAGCACTGCAGGCCCTGAGATCCATTCGCTGCTCGGAGATGGGCTGTCATTAAAAAATAACTTAAAAATCTGGCTTTTTCCAGTGATGGGGTGTAGACTCCCAAGAAAGGACAGAATTGCCCCTGGTGTGGGTTCCCAGTCCATCCCCAAGTGCCACCGGTCGCTGAACTGTGGCTGTTGGACTTAGTTGCGCTGTCCACAGATGGCTTGGGGGGACCCGGCTCAGAGCCCGCCCCCACTGGGGAAACCGTTTCTGTGGTCTGGGGGACCACACGGCTGTCCTGCTCTGTTCCCCTTGGGCTAAAGGACTCTCTTCCTGCTCCCCTGCCTGTCCCTAGCGCCTGCTCCCAGGAGGCAGGGAGGATGGTCTACCTCGTGGTCACCTTGGACCTGCTTCCCAGAAGGGTCTCTTCCTGGGCCTCCCCAGGGTGGGCCCTGGGTGGGCCCTAAGCTTGCTCCTGCCTCACTGCTGAGTCTGCTCCCAGGTCAGGTGTGGTGATGGTGACATGGCTGGGCCCTGCGGCCAGACTCGCAGCTCTGCTGCTCTGTGCAACTTGGTGTCCCTGGGCCTCAGTTTCCTCTCCTGTCAATGGGGATAATGAAGACAGGGCATCCGAGGAGAGGCGCCTTCGGCCCTCTGCAAGGGCTGTTATCATCTCCACCCCTGCCTCAGGGACTGGGAGGAACCTGCACCCCAAATCTGGGGCTTTGCCAGGCCCTGGCCTGGGACCTCAGAAAGAGCCTGGGGTGACAACGATGCGGCCTTTGGGGAGCAGCTTCTCTGTGCTACACACTGCTGGTCCCCATGGGTAGAGAAGCCAGCGAGGCCCTTAAGGTCCCTGTCCTCCGAAGTTCCCATGCTGGGAGCAGGGAACACAGACAATGAGCCCATCATGCTCCAGCCACACCCCTCCTCATTGCAAGGCCGGTTTATCTTGGGAGCCACCCTGCAGGTGGAGACTTGGCCTTGCATGCAGCTGTACCCCCTGAACTTAGCACCAGACATGAAGCAGGTGCGCCATAAATACTGTGTGCACAGATGGGTAGGAGGTGGGTGGGTGGGTGGGTGAATGGGTGGGTAGATAGGTGGTTGGATGGATGAATTCAAGGGAGCTTTGGGACTAAGAAGGGCCACATTGTGTGGCCATCCGACTCCCCTGGCTCTGAGGTCCTGACCCCTTACCTGTAAGAGCACAGGTTCATGTGTCCTGCTGCTCCAGAGTGGAGACCAGGACAGAGGGCCCTAGCTGAGTCCCTTTCCCGGGCTGTGACTGCTTCCCCTGCCACCCGTCCTGCCCACACTGATGAAGGGGAACAGGTGGCCTCTCTGGGCCACACCCAGCCTGATGTGCAGTTCCCATGGTCTCTGCGCCTGCCCTGCCCTCTGGAGGCTGTCGATAGAGGCTGCCCTGCTCCTCAGCTGCCCATCTTTGGGGAACTGTGCCTGTCACTCTGCTTGGACTGTCAATGTCGGAGGTTAATTTCCAAGCAGACCTGGCTCCCGACCCCCTTATAACACGAGACTTCGGGCAAGCCCGTCACCTCTCTGAGGCTTGGTTTCCTTGACTGGGTATTGGGCAGCCCCAAAGGCTTGGGGTGAGGGTGGAAGAGGGGCACAGTGTCCCGAGGTGGCTCTGAAGTCTGAGAGAGGAGGTCAGGATCTCGGTGCAGATGCTTCTCAGCCATGTGACTTTGGGCGAGTGACTACATCTTACTGAACATCAAGGTATCGATAGATGGATTAGAAACAATAGCAGAAGTAATCATGGATTCCCATCACTTTTGCTGTGAGGATTATGCAAATGGATGCATGCAAAGCATCTGGTATTGCACTGCGTACATAAACAATTTCTACTCACTGACTATTGTCACCCTCATGTGTCCTCTATCCAGGGCTGGGTGCTTAGCAGAGGTCAACAGGTGCTGTCCTTCTTGGGGTCTCTAGAGGCCAGGCTGTTCCTGCCGTCATGGGGATGTGCGATTTGAACCCACTAATTTCTGCTACTTACCCCGGGTGCAGTTCTCCTATGGTCCTTGTCAGAAGAGCACTGTGTGTCGATGGATACTGACAGAGGCACAGTCTTGTCCACCAGGTGTCGTGTCCTTTCAGGCCATGTGCCTTACTGTATTCTTCACTGTCCCCTTTGGCAACAGAGCAGAGGAGAACCCAGAAAGGTCCAGCGAATCGGCCAGGGTCAACAGCATCCTTAGTGTGTACATGGACTGAGGCCCCCCCAGGCATTTCTGTGACCACCTCTCTGACAGTCCCTTGAGCTGGGCAGGGGAGACACTGTCAAGTGTTGTTGCCAGTTTTCAAGGGTGGGGGAGCCTGTGGCTCAGAGTGTCTATGATGGGCCTAAGGTCACACAGAGCCAAGGGCCTCCTAACACCTGCCCAACACCCAGCCTCCAGGGCAGGGCCCAGCGGCTCAGTCCCCACCTTCCTCTCTGTGGCCCAGCTCCCAACCCAACCATGAGTGTGATCAGCTGGGACTGTGAGGTCTGCTGTCTGAGCCTGAGCACCCGGCCCCACCTGCAGCAACTTCCCTTCTGTGGACTGGTGTGTGTGTGTGTGTGTGTGTGTGTGTGTGTGTGTGTGTGTGTGCATGCGTGTATGATTGGATACTGAACCTAGGGCCTTTGCACTGAGCCCTTCACACCCCACCCCTTTTTAAAGTGTTTGTTTTTTGGTACTGGGCGTCGAACTCAGCCTTGAGCTTGTGAGGCGGGCATGGTGCCACTGAGCTAAATCCCCAGCCCTAAAGTGTTTTTAGTTTTGAGACAGGGTCTTGATAAGTCCCTAAATTTCCCAGATGGGGTTTGAACTTCTAATCCTCCTGGCTCAGCCTCCCAGACTGCAGGGATTCTAGGCACAAGCCACAATGTTTGGCTTCAACTCTGCTTTTTTTTTTTTTTTTAATTGGATTCAAGGGAGGATGTGGTGAGGTCTGTTACTTGGACTTTCCTATTAGTTAAAGAGCCCAGAGTTTAATGTTGGTCTGGTCCCACTACGTCCCCCTCGATAAGGTTGTTAACCAGGTCAGGCCAGAGTCCCACCCCCTGATCGAGCCCCAGATCAGCCCTGAACTCAGCTGCAGACCCGAGGCGCGTCTTTCCTGGACCAACACAAGCCCCACCAGCTCAGGCCAGAACTGCTGGACTCTCGGGCAGATTGGAAATGCCGGAAATGGGGCCAGCACAGGGCAGTCAGGAGGGATACACACCGTGTACCCTCATCATGCTTAGCATTCATGGTGGCGGGCTGAGGGGAAGGTTCCCCTATATAAACTGTATAGTAAGAAGTCGACCCTCCGTACCCGTGGGTTCTGCATCCCAAGGTCCATCCAACCACGAGCAGAAAGCATTTGGAGAGCACAGCCTGATGGCAGATGCCCACAATCTCAGCTACTCCCAGGCCTGAGGCAGGAGGGTCACAGGTCTGAGGCCAGCCTGCGCAATTTAGGAAGATCCTGTCTCAAAATAAAAAGGACTGGGGATGCAGCTGAGTGGTAAAGTACCTGCCTGGTATGTGCAAGGCTCTGGGTCAACCCTCAGTACCCACCACACACACACACACACACACACACACACACACACAATAGGGAAAATATTTGGGAGACATTGCATCTGCTTTTGTTCTTTTTATTTCCGGAGCAATACCACCTCTCCGCTATTTACATAGCACTTACATTGTATGAGGTATTGTAAGTATCGGGAGGTAATTTAAAACACAGGGGAATTTTGTGGATTATATGTGGATCCCACAAATGCTGTATGTAAGGGACTTGAGCACCAGGGATTCTGAAGCTCCCGAGGACCCAGGCGCCAGTGCCCCATGAGTGCTGGGAATCTGGAGGGGGAACAATGTCACATTTCAGTGTGGCACAGGGAATAAAGGAGAATCAAGCTCTTTTGGCCTTCCTAAAACCCATTTCTCACTGCATTTAAAAATAACAATTGGAGCAGCAACAGAACCTGTCAAGACGGTGCTCTGCAGAGCAGCCCAGGAAGCAAACACACAGCCCCCAGAGGAAGGGGGGCCATGGTGCTGATTGACGTCACTTCTCCATGACCCTGAGCATGCAGACAGCAATGAGCTGCCCCTCACCTTCCCGCTCCTTCCTCCCATCCACCGTCCAACCGTACATTATCCAGCCACTCATTGCCGATCACCCATCATCCGTCCCCATCCATCATCCATCCATCCACCCATCAGTCCATCCATCCATCCATCCGTCCATCTGTCTATCCATCCATCAGTCCCTCCATCCGTCCATCCATCCATCCATCCATCCTTCGGTCTATCCATCCACCCATATCAATCCATCATCCACCCACTCGTCCACACTTATCCTTTCATTAATTCATTTCAGGACAGTTTGCCTTTTTTGGCACTAATTTTCCTGTTTTCTAAAGCCCTTGCCGTCTTCTAACACACCAGTCCCCCCACCCCGCCCACTGTTAATTGTCTTTCTCTCCACCACCACCTGCCCAATTAGAATGGAAGATGCCTGAGGAGAAAAATCTTGGTCTTGCCTCTGGTGTCCTAAGTGTCACTATTATATACTTAACAAATATTTTTGAGTGACTAAAGGGACATGGATATAATGATGAAGAAGGTACAAATTTATAGGAATTAAGATAAACTGGAGATTTCAAGGCCCATAAAAAGTACTATTATCTGTCAAGGCCTGCATGGGTGGTACTTGCTTCCATCTGAACTTGAGGGGTCACAGGCCAATAGGAAGAATTTGCGTTCCTTCTCTGGTGTTCGAGAGCTCCAGCAACTAACCTGGTCATACTCTGCCTTACTGTAACAGGTCACCCTTATAGCTGGGATTGTTCATGTTTTCTAAACTTACTTTCAGGAATCTTTTCAAACTCAGGCCCTTTGCACATGCTCTTTCCTCTTCAAACATCTCCTGGAAAAACCTTCTGCCAGCTAAGTGTGGCTGGGCTCAGACTGTAACTCCCATAGAGCGTGCCTTTTACTGTAATAAATTTATTTAAGCATTCACCATATATTTAGATAACACCTGGTATTTTGGCTTCATAGTGTCAGAGGCTTCAGTCTGTGGTCAGTTGGCTTTGTGCTCTGAGTCTGTGGCTGAGCAGAACATCATAGCTGGCATATGTGAATGAAAGAGGACTTTCATCTCATGGCAGCCAGGAAACAGAGATAGGACGGGCTAGGTCCCTGTACCCTTCAATTCCAAGGCACACACAGGGACCCAGCCCCACCTCCTACAGGTTCTGCCACCTCCCACCAGCACCAGAGGCAGGTGATCAAGCCTTCAACATGTGGCCTTTGGAGACGGTTCAGACCCAAATGATAGCAGGCAGCTCTGGTCAGTGGAAATCTGCCCAATCCGCAGGCTAAGCACCAGCTCTGCAGGAACTCAGAGCCTTGGTCAGTTCTATTGTCCTTCATCACACAGAGGCCAAACACCAACATCAAAACTGAGACCCTTGAGCCCACAGGCACCATTTGGACCTTTCTTCTTCCTTCTGTCCTTCGGCGCTTGTTTCGGGCATTTTGTTACAGTCCAGGTACTTAGTTAACTGACATACCCATCTTGTGGCCCTTCTCTGACCTTGCTGTGATAGCTGATGAAGCCACATTTCCTCTGTAAAGCAAACATGCCTGACAATGCAAGGCCTGGCCCCGCCTTGTGGAAGAGAGGGTCTACATGGGCGGTCTGTTCCCTCATTCCTTGGGTTATGTAATTCGTACCTAGGACCCCCATGGGGGTCTGCAGCAGAGAGAACCCTGATTGGGACTATTGGAGATACTCAGCGACAAAAGAAGATGTCTCAGAAGAGGCTTTGCCTTGCTCTGTCCTCTGCTTCCTGTCATTGTGGCTACAGGTGGTTCAGTTCTGTACCTAGAGGGAGATAGAAAGGGTGAAAGGAACTTGGACAATGCCTGTCATTTTGGAGCCTGCACAGCCTTTGTGAAATCTCTGTCTGGCCGTGACTTGGCCGGGACACGTCTAGCCCCTTGCCAGGGTGCACACCGGTGGCATCCTCTGAGGCCCTGCCTGCCTGTCACCTTCGCTCCCTGCTGAGTAGGTCCTGTGTCGACCACCCACATACACTGCGTTACTGCACCTGCACAAGGTTCCCGCTGCTGCTGTAAGAAATGCTCACACACTTCATGGCTTGAAACAGCGTGCCTTTTGTTCTCCCGCAGTCCTGGAGGTCAGAGTCTGAAATCGGCCCCACTGGACTAAGGCCAAGCCACCGGTAAGGCGGTTTCCAGCTGCCAGAGGTCTGGAGGGAGAATCCGCTTCTCGGTCAGTCCAGCTCCTTGAAGTTAACTGACGTCCTCGGCTCAGGCTCATAACCTCTTCCTCCCACCCCTCAGCCGTTTGCTCCCATTGTCACATCTACTGCTACTGACTCTAGTTTCTGGTCCTCCTCTGAAGACCCTTGGCATTGCATTGGGCACCCAGAGAATCCAGGTTCATCTCACTACACGACCTGTGCCATCTTATGTAACACGCTTACAGGTTCCACGAATTAGGAGGTGGGCATCTTTGGCAGGGACATTTTTCTGCCCACCAAAGACTCTGACATTCTGTCTATGGTGGGGAACGTAGGTGTTGTTACTTAGTTATTTCCATTTTCTAGTTGAGGAAACTGAGGTTGTACAGAGGGCCCAGAGCCCAGACTCTTGACTACTCTTGCAGCTATTAATTTTGTGAATGATAATTTGCATGATAGTGACATCTCTTAACAGTCTGCCTCATGCTCAGCGCTCTTTGCAGAACCTTTACATGTGCTTGCCCTGTTATTACACCCACTCCACCCCAACAAAGCGAGCCAGGGGATCCCAGCCATGCAGATGATTATTCCCATCCCCACCCTTTTTGGTACCGGGGATCGAACTCGGGGCCTTGCGCTTGCGAAGCAGGTGCCAGAACCGCTGAGCTAAATCCCCTGCCCTTCTCCTTTCCCTTTCGGGATGCAGATATGACCGCTGCTTCCCCGTACTTTGCCTTCCAAACGCCAAGCAGGGATTCTGCTGCTAACCTGACTCAGAAGCAGGAGGGAAAAGGAATTCTGGCAAGTGTGGCTCTCAGCCTAACTCAGAGCAGAAAGGGAGGGGAACTCTGTTAAACGTAGTTATAGCTCAGCTAAATTGGCACAGTACCAAAGCACCAGCAATTACCATATGCCAGATTGGCTCATGTCCACACCCTGAACCACATTTAACTTCCAAATTGTGATCACTGCAGAATCCTGCTTCTTCCTAACATCATGCAACTATTCCAGGTACAGCTGAAAACACAGTACACTAATCTTTTCTTCAAAAGATGATACAGGGCCCTTTGTCCATGTTTGGATGACGTTCATTTCTTTTCTAGCTCCACCAAAGTCCTTCTCAGAGATCTTATTATTTAAATAGTGCATTATAAGATTAGCTACTGTTAACAAATCTTATGGGATGTGGCAGGGAAATGAGAAGGGGGGAAAACAACTAACACACGAATATAACAAAAGTTTTCATATCAAAATAAGGAAGGATATTCTTCAACTAGTTATATAATTGCAATTTGGTATCTATCTATCTATCCATCTATCTATTTATCTGTCTATCTGGTGGTACTAGAGACTAAACCCAAGTTCTTCACACTGAGCCACATCCTCAACCATTTTTCTTCTTTTTTTTTTTTTTGGTTTTGCTTTTCAAGACAGGGTCTCACTATGTAGTGAGACTGACCTGGAACTCACTGTGTAGCCCAGGCTGGTCTCAAACTCACAGCGATCCTCCTGCCTCAGCCTCCCGAAGGCTGGGATTAGAGGTGTGCACCACCACGCCTGGCTCTCAACCATTTTTTATTGTGAGACAGTCTCATTAAGTCACTAAGCTGCCCAGGCTGGGCTTGAGCTTGCAATCTTCCTGCCTCAGCCTTCCGGAGTGTTGGGATGACAGGTGTCTGTCATCACATCTGGCTTGCAGATGGTATTTATAATCTCTTCTTCCACCACCCACTTCGTATTCCATTTTCCTTTGGCATGAACTTGGCCAGGTATGGCTCCTGGCCTGATGGGGTGACTCAAGTTCCTTATTTAAGGGGCTGGGCCATTAGCTGTCCTACTCTGATGGGAGTTGAGTTCATCAGCTTTCTCACAGGGCTCGGGCACACTGAGTTGCCTTAGGGTCCCTTGAACTTTGAGGCATCTTCTGTCCATCTCCACCGTGTAGCAGTGACATTTGGGGGTGATCACTCCAGCCACCAGGGAGATGCCTTTTCTGTGCCCAGTGATTCATGGCACGGGGCACCCAAGGCCACTACAGATCGCCCTCAACTCAGTCTCCTGGCAGAAGTGTTCCTCCTTTGGGAACCGAGAGCTCTAGGCCCACAAACCTAAAACCAGGAAGCCAGAAAGCAAACATTTTGCGTGGGGGGGATCACACAGTTGTGAGAGGAGCCCCTTCTCCGTCCCGGGATCAGGAGCCGGCAATCCCGGGAGTGGATTGGTGCTGGCCGCTGTGAGATTTCACCACGAGGCCGGTACCGCTGCTGTCTTTTAAAGGCTGCCCACCCTTGGATCGGGCAGCTGGAGGAGGCCAGTGAGAGCAAGCGAGAGGCCAGTGAGATCTGGCACGGGAGGCCCGCGTCACCCAACAGGGCCGGTTGCTGTACTTCAGTTGTCTTGCAGAGGTCCTCAGTCAGCACAGAGCTGTGTGGAAGGCCCTGAGGGCGGCGGGGGGTGGGGTGGGGTGGGTGCCCAAGGTCCGCAGATGTGGGTTTGGCAGAGCCATCCCCGAGCAGGGAAGGCAGTGATGAGAACAGAGCACGGGGCCGCAATGGGTGCCCAGTGTCTGCTGTTGGCACCTGGGCGGGCACTCAGCAGGGACTGTGGCCCAGTCAGCCTTGAGAAGCAGGAGTCCACGCCTCTAACCTCCATCCTTCCCGCTACCCTGAGCAGAAAGAATGGCTCCTGAGCCCACTGGGTAATGGTGGGGAGTCTTAGGACAGAGTTGACCAGAAGCCACCAAATGGACCATTTTGTCCCCTCAGTTGGGAAGCTTCTTCTCTATTGAGGACACGCTTTTCACCCAGGACTCAGATATCTCCCCCTGGCCTGCATGGCGAAGAGTTCTAGCCGTCTGTCTCTCAGGAGCCTCACTCTCCAGGTCCACCGAAGTTTCCAGCTTCACCCAGTACCAAGGCCAGAGGCCAGGAATCGGTGGGTTGTGGGCCTCTCTGCCCCTAGGCTAAGTACCCAGTCAGCTCTGCCTGCAACTGTCCCTGCAGGGTTCTCCTTCACCACCAACTGGGAGGGCAGGCCCTGCATTTCCTCAGGGTCACCTGTGACATGAGCCTCAGGCCACCTGTGTCTGGGAATCTGCCTGGGGCCCGGGTGTGGGCTGAGGGACAGGACGTGCGGCCCAGGGCAGGGGCATTTAGAGCACATGCTCAGGTACTGGCGTCTTTGTTGGCCTGCTTGAGTTGATGTATTTGTCACATGTGTCAGGATGAAACTGCTGCCAATGCCCAGTTTTATGGGTTGGCCAATATGAAAACACCTTGTTCACAATGGGCAGCTGGGAAGACATGGTCACTGTGGCCCTTAGTCAAGCTTTCAGGCTCTGTTACTGCCCGCAGCAATCCAGAGCTGTTTCTCAGGAGAACATGACCTCAGAGGGTGATACAAGTCTCCTCTGAAGTCCCGAGGGTCCGTACCATGAGGCACCCAGAGGGGCTTGCCGATGTCTCTGCGCAGGCCACAGACCCTCCCGCCTGGGTCAGGCTAGCGGCAGAGCTGGGCCTGCAGCCAAGAAGAGTCTCCTACGCCTTTGGACACCCTCTCTACAACCCACCTGGGAGGTGCTGCTGTTAGAATTTCGGTTAGTGGCGGCCACTTCCGGATTTGGATTTTAGTGCATCAGCTGAGCAGACTGTTAGAGCCAATCTCAGCTGTTCCAACCAACACACTCCATGCAGGATCTCTACACTGGGCACTCATGTCAATGAATTCTGCTCGGTCCGTTAGGCAGTCCTTCCCCAAACTAGAGAGAAGGGGATTCTGGGAATTGTAGTCCTGTGATGACACAGTGCAAAGCATGGCAGGGACCCCTCGCCTTCCTCCTCCTGTTAGCTCTTTCTGCTTCTAAACAAAACTGCCCTGAGTTGCCCTCAGGTGTCTTTGTGTGTCTTTGTAGAGCTATAGGGCAAGTGCAATGACTTTGTCTCTCCAGGTTAAATCCAAAGGTCACTGGGCTTCCTTTTAAGCCTGAATCACAGCCACCCTGGATCAAGTGGTGCTGTCTTTGTCCTAATAACAAGTACCCACCATGTCACTTCGACATATCATTCCCATTTTACAGATATGGAAACCAAGGCCAAGAGGGCAAGGTAGTGCAATTGGCCAGCCCTGGAACTAGAATTCAAACTCCTCTGCGGCCCCTTTTTAAAGAAAATGTTTTTTTCCGCCGCTTGAGTTAAAATCTGCAACAGGTTATTGGCAATGGATTGCATGTGGACTCCCAGAAGTATAGACTGCCCTGGCCGGGCGGGGTCCTAAGGAACACAGGAGAGGTGAGGCAATTTGTCTAACGCAACCGTAGGGTCAGGAGCAGGGCTGGGCCAGAGGGCGACTTGTGTCCGGGGCCATGAGACTGTTGTGGCTGGATGAGCTTGCTCCAAACATGACTGGTGCTGGGACTCACGTCCACCTTAGGCCGCGCGGGCTTCCCCACTATCCTCTGGTCCCTCCAGGCCGGTGCAGCCCTCGTCACTGCGTCCGGTGCCCACCTCCCTGGAGCGGTCCTCGATGCTGGTCACCAGGTGCCACGTGGACTCCTTTGGCGTGTGGGGGTCTCTCTTTGACACTTTCCTCCTTTGTTCTGGGGGGGTCGTGTGGGGGCAGGCGGCCTAGTCCTTGAGGCCTGCTTTGGTCCTCACATAGAAACAAAACAAAAAAGCACTTGCCGCTGGGCTTTGCTTTGAGCTCATTCCAGCCTGGCCAGGGTAAATCTATTCAAACGCCGACAGCTCAGGCTGTCGCGCGGGGAGCGGCTGTCAAGTGGGGAGGGGCGATGGGGACACAGACCTGGACGGTCAGACCTGAGAACCCACTGAGAAGCTGGCCGGCGTGAGCTGTGGGTCCCCTGTCTTTACCCGAGACCGTCACCCAGCTGCAAGGCTCAGGGGCCAGCTCCGCGGCGTGCGGGGCCGTGTGCCTTCCTGTCTCGGTTCATCACGTGTGGCGATCGTCCCTGCACTCGCACGACACTCTCAGTGGAGGGGTTAACAGCGGGGGGAGTGCGTGGCCCCGGGACACCCATCTGGATCTGCTGCCTGTGCTCCCCCCTGGCACCCCTCAGCCTCTGCACGGACCTCTCTGTGCAGAGCCAGCCGGCAGCCATGCGGAAAGGCGACAGAACATCTTCAGAAGCACCCAGCTGGAGTTCGATACTGCTGTGCCCTTACTGGATGGATGGCCCAGGGACAGCTCATCTGTAAAGGGGCCTCTTTTTCCATGGTGCTTGGATTGAGCCCAGGACCTTCACACTGAGCTAAACTACATTCCCAGTTTTTCATTTATTTTTATTTTGAGACAGGGTCTTGATAAGTTGCTAAGTCGACCATGCTGAGCTTGAACTTGAAGTCCTCCTTCCCCAGCCTCCCAGAGTGCAGGGATTCCAGGGCTGCACCACCACTCTAGGCAAAGGACAATGCTTCGAGGGAGGGCGAGGATAGTATTTATACACTTGGCCCACGTGGAAATTCATTCTCTCAGGGAGTGTGGAAGCTTTGTCTGACCTCCTATCATCAGATGTCCCATCATGGCTCTCAGCACACAGTAGGTCTTCAGGGAATATTTGTTGACTGAATAAAGGAGCCCAAAGCCTCCACTGCTGCTGCTGGTGCACAGTAATTTTGCTCCACCATGATCTGTTCTCAGAAGTTCTCCTTTGGCCAGCCTGTGAGCAGCCAGGAATTTCGGGACAGGGATGCGTCCGTCCGGGCTGTGTGGAGGAAGGGGAGGGTGGCCGCTCCAGAGGATGGAGCTGTCGATGTGGTTGGATTCCAGCTGGAAGGCAGGCAAGAGAGTGAAGGCTGTGGCAGCCCTGCCACACAGACAGACAGGTGATAGATGGAAAGACAGACAGAGGATTGACAGATAGATAAATAGAAGACAGGAGGAAAGGCAGACAGGCAGCTGGCAGGCAGGAGGTGAACACGAGCTGAGTGATGGTGGCCGTGTCCCCCGCGCTGGCCCCTCCTCTGTGCCGCTTGGAGTTGCTGCCGACTCCACACCTTGGGCCTTGGGGAAGACCCTGGGATAACAGGGTGGCACAGCTTAGACTCCCTTTGAGGGCGAGAGCTCAAGGTGCCAGTGAGAGCTTGAGTTGGGACCCAGGAGGCACAGGGCAGGGCGTGGGCAGATCTGGGACCGGAGCTTCCGGTCCTGACCATGGGGCCTGCACCAGGCTCTGCTTCTCAGGCCTGCAGCAGAGGTCAGCAGAGATGGAGGGAGGTCTGCAGCTGTCGGGGGAAAATGACAAGGGCCCCATCTGCTGCATGGTGGCGAGCAGAGCCACAACAGCACTGGGGGAGTAAAGACAGGGCACACGCCAGCCATGTGCCTCTGTGTTTTCACTGAAGCAGGAGGAAGCGATGTCACAGCTCTGGACCCACGTACAGTTCCCTCGCAGGGGTGCACGCTGTCCCCGTTTGGCTGGGCCAGGCCACCCCACGGGACTAGGACACGCAATGCCGTGCCCAGCTTTTGCCATCCCTCTGCAAAGGGGGTCTGGGCGTCTGGAGGCTGGGTTGGCCACTTGGCTTGCAGAGCCCTGTGCAGCCTCTGGTCAAAGCCTTACACGGAGCCTCCGAACAGCGAGGGCAGAGCAGTGGCTGAGTGTCTTCCCCGGGGGACCCCGCCCAGGGCTTCCTGCCTTGGAGCACCACCAGGGTGACTTGTCAGGGCAGGAGACTTTGGACACAGCAGCTGCTGAGCAAATACTACTCTGCTCATACTGAGGGTCAGACACTCACTGGGTCTGTGGCTTTGGACGGGTTGCTAAATCCTGGTGCCTCAGCTGCCTCCTCCATAGAATTGAATAACAACAGCTCCCACCTTCTATTCTTGCCATGCCGCTCTGAATGGCCGTGTCCGAAGCACACCCTCGATAAACCGCAGGCAGTGCCATCCTGCAGCAGGTCACAGAACCACGAGGTGACAAAGCCTGGAAATGGATCCGACCCAGAGCTGTGTAGCCAGGCACGCGTTACCCACTCAGCTTTCCCAGACTCTGCGGCCCAGGGATGGCCAGGCGCTGGCTTTGTCCCTTGGAGCTCACAATAGTCCTTCAGGAGCACACGTGTTAGCCGAAGTCACTGGCTCTGAGCCTCACATCCCCTGAGTCACATGAGCCTGACTTCCTCTTCTCCGACCCAGGCAAGGTGCCCGTCACTCAATTTTACTGACTGCAGCTGCATCTGAGGGTTTGGGCTGCAGAGGGAGGCTGCTGGGGGGTCCTGGGGTAGGCATGGGGGAGGGGGTGCTTGGGAGCAAGGAGATCTGTGGTGCCCTGGGGTTACCTATACCTGAGACCGCTCATCTGTGCACTCAGAGCCTTGACCCACCTGCATGTGTGCGGTGTAGATTTAGACTTTCAGAGAAGGACCGAAAAATAGGCTTGGGCAGATCTTGCACCAGTTAAGATGATGAGGAGACCAGGCTCGGGTAGCAGGTCGGAGAGGAAACGCTGGGAACTGAGGTGACAGGGAAAGAGCCGCCACCTCCTTCCACAGGCTGTGTGGGCGAGCAGCTGGGTCCTGCTGTGCAGCGCCCCCTGTCCCCATCTCGGGCACAGTGCAGGCACCCATCCAGGGACCCTTGGCAGGCGAGAGCCCGTAGGTCAGGGCAGGGTGGGGGTGTGGTGAGGTCGCGGGTCAGGCTGGAGTTTGGGTCTCCTGGCGAGCGACAGAAAGGCTGTGCTGGGTTCTAAACAGGAAAGGACTGGACCTGATTTCCGCACTGACAAATCCGTCACTGGCTGGGCCGAGAGAGTAGGAAGGAGCGAGCAGAAGCTGGCGGAGCCTTCAGCAGGTGATGGCTTTTAATCTGGACTGGGGTGGGAGGAGACGGGGCTGCAGGGAGACTTACCCCAGGCAGAGCAGCCGAGACACGGCTGGGGTGGGAGTGGGGGTAGAAGGAAAGGGAGGACTGGGGGCAACTTCTCCAGAAGAATGGGTGTGGTGGCACTGGAGATGGAGGTGGAGAAGCAGAGAGGATGCCAGTTTGGGGTTCATGGAGCCAAGATATTAGTGAGGCATCCCCAGGGGACGGGGTGCTGATGGGGGAGCTTGGGTGTAGGAGCAAGGGGCAGACTCATTTAAGGCTTCAGCTCAGAGTGTCATTCTGGGGACACAGCACCTCCACATCCCTACGCGACGATGCTCTGGTCCCCAGGGGGAGGTCCTGGGGTCGGGGTCCAGGCAGCAGAGGGGAGACAAGTTCAAACGGTGCCTTCCTCAGGGATTAGAAAGAGGGAGCTGGAAACAGGAGGGAGGGTGCGGCCAGCTTCTGCAGACGGAAGTGGAGGGGAGGCAGGGCCTGGGGACAGGGCACAGAGAGGCTGTAGAGGGAGTGGTCAGGGTCTGGGGGAAGCAGCGGGCGGGGTGCGGTGCACAACTGCGGGAAGTGTGAGGCCTGGGCAGCAGCGGGAATCAGACCGGACCTAGGGAAGGAGAGGCTGAGGATTCAACAGGTCCGCCGGCTCCGTCTGCCAGGGGCTCTGGGTCGGGCTGGGAAGGACCCGGAGGAGCACGCGGAGCAAGGGGTCATTGAAGGAGGAGATGACGGAGACACAGGGCAGGCAGATCCTGGGAGATGGAGACTGAGACGTAGGAAGGAATAGGGCTGCCAGCAAGTGATCTTCCTGCCGTGTCCGGCCTTGGGTTCTCTTAGAGTGCGGGGCTGGGCAGGGAGAGAGCTGTCTTGTCTCCCCGGCGATGACAGGGCAGATCATAGGGCAGATGCAGGCTCCCTGGGAGCACCCCTGCCCTGGCACCAGTGGGGAGAGGGTGGGTTAACACTGGTCAGAACCCCAGGGCCTGCACTGGAACCCCCCCGGCCAAGAGGCCTGAGTGGGGGTGGAGTCTGCCGCGAGCGCTCACGGTGGAGTGCTGGCTCTGGCTCTGTCCCTGCCTCTGACTGGCTGTGCACCCTTGGGCAGGGCACTTAGCCTTTCTGTGTCTCCAAAGGGAGGACTGAAAAAGCACTTCGTGCCTGGCATACTGTGAGTGCTTGGGACGCACTAACTCTCCTTGCTTTCTCTGGGGGACTGTCCCCAAGCCCTGCCTGGTGTGGGTCTTGTAGGAACCCCAGTTTATGGGTGAGGGAACTGGGCCCCATCCCCATCTTGCCCACAGCCAGAGAGCTGGGGAGCGCATGGTGGCCACACGTAGGCTGGCTCCTGCCCAGCTTCCCACACCTGCATTCTGGCGGTGCCCAAGGAGACTTGCTCTGAAGTCCACAGTGGGTCCCCCTTACCCAGGCAATTGACTAGCACTGCAAACTCATGAGACAGCCTGTCCGATGCCAGGTGGGGGGCAGGAGCACGCCCCCTACACACCCTGCTGCAGGCACAGTTACCTGCACTGTGGCTTGGAGGGAGGCAGCAGCTGGCACCAGGGAGGCTGGTGTCCAAGGTTGGCTGGTGGGGCTAGGGGAGGAGATGGGCAGGGCCAGTCCAGGGCCCCCGTGGCAGCTGGGCTTGCTCTCCTGGGCTGGCCTGGCTGGCCTGATGTGAGATCTGTGTGAACATCTTCTGAATGAGCCAGCAGGGAACAGAATAGACCGTGCGGGAGGAATTCACAAATGCCACGTTCTCAGGCAGGCTGGGACTCCCCCCACTGGGCCAAGAATTACAGCCACCGACTCTCAGAGCTGTGGGTGCCAGGGAGATACTTGCTTCACTTTCCAGATGGAGAAATTGACACATGGAGATGGGTGTTGTAAACTCAAGACCACACAGGAAGATTTTCATGACTGAGCTCGACCTGCAGCTTAGATTTCTAGAGCCCAGATTGCTGTGCCAAGCCAGAGGGCAGAGAGCCCAAGGCTACTGCCAGAGCCCACCCCACCCATGCCACGCTGACCCCATAGCCCGCATTGGAGGAGCGCTTACTGTATACCAGGCACCATTGCAAAGGCTTTATAAGGACAAACTTCTTTTATTCCACTTCTTAGGAAGTGGTTGAACGCATTATCCTCCTTTGACACACAGAGAAACTGAGTCACAGAGAGTAACTTGCCCAAGGTCATCCTCTCAGGAAAAGGCAGAGTTGGGATTTGAATCCAGACCCCAGGGCTTCAGGGTCTGAGGCATTCAGAGCCAACTGCCCTCAGATAGCCATTCACTTATAGCCTAATTTCTCCTGTGTGTCACAGAATTAATTTGTAAACATCTTCTTTTCCATTCTTTCATTGCAGAAGTTCAGGGCAAGAAGGAGACTAGAGCTGAACTGAGCCTGTGAACTGTGATACAGGAAGTGATATTTGTCTGAGCTAAGGGGAAAGATCAGCACCAAGAGCCACAGAGGGGACTGCTGTGTGGTAGCAGGTCTGGGCGGGAGGCAGGACAGGTGGATCCCGAAGCCTGCTCAGCCCCTCCTCAATGCAAAGACCTGGCCTCTTACCATTTTTGCTTGGAGTTGGGCCCCCATCTGTAAATGTGGAGGTTGATCTAGGAAATGTCTCCTCACGGTCCTTCAGCTCTGACATTTGGGGATTCCATGAGGTCTTTCGCGTGATGGCTCCTCTGTACCCCAGCGGGCTGGCATCAGAACGCCCCCTTAGGAGTCTCCTGCCTTTCTCACAGGTACCTGGTCTCCCAGGAACTTTCTTGTGCCCATCCTAGATCTGGACCCCCTCGTGGTCGGCAAGTCCTGCCTCGGGTCTGACTCAGGAGCCCTCTCCCCGACTCACTCTTTTTTTCTCCCAGGCTCTTTTGGGCCTTTCTCTGAATGTCAGACAAATTCAGAACACGATTCCAGGCTCAGCTCTGCCCTCGTGTGTCAGGGCGTGTCCAGGCCTGTCAGCGATGCCACCGATAGCTTCATTATGCTGTAGCTGGGCGAACTGCACCAGGGCGGGAGAGGAAGTGCTTCCTTCTCACCCCAACCTGAGGTGGAGGTAAGGATGAGGCTCTCCGTGTCCGCGGAGGCCTGCATGGGACAGGGACACACTTCCAGGTGCTCCTCTCCACGTACCTCTCCACAACCCCCAGGCTCCCTGCGACCTCCTGCAGCTCCGATCTGCAGACAGCTGCGCATGCGTCTCCTCCCAGCTGTCTGCACGCCCACCCAACTCGCTCCCTGCTTTTATTCATTCATCGATAATTTGACAGACGCTCGCAGAGCTCCGGCTGTGTGTCACACTCTAGGATGGCACCTTGCTTCGTGGGGGCTTGTGAGATGGTGCAGAGGAGCCTGGGAGTCTAGATGCAGATGGGCCTGGGTTCAAGTCCTGATTCCTGTACTAATAAACTGGGAGACTTCGGGGAGCTCCTTCACTCTTCTGATCGGAGTCCTTGATCTGCGTAGTCAAACGTGCACAGCGATATTAACTCCCTACAGTGGCTGTGAGGACTTCATCTCCACTGTGCCCAGCATGATGCAAAATCAATGCATCTAACTTCCTTTCCCACTCTCTGCAGCCCTGCGTGTGCCCGCCTCTCTCTACGTCACGGCTTCTGCAGTACGTCTTTGGCCATTCCCAGCATCAGACTGGAGACCCTTACTCTGCCTTTCTGTCTTTCACCAGCCCCCAGAGCAGGGGCTGAGTTTCTCTCTCAGACTGGGGGCCCCTCTCCCACCCTCAGCCAGGGTCCCGAGGGTCCCACATTGGCCAAGGAGGCCCCGGTAATGAACGAGGGAGCTGGCCACGGTGCCGAATCGCTCCAGCTACTCTCCCTGGAGAGGAAGGAAGTTGTATTTGGAACATAGCCTCCCACTCCATTGCAGATCCTCTGGCTCCTCCCGCCACAGACATTTTGCAGGTGTGAAAAGTGCTATCAGATTCAGCCTGTAGAAGCAGGCCCAGGAGAGGTGCTAGAGATCCAGGTGGGTCAGGGTGGCTAATCTACCCTGCCCCCATGTTCTTGGTGAGGGAGGAAGGTGGGGGATGATGTCGGTGGGAAGCTTAAAATGTACAAAAAGACACCATCAGAGGATCTCTTCCCCGGCCTGTGCCTTTGCCACACGGCCCTTCCAGCCTACCCCGTACTCTGCGGTCAGACTCCTCTTCAGAGAGTCTTGCTATTACTTGAGACAGAGTCACGTAGAGAGCTGGAAGAAACCTCTGAGGTCACGGAGCTCACCTTTCCCATGTATAGGTGAAGAGATTGAGGCTCACCGTTGCTAAGAACCTGTCCATGGCCAAAGAGCCAAAGAAGGTCAGAGATGGGATCGAGACCCAAGAGTCCCCAACACAACACCGCTCATTTGTACAGGGCATGACCGTTTCCAAGTTACTTTCTCATTAGTGACTTATTGACCTTTGTGTCCCTAAGGCCTCACACCGGCCCGGTATAGATGCAGACACAATATCCCTACATTCTCACAATTACATTAATTAGGTCGAGGCTACACGCCTTGGAGGTGTTAGGGGTGTGGACGTGTGTCTAACACTGCCCACAGAGCAGATGACCAAGTCTGAATGTACGTCCAATACTCTTCTAGATCCCACACCTCCCTCCATGCACACACAGCCTCTTGGTCAGGATAAGTGACTCCAGCAACATGCTACAAATGCTTGCCCACGAGGGCTTGTGCCTGTTTCTGGGACCTGCTCCCTCGCACCTCGGTGGGTTAGAATACAGTGTCTCATGTTCTCTCCCAGGTCATGGAGTGGGCTCAGCTGACAGCACCCACTGGGGCCTCCATGCAGCTGTGCCCCATGGCAACTGAGTGTCTGAGCTAGCTCTGCACGTGCACCGCTGGTACCCAGCTGCTTGGCCAGATCAGCGGAGGGCTAGTCAGGCATCTGTCTCTCCCCAGGGGCCAAACTGTACAAACTGTACAACATGGGAGTGCACCTGCCAAGGGGTCAGGGATCACATTTCCCGGTGACCTGTGCAACTGGTCGGGTCAAGGGGCTGAGCTCTGATTCATGGATTCTGGGCAAAAGTGACCACTCCCAGCTCTGGCCTACAGAATCATCCGATGTGGTCCTCCATCCCCTTGGCCTGTCCTTTGGCTGTGGATTTGGAGGCCGCATATCGAACATGAAGGTGCCACCGTCAACCTGGGTGCCTGAGAACTCCCACCCTCTCCAAAGATCGACCTTCAGGCGGAGCACAAGACCACTGACAGGAGCCGCTGGCTGGGTCCTGAGCACCAGAAAGGCAGCGAGGACCTCTGACCTGCTTGCCACCCTCCTGCAGGCTGCTGGTGCCTGGAGCGTGCACATTCGGAGGCCCCTGGAGAGCGGGAGCACAGGAGCCATTTATTTACCGTTCTGCTCGGATTCTCGGGATCTGCTTCACCCTCAGGCTAAGCTCTTTGATGGCTCAGTTGTCAGGCTCAGCCAGGTGTCCTGAAATGCAGAATTCTTTTCCTCAGAACCTCCCCGGAGGACAGAGGCTGGACAGCCCAGCATCCAATTCCTCCCTTTGCTCTGGCCTGATTTTAATGACTGATGTTTTTCAAGGTTTTTTTTTTTTAAGGGGAGGGTTTGGCGGGTGGCAGCTTCATTGTAGTCAGAAGCTAAAAGGCTCGTTGATTTTTCTGATACCCTTTGAATGGGCGGCTTCTCCAACAGACAGCTCCACACAGCTGTTAGGACTTCAAATTCCTCATGCATTCAGGGGGGCAGAGAAAAGATATGAAAGGCTTTTCGGCTGACACAAAAGAAGAGAGAAAAGTGGAATAAAAACGACAATGTGGTTAATACATAAAACGGTGAAATTTCTGGCACTCGCCATATCATTAATCTGTCTAAAGTGGCTTTGATCTCTTCTGCTTTAATTAACTTGTAATTATAACATGATGATTTCTGCAGCAGGCAGAATCTGGGAGCTGTGCCCTGAAAGCAACTCCAGCCTCGGAGAGGCATCGCGAGGCCCGGTTTGTAGCATCTGCCTTTCAGAGAGCGCTCCCCACATCTGTGCGAGAACACGTGCTCACGCGCGTACCCCCAGGGTTCCCTTTCACTGTGATGGGGGTGTGGTAGCTATGCACGCCTGCAGCTGCCAGATCCGCAGCCTGAGTCAGGGCTCTCCTGGTGGCATCTCTCTCCGGGGCAGGTTGGAGGGATGCAGGAGGCACTCCCGGCTCAGTAACACGCTCTTGTGCTTGGGCGGGCCGGGGTGGGTGGGTCTTATCAGCCCCGTGTTCTAGATGAGGACATTGGGGCCTGTTTGTTTAGGTCACTAGCCTTGGGTCCCCTGTTAGAAGGCGGAAGTGGTAGATGGACTCCATCTGCATCTCTCCTTTAGTGTCCCTTCTGCAGGACCCAGCAGGATGACTCTCTGAGCTCAGGGAGAGAGACAGAGAGATAATCATCCTATGGAACCAACAGAAGACAGTCAAGCTGAACAGTGAAAGAGAAATCCAGCTTTGGAGACACAGTCCAAGCCCCTGGATCAGACTGTGCCTGAAGTCTACCCTATTCCAGACTTAGGAATTGTCTGACCCAATAAAGTCCCTCTGGTCTAGGCTAGTTTAGGCTTTGTGCTCCATTTGAGGCTTTACTACTTTTTGGCTCAGTGGCAAATGAATGCATGTTTCTCCACAAGAGCCTAAAATTAAATAAGAATAATCCAAATTATATTTTTTTTCCCCAGTAACTTCCTTTTAGGGTGATTCCTGGTCACCTTAAAATACAAATAGGAGGGCTGGGGATTTAGATCATCGGTACTACGCCTGCCTTGCAAGCACATGGTCCCGAGTTCGATCCCCAGTACTGCAAAAACAAAAAACCAAACAAACAAAGAAACAAAAAGCCCCCCCCCCGCAACCCAGGTTGGATTCAGGGCCAAGAAGCCCTACAGGGTGTCTGGTCATTTATTTGCCCAACAGTTTTTCCTGGGCGTGGCACTGGGTGCTGTAATGCAGTGGCCCATTTTCATGGCAGAAACTGAGGCACACAGCAATGACGGGACTTGCAAGGGGGCCACACGCCTGGCTGGGTGTCTGTGGACTCAGCCCCGACCCTGTTTCCAACCCCAGCTCACGCCATGAGCAAATGGCTGCTGCAGACCTTGCCTCCCTGAGGGCCTCAGTCCTTCAGGGCCCTTGCTCTGGTCTTGGCGGAGCCCCGCCTCACCTCCCTCCTTGCGCTCCATCTGTGCTCCTCGTCCGTTCATTCTTTCATCAGAGGCCCTTCCGAAGCTTCTCGGGTGTCCCGGATGCGCACTGGGCAGGGAACACAGCCGATCGTCAGCCGGCTTTGAGCCTGGCAGCCGCACAGGCAGGATCCCAGCAGCACTGTGGGAGGAAGAGAGGGAGCAGGCCAGGTGTTTCTCTAGGTAAGGCCAGCAGGGTTTGCGGAAGGCGAGAGGACGGGTGCACAGGGAACCATGCTGGGAGCCTTGGAGTCAGGAGCAGACTTCGGGGTGAATACCAGTATTTTCGGACAGGAGATAAGTACTATGCAAATGAAATGTAAAACTATGCAAATCACGGACATTCTATTTCAGTCCAAAGCTACTCTGGGTAATAAGTCTACAGCAGGGCTGGTAATGAGGGGTCGGTGCGCTGCACGTCCCCTGCCTTAGCAGGAAGGCAGACTCTGCCGGACTATCATGCTCTGGGGCAGACTGTGATAGCTGCAAAACAGGGGGTCATCCTGGGGCTGGGAAGAACGGGTACCAGGGCAGTATGGAGGTGAGGAAGTTTCTGGGGGAAATGTGATTGGAGAGGGAGATGGAATTTGAAGTGAGCATCAACCACTGAGTACCAAGGGGGCGCTGCCAGGGCCACACAGGACGGCGGAAGAGCAAGGGGAATGGTCACGTGTGGGGTCCAGGGTCCTGGGGCAGGGTGCAGCCTGGGCGGGCCGGACGGGTCACCTCCGAAGAGTGTCAGTGCAGAGAAGGGCGGAAACCCAGGAGCCCCCAGAGGTGCGACCGAGAGAAACCAGCTGCTGTTTGCATTTTAATCACATGGAAATCTCCATCTCATCCCACAAAGAAATGCGTTCCCTTTAGCCTCACAGAGTCAGAGGCCCTTGAGGTCTATCTTTTGTTTGCCAACTTGTGACAGAGACCTGTAAGAAGGGATTCCTCTAAGCTAAGGACGCAAGCGAGCATGACCCGCGGTGAGGGTGCCAGACTCCACGCGGGGAACGAGAGCTAAAGGTGAGGACAGCACCAGGAGTGGGGACAACATGCCCCCGTCTATCAGGCAGCAGCTGCTGGGACCCAGATAGGGGTACCTGGAGGAAGGCGGGACGAGACCTTCTGATTTCTCAAAACGATGGTTCCGTGTGAGAACTTCCAGTATCCAGATACTGCCTCAAACCCTGTCTCTCTCTGTGTTTCTCTCTCACATGCACATCATGGATAAGCATAAAGCCGAAAAGCAGGAAGGGGAAGTAAAGCAGGCATCTGGGATGGAGAAGGAAGGTGGTAAGCAAGGAGGAGACCCAAGGCCGAGTCTGACCATCACCCGGAGGTGCTATGTGTGGTCAGTGGGGTGAGGGTGGGGGCTGGGGCTGCCTGTCCTGCTGGGCGGAGTCACGCCGCTGCAGTTGGCCTTGCTGGTCCTGGCTGGCCCTAGCTGGGACACCTGGGCCAGTTGGCCTCTGTTCACTCTGCCAGCCGGCTGGCCCGGGGCTGTTCTTATTAGAGGCAGAAAAAGCCGGGAGCAACGCAAACCCTTCAGACCCTTGACACACAAGTGGAACCTGGCTCACAGGAGGTCTTACCAGGAACTGGTCCAACCAGCCACGTGGCCAAGCCCAAATTTAAGAGAAGGGGACCTGGGCTCCTCTTTTCAGGGGCCAGAGCAGCAAAGTTCCATTGCAAAGGGCACGGATGTAAGGGTGACCGGGGACTTGCAGCCTTTTGTGCAGTTACCTTACAACAGAGTAGCTTTGGGGACGTTACTTACTCTGCTGCCTGCGTGGACGATCTGTAAAAGGAGGAGGCTGTGGAGGACAGTCCTTCCAGCTCAGCCCACCGGGGACCTACCTCACCCCTGGCTCCAGGCCCATCTGGACTCTACCTGGTAACAGCGAGACCTTGTTCCTCCACTGTTAGGCCTGGGAAAGGCCTCCCTTGGGATCCAGGCACACGTCTGTGGGGATCCGAAGCTCCTTTGTTCCCCAGTGGCCTCCCTGATGGCGAGCAGCTGAGACAGAGCCACGGGGAGAGGCGCGTTCACCCCCAGCCCCTGTCTTTAATGGAGGGGGAGCTATGGCTGATCAGGTGTCTCCGTTTTTCTAGACTCGAATGGCATATTTACAGATATTACCTTACTGAGGAGGGGTGGGAATACAGGCCTAGATCACAAACCCGGTGTCCCTGTGCAGATCCTGCTCATACAGCATTTATTCCACCTGCAGAGTCACCCTCTCTCCCCCTCCTCCATCCACCCACCATCCATCTGTCCAACCAGGCTTCTATCTTTCTTTTCATCTTCTTTCCTTCCTCCCATCTTCTTAAGACTTCTGACAGCACAGAGATGAGTAAAACACAGCCCCAGCCACGAATGGGGAAGGCAGACAGGTAGTTATGAGTGCACATAACTAGCTGTAACTAGGTAGTTATGAATACACTCCTGGTGGTGTATAGCCGAGACAGAGAATGAAGATCAGCATCTTGCCCATCTGAGACCTGCACTGAAAATGCTGGCCCTTCAAATGAGGCACTTCATGGAAATCACCATAATGATGGGATGACGCCTGCAGCCGTCGACACCGAGCTCCCAACAGGCTCCTGTGTCCTCGGCCTGAAGGAAGGGCCGCTCCATTTTGCTCTTGCAACACTTCAGATGGGGACCAAGATCCTGAGCTTGCATATTTGTGGCCATCGGTGGGAAAGGTTGCTGAGCGGCCAGTGGGGCGATTCGTCCACACCCAATGTGTCCTGTCCTCACAGTCCAGCCAAGTGGCGGTGTCCACGCAGCCATGACCGTGGGCTCCTTCTACCACCCTGTGTCCCTGCTGGGCCGGATGGAGGTGGGGACCAGGCAAGAGAAGACCAGCACAGAGCCGACCCTAGACTCCTAAGTTCATGTTTTCTCCTTTTTTGTAGTCTCGGGAACATGCAGAAGCCCTCAAAATTGCACACAGTATTCGAGGAAGGCCCCTAAAGTTCAATTCTAAGCCCCAGGCCAAGAACCCTAACTTTAGCTAATTGCACAAATTAGATTTCTAGCTCAGCTACTGAGAAGTTTCCAGTGTCATCAGAGAACGCTGGTACCCAGCCCCTCAAGGCAGGAAGACAGCCAGTTTAGAGACACTGTCTCCAAATCTCAGCTGTGGGAGATGTAACTGCCCCGGCAGGTGACAGAAAGAGGCCATTTCTTGCTGAAACCAGGACCCGGAGATGCTGGGCAGAGAGGAAATTTCCCAACTGGTGCAGACCTCTTCACCACAGAAAACCTCAGTATCGATTCTTCACTTATTACCTCGCCAGGTCCAAAGATGGATTGTGTAGATATGTAAAATAAGTGTAACAAATAAAGGAAATACATTTAAAATGTACAAGAATTGGCCAATTTTGCAATATTTCACTTCAATTTTATATGCTGTCAAATATACTTGAAATACATGTGTGCTAAGTGTGACAAATATATAGAAACTAAAGCTCGATTATTTTGCTGTAATGGGCCAGGGGAATAGCTCTGGAATAATATTCTTCTGTCTGCAATAAAGGCTTTTCTCTGAAGGTGTCTTAATGCTGTGAAGAAAACCCAGAGATCTCACCAGGCTTCTTCCCTTGAATTACTGCTCCTCTCCAGGCTTTCCGCCGGGACTCGGACACGCTGTGGGGGGGGAGGTGTCCCATGATGCAGTGGGGTGAGGAGAGCAGGAGCCCCGCCCGGCTGGGGAGGACCGAGAGAACTACCTTGAGCAGAGCGGGCCTGTGGGGCAGGCAGGCCTCGCCCCTGTCCTCCCGCTTCTTTCCTACTCCGCCCTTGCTCCACCCACACCGGCGCCCTTGCTGCTGCTGGCACCAGCTGGGCCACTCCTGCCCTGACTGTCTGCGTGCCTCACCCCTTGCTGCCTCTTCTGTGCAGGCTTCCTTTAGTGCTGATCTAAGGCTGCTTTCCCCACTCCCCCGCGCTAACCTCTTTTCTCAGTGCCCCTCACCCATCCCCGCCTTCTCTCCACTGTGTTGGGAGCACTGTGAGTGAGATTCAAGATCTGGCTTGCTCTGTCTGTGACTGCTTGGTATCTAGCAACTGCTTAGCCGTGTCACGTGAGCCAGGTGTTTTCATCCCCATTTTACAGGTGAGAAGACTGTGGATCCTCCAGATGATGTGATTTGTGCAAACTCCCAAGGCTGGCAAGGGACAGGGCTTGAGTTTGAACCCAGGTTGAACCGCCTCAGAAGACAGGAGCCGTATTTAATATCACCTGGATACAGGGACCCACATCCCAGCACTCTGCAAAGCCTCCAAATGCTGGTGGGCTTCAGCATCACTGCAGATCGGAGGCTCCAAACAACCCCGTTGAAGTCACATAGGTGCTTCCTGGAATACACTGTGAGGAATACAGATGTAGACTACTTTCCTAAGATACTTGTGTCTGTTGATTGTTCTGTTGCCATACCAAAATACCTGAGGCAGGCTAACTTTAGAAAGGAAAGCGGTTCGAGTACCACACAATCTTCAAGATGGAGAGACCATCGGCTTGCCCCTAGGCAGGCCCTCACAGGGGTGTCACATCATAGCAGGCGGCAGGTGGCCGCGATGTGTGACTGAGATCTCACCCCATGAGATGGGAAGCTGAGCCAGGGTGGGGCCAGGCCTGCTCTACTCATAACAACCTTCGTGTGAGAGCTGACCAAGAACTCATGGCAAGAACCACCTTGATCCGCTCCCAGGGCAGTGCTTTCTATGACCTAATGACCTCCCACCAAGCCCCACCTCTAAAAGTCCCATGTATCTCCTGTTACACACTGGAACCAAGCTGCCGACGTGTGAGCCCTTAGGGGGCACGCTCAAATCACCCAAACTATAGCAGTAACCAGAGACCCATAAATAGACATTACTAGACCTTCTAATGTGTTCTTAAAATTGTTATTGTCCATTTTTTGTCAAAACTGACCGGTTTGGGTGGTGGTAGCTGCAGCCTACTTTTAAGGAGCTGGCTATTTAGGATACGGTAAAAAGAAATTCACCTTTGCTGAACGGCCAGTATGGGAGCCCTGTTTAGCAGCGTCCCAAGTGCTGAGGAGGTGGCTCAATGTTGTATCTGGGTGCCAGGGCTCTGGTCTCAGAATGCAGGGTTTGTGACAGGTTCTATTAATTTTGTTAGCTATGCAGCTTGGGTGACTTATTAACCTCTTTGGATTTCCATTCCCCCATTTGTGGAATGTTGACTTTGTTGCAGATAATTGCCATCAATGTTTATTCCTTTCTTTTTCTTTTTGTAACGGAATTGGTGGATTTAGCTGGGCACATGGTCACCAGTTTAAGACTACATTTCCCATATTGCTATGCTACTAAGTAAGGTCATGTGATTGACCAATAAGATTTAACAGGAAGTTATAGAAATGGCTTCCAGGTCATTCCCTTTGAAAAAATGAAGTGCCCTTCACTCCTCTCCCCTCTGCCTACTTGTGAAAAGTGACCATGGAATGGAAGCCACATGCTGGCAGCACCAGAAAGTAGGATTTGTGGAAGCCTTGTTCCGACCTTTTCAGTCCTGGATCAACTGTTACACAAGAGAGGAACTTGTTGTGTCTTATTGAAAGCACTGCTGGCCAGGCATGGTGGCACACGCCTGTAATCCCAGCACTTGGGAGGTTGAGGCAGGAGGATTGCTGTGAGTTCGAGACCAGCCTGGGCTACACAGTGAGTTCCAGGTCAGTCTCAACTACATAGTGAGACCCTGTCTCAAAAACCCAAGAAAAACAAAAACAAAAACAAGCAAACAAACAAAAAAACAAAAAAAACAAAAAACAAAGAAAGCCCTGCTGTTTCAGTTTTCCAGCAGCTAAGCCTGTATCTTAGCTACTTTGGTACCAGAGTGTTGGGGGGCAGCTATAACAAGACTGAAACCATGGGGCTTTGGTTTAGTGTCACCAGCAGGAGCCAGACCTGCAATTGTAGGATAGAAAGATGGCCCTAAGATTGGCTGAAGAACCTCGGAAGTAGATCATGTGCCAGTGATATTTGTGACTTTGGTGGGGTTTGTTGAAAATCTCAGACTGTAGTATGTATCGGCTTAAACAAAGTCCTGGGAGATGCCAGGCTAATTATCAAAGAGGATCTGGAAGAGGCAAGCTTAACAGGGGCAGGAGGGAAGAGGATGAAAGCTCAGTCTTTTTCAGGTGCCTGAAGCCAGACCACAGGGTGAAGTGTGGCTGCCAAGGAAAGGAGGTGCCACCTTCCTGCCCACACTTCCTGCCCCATACAGCCCCTGGGAAACCTCTGTAGCAGCACGAGCAGGACAGAGATCCCAGGAGATGAAAGACAAGAGTTTTCAAACATTTAAAGCTAGATCTAGAAGAGATCTTGGGAGTTGCTATCTAGACCTGGAAATGAATGGGAGCAAGCAGGACAAAAGCTGATAGAATTCATGAGGAAATTACATTGCCAGAGAAACCACACATGTCTCTGGGATGCATGAACTAACTACTCAAGGTAGAGCTTCTTTCTGGCATGGGCTTACAATGTGAGCAGGCAGCTCTAGCCAAGCCCAGTCACTCTTGGAAAAGTGTGTCTGTCCTGGAGTGCCAACGCCGGGCCTTGGAACTCCCTGGATCACCTCCACCACCCCCATTTTCCTATAGGCAAATGGACCAGCCAAAGAGAAGGAATGTGACCAGCCAAAGAATACGCAGCTGCACAGTGAATGACCAGGGAAAGAGTTACCCACCCAGGAGGACTCGCTGTGCGGATTCTACTTCTCATTGACTCCTGTATGGGCAACACCCAGGACCATGTGCAACGTTAACAGGCGATGCCGGTGAAGAGAGAGCACACGGAAGCGAGGGGCAGGCCCACGGCTCCTGTGGCCATCGCTGCTCTTCTAACCCCCACCTGCTCTGCTTCCTTCTGTGGGGGTAGAAGGGACTTTGCTTCTGGCAAGACAGGAAGAGAGGACCCTGGTGTGAGCTCCAGGCTGGGCGGATAGGAATCTAGTCTGCCACCCACTGCCCGTGTGGCCTTGAGCTGGTGGTTTCCTCCCGTGGGTTGCAGCCTCACACCCACCAGATGCCTGCGGCGGCCCTTCCCATCTTACCACACCACCAAGGCCTCCAAGCCAGGGCCGGGAGAGATGGAGGATGTCACTAAGGGCCGGGCTTGGAAAGGGCGGATATGACCTGTGCCCACCATCCACTAGCAGAAGTTTCCAAACTGCAGGGCAGACTGGGAAGTGTCGGGCGCCTCACATCCCGGGGAGGGAACAGTACCCCAGCCCAAGGCACCTGTCACAGCTGGGCTGTAATACTGACCCACATGTATTGTATAAATGGCCCAAACTGTCCAGCCTCTCCGAGACACAGATTTCTTTCCAATGGGGCAGATGACACTGTGTTATGATTACAAGGTTCCCAGGAGCAAACACTCGTTCTAACTGCCTGGCATGTGGAAGATGCTTGGTGAAGGTTGCTCTCCTTCCTCGATAGTCTCTCCTTGAAATTCTCCCTGTCTGAACCCCTTCTTTCCTTGCTCTTTTTATGCCCAGCAGTGAGCAGGTGGCTGCTGGTAACACCCCTAGTCTGCAGTCACCCAACCTGCCTGTTTCCAACCAAAAGGGCAAAATGGCCAAGGGACATCTGAGTGTGAAAGTGGAGTCTCAGCATAGGTGGAGGCAGCTGTGTCCTGTCCCCTGGTCCCCAAAATAAATCTCTGGGAAAACCATTAGCAGGCCCGGCAGAGTGGAGACAGATTAGGAGATGGGGGAATCAATGTTATTTTTTCCATGTGCTGAATTCATAACAGTTTATGGCAAAATCGATGCAAATCCTCGTGAATAAAGTGATGGTACCGGTATCACTTGACGAGGAACTAGCTGTTTTTGGCCTCGAAGCCAGACCTCCCTCTTTGAGTTGCCTGGGTGACTTTCTGGACCCAGCACTGCCTCTCTCTCTGCTGTGTTTGCCCAGCCAGGCTTCTGCACAGTGCTGCCCTCTGACCCGAGTGCCCGCCTCCTCTCCCTTCCACCTGAGAGGCTGACTCTGGGCTGGTCCTTACCATCTGGCTGCTATGCTGCTGGGAAGGATGGGGGACAGAGGGCAGCATGCCCTTCCCAGAGGCCTTGGAAAGTCCAGCACAATTCTGTGACATTGTCTAAGGGTCAAAGGACATTTATCTCGGGTCCTTACCTAGGTTCTGTGCTACCCAAGAGTAGCAGGGTACCCTATCTTACTGTCACCCCTTCAGTGCACCCACTTGAATACCTACATTGACATTCATCTACCTCCCCATCCCTCGAGCCATGCGTCCACCCATCCATCCATCCAACTACCTACCCATCCATCCCCTTATCCATGCACATATGCATCCATCCATCCACCCATCCATCCATCCATCCATCCACCCACCTACCCACCCACCCATCCATCCATCCATCCACCCACCAGCCCACCCATCCATCCATCCATCCATCCATCCATCCATCCATCCATCTACCAGCCCACCTACCCACTCATCCATCCACCCATCCATCCATCCACCCATCCATCCATCCATCCGTCCATCCATCTACCAGCCCACCTACCCACTCATCCATCCACCCATCCATCCATCCACCCATCCATCCATCCATCCGTCCATCCATCTACCAGCCCACCTACCCACTCATCCATCCACCCATCCATCCATCCACCCATCCATCCATCCATCCGTCCATCCATCTACCAGCCCACCTACCCACTCATCCATCCACCCATCCATCCATCCACCCATCCATCCATCCATCCGTCCATCCATCTACCAGCCCACCTACCCACTCATCCATCCACCCATCCATCCATCCACCCATCCATCCACCCACCCACCCATCCATCCATCCATCCATCCATCCACCCATCCATCCATCCATCCATCCATCCATCCATCCATCCATCCATCCATCTACCAGCCCACTTACCCACTCATCCATCCACCCATCCATCCATCCACCCATCCATCCACCCATCCATCCATCCATCCACCCACCCACCCATCCACCCATCCACCCATCCATCCATCCATCCATCTATTCATTTCCAGACAATCCCTAGGATGCGCACAGTTATCAGATTTTATTTTGACACACGCTACAATGTGGATCAGCCCTGAAGACATCATGCCGTGTGAAGCAAGTCAGTCACAAAAGGACAAACACTGCATGATCCACTTACCTCGGCCACATAGAGTAGTTGAATTCAGTGAGGCAGAAAGTAGAATGGCGGTTTCCAGGGCCTGGGGCGAAAGGAGAACGGCGAGTTGTTTAAGGGATACAGAGCTTCAGTTGGATCAGTTTCAGAGTTGCAGGATTCAGAGATGAACAGTTCTGATCGCTGCCCATCACTGTCAGTAGCTGGGATGCCACTGGGCTGTGTGCTTAAATAAGGGGGGATGGTAAGTTTTAGGCTATACATATTTTATCACAATTAAAAATTAATCTTTTCAAGTATCAGATTCGACAGGGAGGCTGCAGGCTCCCTTTTATAGAACACCACTCTCCCTCTCCGCCCATTCCCAGGGGCCTTAGGTGCCACCTCCCTCTGCAGCACATGCAGCTGCTCCCACCTCTGCCCCCTCCTGGCTCCAGTGCCCGGGTGCTCACGGCTTCCCCGTGGCAGTTATACCAGTGATATGATGACAGCTGGCACATGGCAAGGACCATTCCCGGGGCTCTGCCGGGCCAGTGTGTGCCCACCTGGGAACTGGCTCCTGCTGCATTAGTCTCCTTCTAAAGGAGAGGGAACTGAGGCCCAGGGAGGTAAAGCGAATGGCAGGAGGGTAAGCCACAGATGCAGGGTTGAGCCCCAGCCACCGGATGTGACATGTCTGCCCTCTCAGCTGCCCTGGGGTGCTTCTTGCCAGCCTGATGCTTGCTCGGATGCCCCCTAGGGATTGAGCTCCTGGAAGCCTTATTTCCGCAGGCCCTTGTAAGCACCCCAAAGACTGGGCTTGGGAGTCTATACTCATTTTTGTGCACCTTTGACCCAGAGTGGGTACGAATGGGGTCTCTGTGACTCAGAGCTAGAGTATCAGGGGCCCCTCAGGGACAGAAGCTAAGGGGACAAACTCAGCGGTCAGAGGAAATGATTTTAAATGTAACCTATTAGAATATTAATTCAAGAAGAATCTGTAATGAGCAAACTATGAGTTTTTTAGATTGACATCATCCATCCTGCACACGTCAACCTCTTTCTTCATACCTTAGCCCTGGACTGTGGAGCTCATTCTTAAACTGTGCCCTGGTGTGCTTTGGCTTTGGAACCACTGATATCATTTGTGGACAGATCACCCTTCCCTCCGGGCTGGCCCATTTGGCAGGAACCATGTGCTGTGGGGCAGGAGCTCACAGAGCCCGGAGTCTGTCTTGGCTTAGAAGTCTGCTTCCGGACTTCTGTAGCTGTGTGGTCTCAGGCAAGCTGCTTAACCTCTCTGTGCTTCTCCCCCTGTAAAAGGCCCTTCCAGTGAGCAGTCTCGTGGATTAAATGAGATAAAGTGTGCTGAGAGTTTAACCCGGTGCCTGATGCATGGCAAACTAAAAAGGTTAAGCTCATATAAAAACGGTTCAGAAGGAAACGGTATGTAACAAGCACATTTATGGTACCAGTCATCAAAAAACAACTGGTTTTCATTTTTCCTCTTCTTGTTTCCGGCAGACATCTTGGGCCCTTGGCTGGCACAGAGGAGTGGACAGTTGGAGAGCCAGCGGCTGGAAGGAGGAGAGATGGCCACACAGTTCGTAACTCCTCAGTAGAGGGCAGCGCCTGCTTCTCCTGTCCCTGTCTGGCTCTGCAGGTTTGCTCCTCGGCTTCGAGAGGAGAGGCCGTTCTCACTTTCCAAGTGCATTGTGCACAGACTGCTGCACATCTGGGAGAAAGGTGCCGGGGAGGAGCATGAGCTGCTTGATCCTCCCACGCCTCCAGGAGTGCTCAGAGAGGCACATGTCAAGGATGACTGTCGTCACCTGCGGAAGGCTGACTGACCTTCTCCGCTAGATGTATCAGATGCTGTGGCGACCTGGGGACACTTGTGGCCCCTGGTCATGGGCAGTGAGGAGAGATGGCCCGTCAGATTCCCCATGGCTTCTCCACACCAAAGATAGCTGTTGTCTCCAGGGCTTTCCAGGGTAGAGCCTGACTGAGATGCCCTTCCTCTACGCTGTAAGGCCCCCAACCTGAGGCCCAGAGCTAAAGGCTCTGGTCTGACTTCTTTCCAGAAAGCCACCGGCATGGGCAGGCAGCAAAGGGGGCAGACTTAGACCTGCGGCAGCAGAAAAGAGGGAGCAGATGTCACTGGCTACCCCCAGGCTGGTGCTGTACCTTGGTCCATCTCGCCTGTGTCCCGATCCCCAGGAGAATCTCGGGAGAAAGAGAAGCAGCAATGACTTCCTCAGGTATCGATGGGGAAACTGAGGCGGGCGAGTCAAGGGATCGCGCCAGGCCACCTGCGGATGTCAGGCGGTGGCTTGTTGTTGGTCAGTTTGTTTTCAGTATGTCAGGCTGACGACCTGGTGACTCTGTCTCCCCAAGACATCGACTGGCATCACTTTCCTCAGGGTCAGCGGAAGGTGGAGAGAGGGGTATGCCCACCTACTGTCTCCCCAACACCGACTGGCATCACTTTCCTCAGGGTCAGCGGAAGGTGGAGAGAGGGGTATGCCCACCTTCCAACCACAGAGGGCGCGCGAAACAGGGCCAGAGCCACTGTCCGCAGCAGCCCCCAAATCGCGCTGACTCAGAGCGGATCTCAGCACCCCAGAGTGTCAGGGGAGGAGGCTGCCTACCTCCTGGCAGTCAGGAAGGGAAGGAGAGAGAGACAAGAGGAGGCGGGGTGTCCAATGTCCCCTTCAAGGGCACCCCTGACGACCTAGCTTCCTTCTGCTGGGCCCCACCTCCTGAAAGTTGCGCCAGGTCCCTGTAGCCTCCCAGGCTGGCGGCATGGCCTTTGGGGACACGCTGAACTGGAGCAACCTCTCTGCCTCTGCTCTTCCTGCAGGCCAATGCCTCCATGCCCAGCCCTATGAGGCGCTCTCTTCTCGTACCGTTTGATGCCGTTACCCCATTTCTGTCCCATCTCACCTCGCCCCACACTCCACATTGGGTTAAACACTTAGGATGCTGATTAGGTTATGGCAAAAATGATACTAAAGATTAAACGAAGAGCGGCACCGAAAGCACCTGCTTGTGAAATGCCCACTGTGGCCATTCCTATGTCCAGCCGTTTAGACGCATCATCTCTTGTCGATGCTCAACTGTGAGTTCTGGAAGCAGTGGCTGCATCCAGGTCAGCTCAGCACTGGGATGGTCCCATCTGCCAGGGGGCCCTCGTACGCGGCTGGCAGGTGGATGTTGTCACTATGTAGCTGCGGAAGGGATGTGTTGAGGCGGGAAGGTGTGCTGTCACCCCACGGCCACCCTAACCCCTCCCTGCAGCTCTGATGCAGGCCCAGGGAAGAGTGCGCACCCGACACCCAGTGGGTAGTGGCGCAGCGTCCAGCTGGGCGTCTGATGGGACAATCCCATGACCTGGCCCAGCTGTCAGGGGGCTTGAGTGGCTGGCAGTCAATTAGAGCCAGATTTGTGTTGTCCCAAATTATCCCTGTTGGTTTCCAAGGCGGCCCCATCAAGTGACTACAGACCGGGTGTAGCAGAACAGTGAGCAGGGGGACCCTCAGTCCTGAGGCAGAAGCGAAGGCTCCGGGGTGAGCAGGGCTGTGCCTCTGACCAGGCTGGGGACCTGCTGCTCTGTGCTGCTGCTGGCTCTGGGAGGGGGCGCTGTTTCCGCCTGAGGCTGCAGCCCTCCGTCTCCACGTTGCCTCTTTTCTTCCTGGATCCATCTCTCACTGCCTTTTTGTCAAGGACCCTTGCCATGGGGTTTGGGGGGCCCCTCACACTCCAGAGTTACTGCCTTCTCTCAGTCTTAACTATGACCCTTTTCCCAAATGAGGTTGCAGCCCCAGGTTTTGGGGATTGCTTGTGGATACCTCTTTCAGAGAAGTCGTTTTCTACACTGACCCTTCTCAATCTGCCCCGCTCCCCCCGAAACCCGCTCACAGCCCTTTGGAGAGGGTAATTTAACCCCTTTGTCTCACCCACGAGGCACCAGTGCTCAGAGAGGCTGTGTAGTTCACCCGGGAGAATCGGCCCTTGGGTGAGGATTTGCTCTGCTCTAAGGCACTTTTTCCTTCCCTGAAGCCTGAGTCACCTCCTCTCCCAGCCTCACCTGGCTCCTGTGCCCAGAGGGGCACCTGAGGCTGCTTCTGGCCTGCCCTGCAGCTGGTGACTGGACAAGACGCATATTCAGGAGCAGCTTTGGCAGGCAATGCAGCCTTTCCAGTGATGAGGCGGGGGACACCGGACAGGGGATGGACATCATGGGAAACCCCAGTCTACTTTGGCTTTCCCCCATCTCGTAACGGCTTTACTACAGCATAATTTGCACACACACGGACGCACACGTCTTAAAAGTGATATATGTGACAGGCCTTGATGTACGCATGCCCTTGTAAACCCCTCAGCACGTCAGCCAGTGAGCACACACAGGTCTTGCCCCAATTAGCTGGGCTGTGCCCCTTCGGAACGAGTCTCCTCCCATTGCTCCCACGTCTCACCCCAGGCAGGTCTGTGTCTGCCCCGTGCCCACCCCCCTGTTGATCTCTAGTTTGAATTTTCTGCATTTTTATATAAATGCAGGCACACAGCATGGCGGGTTGTTTGTGCGGCTTATTTCCCTGGGTGGAATTATTTTGAGAGCTGTGTTCTGTGGCATATCAGCCCTGCATTCTTTCTATTGGTGGCTAATTTTCCACCATGTGGCTGCTCCGCGGTCCGCTCTTCCGCTCTTCCGTTGATCGAAGCTGGATCCTCTCCAGGTTTTGATGATCATGAACAAAGGCTCCATGAGCGTTTGTGTGAAGCTCTCTGTGTGAACACGTGCTTTCCTTTCTTGGGGGTGAGTACCTAGGGACGGCTGGATCGTATGGTAAACGCATGCTTAATTTAAGAGCCAGCGAATTGGAGAAATATTGGTACCATTTTACATTCGCACCAGCAGCCCATGAGCTTCCAGTTGCCCCACACCCTCGCCAAGGCCTTCACTGATCAGTTTTCTATTTGTGCCCATTCTAATTCGTGTATTGATTTCTCTTTCTGGTTTTCCTTGGCATTTCTCTAACACCTGATAATGTGGAGCATGTTTTGCGAGTTTAGCTTCTTTGGTATACCGTCAGTTCAAATCTCTTGCCCATTTTCACTTGGGCTGTTGATTTTCTCCCCAACGAGTTTCATTTGGCAAGTTCTTTCTCTGCTCCAGACACAAGCCCTGTAGCAGACAATTTGTAAACACTCCCTCTCCGTCTTTGTCTTATCTTTTCATTCTCTTAACAGTACCTTTCAAAGATCGGAGCACTTGCAATCTGATGGAGTCTAGCTTATCAGTCCGTTCTTCCATGGCTCTTTATCGATGTGCCTAAGAAACTTTTGCCTAAAGCCAGCATCGGGAAGCTATTTTTAGGGAGGAAGCCGAGAAGCCGAAGGGCCGCCACATCCATTTCCTGGCTCTAGGGGATCAAGCGCCTCCATTCACGGATGTCACTGTCCTTAAAAACAAAAGCATCGTCTTATATATTTCTGCCTCTTCTGTTGTTTCAGACAAGAGGGTAAATCTGAGCCTGTTACTCACCTTCTGTTGGAGATTCTCATTGTAAACACCATTTTACTTACAGTGCTGTCTGCTTTTCAGTGGAGAGCCCTTGGGGGGTGGGGGGCAGAGGGACTGGCCTGTGTCCAACAGCATACACAAATGGTACTGTCGGGATGAAAGTCCAGTCTGCCCAGCAGACCAAGCGCCCTCAGACTTCGGGGACCAGACAAGCTTCCATCTTTGCTGCTTGAAGTTTCAGAGTCTGAAATGCATTTGGGACCCGGGACCCCACCACACCAATTGCTTGTCTCTGAGCTCCAGCGGTCTAGTCTGCCTACAGGAAATGAGAATTCTGACTGGACTTGCTCTGGAAGGGTTACAGTTCCCAAACGATAGGCTCCTACAGCCTTGTGGGTGCAGAGCACAACCTAAATGATGCCATTTAGCAGCCAGATGGAGAAATCTAAGATGTTCATACCACCACTGGCCTCTCTTGTGCTCACTGCAGGCATCACCAATCGGTAACGGAACTCTTTCCCACTGAGCTAGGCTTCATCTCCAAATCCAATCTTTTTGAAAATTGAATACTCAACTTGCCCACCACCGAATTGTAGGTTGGTACAGAAGATGAAGGCCTGATGCACCCCTCCTCTTCCACATGCCTCCGCTGGTTGGAGGCAGCCCAGCCTTGGAAACACACTTTACCTGAGCAAGCCTTCACTGCCTCCTCCAGCTGCAGGGCCTGAGCCCTTCCTGTGTATGACAAAAGTTCCATTGTTGGGCGCATTACGCTGTGCACAGAGGGGACTCACACAGGCTGGACAGCTCCATCTTCTGGAAAAAATGCAGTGTGAAGGTCATGGTCATGTCCCTTCTTCCTCCAGTTCCTGTCACGGGACATGGGACCTTTTACCTTATTTTTGGACACCTTTTGGCAGTATCTTCCCTAAAATGTCCAATCTGAACTAAAAAACAAAACAAAACAAAAAAATCCAGTGCAAGATCTGATTAGAACACAGTAGAGGAAAATGATTGCAGCTTGGCCTCCACATGTTTTACTTTTATTAACACTGCCTGTGATTTTTAGTAGCTTCTGAAGCGGTCATCTCGCACCTTTAGCTCCTTGGTGACGAAGGGAGGAAATTGTGACCTGTGCTGAGCCAGCCGGGCTCCCCTCTCCCGCTCTGTGAAACTGGACTTGTGAGCCCGGCACTGTGCTGGATACCAGCTCCCCTCCAGAGCAGCCTGTGAGTGCACAGGGGAGCCTGTTCCAGGCCCTGCCCCACACGAGTGCATGCTGAATGCCAGCAGTGTCAACATTAGGGGGCACTTATGTAACACTGGCTGCACGCTCTCCACTGGCTACGCATCTTCTACATTTTAACTCATCCCGCCCTCCCCTTAGCCCTGTGAGCTAAGTGCTTGCTATTTTTCACTCCTGTTTTATAGAAGAGGAAACAGATACAGAGTGGTTAAGTAAGCCAGTCAGTGGCCGGACTGAGATTGGAAGCCAGTTTCAAAGCCCACGTCCCTAATCCCGATCATGGTCCTGCAGGGCTGGCGGGGTGGGGATACCTGTTAAAGTTCCCGCACATAGCTCCCGGGAAGGTGTCCCGGCAGCGGCTGGAGAAAGCTGGGATGGGAAGAGGTATCTACTGGACAGCTCTCCCCACTGCGCCATTTGGATAAGGCAGCTCAGCTGGACAAGGCCGAGATGGCCTGTTGGTGAATCTCGCCCCCTAATCAGTTAGTTTCTCTGTTTACACTGCACGCAGCCAGCAGGTGAAGGCAGGTGGAAACCCAAACCGGATCGGGCCAGCCCGTGCCTCCTGGACCTTTTGGGGCAGAGCCATGGTTTCTAACTCAGAGTTCTGCTCTGGAGGGTATCTCAAGGGCCGTCACAAGATTTGTGCTCTGAGAAGACACCCCCAGGTTTGAGAAGAGGACTTGCATTGAGCATTGGCAAAGCTACCTATGTCCCTTCCCTCCCTTGCTGCTCCTTTCCAGCCCTGTGGTTGGACGGTGCTGGCCCTGCCCCTTTTGGACATGTGATCTAGACTGAGCCAATCAGCACATACTCTGTACCCCCAAGCACGTCTAAGGCAACACAGGTGAACGCCCATGCTTAACTGCTTACTTCCTGCATCCCCTGTGAGTTTTCACTCTGGTTCAACTCCTGATCTCTCTATAACACTGGGCAAATATGTACCACCTTTGGGCCTCAGTTTCCTCTCCTGTAACACAGGCATCCACCTCCTCGGGCTGTTGAGAGGACTCAGGGCGATCACGCAGGAACAGCTGGCCAACAGCAAAGGCTCGGTAAATGTCAGTCTATTATTGTCCTGTTTATTAGGTGGAGGGAAAGCCAGGTGCTGAGAATTACACATTCACAAAGAGCGAATGTGCAGGATTCAGGTCTGTGGAGGAAAAGAAGGGCCCCAGGTGGTAGCTGGTGTAGGCAAAAGTCCAGAGAGAGAAAGGCAAGGAAGGCATTTGGTCCGGCTTCTCGGTGGCTGGGAGATGCTGAGGTGGGGAGGCGGGGAAGTGTGCTGCGCATCGGGCTGGGCCGGATCGAAGACCTAACTTGTGCTCTCAGCAAAACCTCCCTGTCCTTTCCCCAGAAAGGGAACTTGAAGCCACCGGACCCATAACTAATTCATCTATTTTCCCAGTCCAGTGATGTTTCCAGTCAATCCAGTGGGGCAAAACAGTTTAGTGTGGCCAATTTGCTGCTGGAGCTAGCACCTAGGGCTCCTGGGCTCTGGTAGGTGCTCTGGTTTGGACCTGACATGTCGCCCAGAGTCCCTATATTTGGAAGGTGTCTGGAACATGGGGTGCTGTACTCACCAGTGGATGGGTCCATAGCGAATGTGGTGTTGGGAGGCAGGGCCTGGTTGGGGGAGCCAGGCCACCGTGGATGGGAACTGGAAGTGTGTGTCTCTCTCCCTGGCTTCTCTCTCCATCTCTCTCTGCTTCCTGGACGCCGTGATGTGAGCAGCTATCTCTCATAGCAGACCCTGCCAGTATTGCCATTTCTGCACCTGAGCCCGCCAACCATGGACTAAAACTTCTGAAACCGTGAGCCCAAATAAACCTCTCCTCCTTCAAGTTGTAGTTGTCCACTGTTGTGTCCCAGAAGTGAGAAAAGTGACAAAGACAAAGGGCATATTAGGGTCTGCCATGTGGGAAACGTCTCAGCAGGGCTGCTGGGGACACCAGAACCCCAGAGCCCAGCCTCCGGGAGAAGAGAGAGCGCCAGACAAGATCACCTTTACTGTTGCTTTTGAGTCTGTGACAAAGAGTGACGTTTCCTTCTTTAAGCTTCTGCCACGGTGGGAACAAAGCCTTGTGAGGCCAGCAGGGCTCCACCCCGTGTCTTCACCCTCCCTGCCTGTGTTGGCTTTTCATTGCTGTGACAAACTGCCCAAGAAAAACAACTTCCAGGCAGAAAGATGTGCTTGGGGTCACGGATTCGTCCACGGCTGGCTGGGCCTCTGAGGAGGCGGAGCGCTTGCGAGTGGGGTGGAGCCGCGCTGTTTGCCTCAGGACAGCTGGGAAGGACAGAGGAGTGGGACAGAGAGATGTGAGAGGAGAGGAGGCCGGGGAGGAGGGACAGAAGAGCAAGAAGACAGTGGTGGAGGAGGAGGAGGAAAGGACGGAGGAGAAGGAGAAGGACGAAGAGGAACACGAGGCAGGAGAGAAGGAGGAGGTGGAGGCGGAAGGGAAGCAGCAGCAGCAGAAGCAGTGAAAGGGCTGTGGACAAGACATAGTCCTGAAGGCCACGTTCCATGTCCCGCTCCTTTTAACCAGGCCCCGCCTAAGTTTCCGTCGGCTCCCAATGAAGCCGTCAAGTTATGGATCATATGGAGTGAGAGCCTCCATGATCTAATCACCTCCCCAAATTCCCGCTGTGTACCTGAGCCTTTAGGGGCCATATTAGGCCCAAACCCCAATACCACCCACACTAAGTGTAAGAGATGTAGGCGATTATCTGGCAGACGGGCTCTCAAGTCAGGCGCCCCACTTGGGAATCCCCAACATCCCAACCTCCTGGGTAGCCTGAGATGCGTCGAACGGTCTGGACAAGGCTGACTGATCAGGAAAGGACACCTTCTGATTGCCTCCATCCGTCTACCCCCTCACGCCCTTGAGGTCATCCTTCGTCATAGGTCAGTGTTTCAGTCACTGATCATCTTTGTAATATGTTGACACGCACTCTTGTCACTGAGGCACTGGGCATGGGGACCAGGAGCAGGTGGCAGTAGCAGCCGTAGGTTGAGGGTCACTACGTGTGGATTAGGTTGGATGCCAGGGCTCTAGGGCAGCCATGGCATGACCCCTCCCTGGTCTGCTCAGCAGAGGCTGGCAAGACCCAGGATGGAGCAGGTGGGTGAATAGATGGGAGGTGCATCAACAGGGTGAGGTATGGGGATCCCGGAAGCAATGTTGGGGGAGGCCCTGGGCCCCTGAATCCTGAGCAACACGGTCTGGAGTTTTAGCTGCTCCAGCTGGGACCATTTCAGGGCCCGCCTTTCCCATATACTCCAGTGTTCGCCTTGCCCAGTATTTAAGCTCCGTTCTCCTTTCCCTAGGTGGTGTGCTGGGTCGTAAGGTTAAGAACCAACAGCAGGTGGTTGGACATAATGGTGAATGCGTATCAAGAACATAACTGTGGGTGGTGGGTGCAGGTCTGGCCAGGGGCAGAATGGAAAAGCTAAACTGGGGAGAAGGACTTCGAACTCATGACCACTGTGGTCAAAAGCAGGTGCCACTGTTAGACGTTGAAGAATTTCATTGCCTGTCTCTTTGCAGCTCATGGACATCAAGACAATACAAGAATCCCTTAGTTACTACAAACCAGATATACCTTTGACTTCTTTTAACTCAGCCCAGGACCCTAAAGGGCCACAGCCATGGAGGGGATCCCAGTCTCCGTAAGACAAACCTTCTTCATCCCAAAAAACCTAGCCTAGAATTTGCTAGGGAAGACCTGCGTTTGCTCATTCAGCAGACACACACGTCTACCGCGTTAGTCTCCTAGGATTGCCGCAATGAGGTGCCAAGGTGGGTGGTTTAAAGCAACGGGAACTTATTCTCTCACCGGAGGCCGAAGTCCAAGATCCAAATGTCCAGGGCCACGTCATACCTGAGTGCCTGGGTGGAATCCTTCCTGGCTTCCCATGCAGACTGAAGATTCCTGGAGCTCCCTGGGGCTATGATTTGTGTGGTTTCAATGTGTTCCCCAAAGGTCCATGGGCTGAAAATTTGGTGCCCGTGTGGCAACGCTCAGTGGTGCTGATGCCGTAAAGAGATGGAGAAGGTGATCGGGTCATTGGGGAAACTGTCCTCCCGAGGGACTAATGCTGGCCTTGTGGGGGAGTTAGCTGCAGTGGGAAGGGGCTGACATAAAGCAAGGCCACCCCGGGCTGTCACCGCCGGCTTCTCCCCGTGTGTCTGTCTAACCTCCCTTCTTGTGAAGACGCCCATCATGTCGGATCAGGAGCGGCACTAATCACTTCCCGCAGCACCGATTACCTTTGCAAAGACCATTTCCATTAAGTTCACATTCATGGGGTCCCACGGGACAGGACTTCCTCGTACTTTGGGGGGGACACAGTTTCGACCACGACACCTACTGTGTCGAGAAGTAGCCGTCACACGGGGGACTTCACTCTGGCATCTCAGCACAGCCCTCTGGACGGACTGCCCGACACTTCTCACCGTGTTTGCTGGCGCAGACACTGCGCTCTGCACCCTGCGAGCTCGGAGTCACCTGCCTGGCGCAGACTCAAAGGGGCCTCCGAGGCTCATCCGTAACCAGAAGAGGAGCAGCGGGCAGAATAAATCTCACTCTGAAATTAATGTAGCTCGGGAGAAAAAGTACATTTACTCATTTCAACTTCTTGTTGCGAGACTCATAAGTGAATAAATCCGAAATAAATGTAACTGGGACGAAGGGAGAAGCCACGATAAATGCAGTCCCATCGCCCTAAATGAAGACAAAGGTTCCAAGACGATGTTAAATCCCATCCCTGAAGGCTCTTTTCATTTCAGACCCAGATTTCCACAAAATCGAGTTTTCCGGCCGCGCTAAGCCCCCTGCTGCCTCTCTCCACCCACTCCTTCCTCCTAAACAAGTTCGGGCCCCGCCTTCCCGCCGGCCTCCTGGTGTCACCCACACAGGTCAGGTGGAGGCTCTGAAGACGGGGTGCGCGGCTTCCCCAGCCATCAGCCAGCTTCGGCTGCACTGGGGACCCACAGCGTGCTTGGTCGTCCAGGACATTTGCATATCTCACTGCAGCCTCCTTAGGCCCACGGGGCGCATGCGCAGGGCTGCACTCACCTGTGCTCCGCCAGGGAGGCCGGAGTTCAGCTCTGTGCCGAGAGGCTGGACGCTCAGCTGTGAGCGGCTCTGCAGCCCAAATAGTGAGAGGCTTGAATGTGTCCTCAAGGTTCGCGTGTTGGACACTGAAGCCCCGGTAATGCAGCCGAGCGGGGAGGTCCGGCGGCTGTGTCCTTCAGAGTGGACTGACGCCGCTTAGTGACCCTGGGGGCGGCTGCTGGCCAGGACGAGCTCTGCCCCTTCCTCACGCTGGTGCACCTCCTTGCCCTTCCGCCTTTCACCGGAGGACTACCCAGGAAGAAGGGCCGTCCAGGGCAGCTACCTTGATGTGGGATTTCCCAGACCCCAGAACTGTGAGAAATAAGTCTCTGTTCTTCACAGATCAGCTGGTGTTGGGTTGTGGTACAGCAGCTCGAACGGACAGGCAGCCGGGGTGCAGGGGCAGAGGCAGCCAGGTCTCCGCATCGTTCACGGACAGCCACGGACCTCATCCCCACTCTGCACCCCACAGACCTGGGGCCTGGGTGTCCTCGGGGCTCGGGAGCCTCAGGGCGAGCAGCCGAAGTGGGAGCCTTTCCAGGAGAGACCCCGCTGTGCGGGAAGATGACCCAGCCCCCTTGCACAAGGACAGGGGCCACCGGGGCAGTCTGGCCCCTCAAACTGGCACTCACAGCGGCCCTCACCCTTTAGCCTGGCACAGAGCCTGGCACAGGCAGGGCACCCAAGCCTCAGGGATTGAAATAAGTGGCCCTCCCTGACCGGTGCCCGCCCCACCCTCGATGGTGTCACCAGCCGTGTCTCTGACTTTACAAGCTCGCCTCAGCACCTCGCCATCGGGCTGACTAAGCCACACTGAGAACAAGCACTGAGCCTGTGTGTCGGCTCCCGGGGGCCCAGTGAGGGTTGACAGATGTCTGTCTCCGCACCGACGGTGTTCTGGTGTCAGACAAGGTCAATGTCAGGAAGCCTGTGCCGGGCGCCCAGCCCTCCCCACCCAACCCCACGCCAGGTCCCGCTGTGATGTGGCTCTGGCTGTGCTGGCGGAGGTAGGTTTGCTTGTAACCGTGGCGACAGCTGGCGTGCCGTGGTGCCTACTGCGTGCTGGTGGGACTTGTCCCTCTTTCTTATCAGAAAGCTTAGGATGTGCCGGGTGCTCCTGTGCCCGGGCTGGGACAGCGCTGCGTCGCTAAGTTGACACTCTGGAGGGGAAGTGTGTTCTATTTTGATCTGCTGTGTGCGGGTGGAGGGAACTATATCACGGTATTATATTATATAAGGCAGACTACGTGAAGCCCACCTGAGGTTATGTCGTGCCTTATCCTGTCACATCACATCATGTCCCTTGTACTGAATCCTCACGGCAGCCCAGAAGAGAGGTTTTACTGTCTTTCTCTTAGAGCTGGGACGCCCGGTGTGAGTGCCTGGCTCTGTGCCCCAGCCAGGGGATGAGGGGGCGGAGTGATACGATAGGGGAGGGGCCAGAGCTAGACGCAAACACCCTCCCTGAGCCTCAGTTTCCTTTCTTTGTTTCTTTTTCCCTTTCTCCCTCACTCCCCGCACAACCCCGTGTGTGTGTGTGTGTGTGTGTGTGTGTGTCTGTCTGTCTCTCTCTCTCTCTCTCTCTCTCTCTCTTCCTCTTCCCTTGTCTCTTTTGATTTCTTTTCTTTTGTGGTACTGGGATTGAACTCCAAGCCTTCACACTGAGCTATACCCAGTTCTTTCTATTTTTTGAGACACAAATCTTGCTGAATTTTTCCAGGCTGGGCTCCAGCTTGCCACCCTCCTGCTTCAGCCTCCTAGAGTGCTGGGATTACAGGTGTGTGCCACCATGCTGGGTAAAGCCCCCACTTTCTCATCTGTAATCCAGAGCTGCTGTGTTGCCCTCCTGGGATGGCCGGAGGCTCACGCTGGCTGACACATGTGATGCGCCTACCTCCGCACTGACACCTGGTAAGAGCCACCTTTTCTCATGGCAGAGATCATGGTTGTTATAAGCAGGAGCCCAGAACTGCTTGGGGACAGACCCAGGGCTCTCGTCTCTGGTCCCTGAGCTGCTGATGTCACCCTGTGATGCATAGATGGAGTGGGAATCACAAGGCCCCTCCTCACTCGTGTCCAACTCCCATGGCTGGGGAGGGACCAGAAGCTCTGGCATCAGCCCCCCCCCCTTCGAGGAGCATGGTGTCAGGGTGAAGCTGGGTTCCAGTCCTGGCTTTTCCCATGCAAATGGATGCAAATCACTTCCCTCGTTCTTACAGCATCTGGAAAGTGAAGTTTTACCCGGACTGGACTGCTTGTTGGGAGGCCTAAGCACATGCGAAAGGCCCAGGACAGGGCCCCTGCGGTGGAGGAAGCTGGGGAAGTGGCCATGCTGAGGAGCTGGGTTGCATTTGGTGGGACTGGAGACAGACTCTCCACCAAAGGGAACTGAAAACTGGCCTGGGGAATGAAGCGTCACTGTGAGACGGTGGCTTGGTCGAGGAGGTCAGGAGTCCAGTGCAATCTTTTGCCTTGTCCTCCAAGCTCTTTGGGCCAGGCAGTCCAGCAGATACCTTGACTCTGATTTCCTCTTGCCTCCAGTGTCCCTTGTAGCTCACACAGGTGACACAGGTGGCTGTCTTCTGAGCATCGTTTCCAGAATCACAGCCCGTCACTCATAAACCAGACTTGCCTCTTATTTTATTTTCTAATTTTAATAGTTTTACGACTCAGTGATCTTTAGCATAGTCACAAAGTTGTGAAGGTATCACTACAATTTTAGAAAATTCCACCCCTTCAAAAAGAAAACCTGTGCCATTTGGCTGTCCTGTCAGTCTCCCCAATCCTGGCATCATCCTCAGCCCCAGCAACCCCAGATCCTCTTTCTGCCTCTGTAGAATCGCTTATTCTAGATTCGTTATGTAAATGGAATCATATACTATGTGGTCTTGAGTGGCTGGCTTTTGGGGATTTATTTTATAGACTCCCACATGCTCAGAGTTAAGAGGGGTTTCTCAGTTCATCTAACCGAATCCTTTGCATTTCAGGTGGGAAAATGGAGCCCAAAGAGGGTTAGGAGAATTCTTGCCTTGACATCTAGCCTGGCCTGCTCTTCTTCCCCTCCCCTAGGCAGCCTGGGTCAGGAGCAGCCTAATGATTTTATCCTGGAGAAGGGGAATGCAGTTGCATTCTTATTTATTCACTTGTTCATTCATTCATCTACCCATCTGCCCACCCAAACTAACCATCCATCCACCCATCCACCCACCCACCCATCCACCCATCCACTTTTTCTCCAGCAAGTGTTTATTGTAGAGTAATGACAAGCGAGGCTCCGTTCTAGACAGTGGCAAGACGGAGAGGTTTGGCCTCTGCAGCTTACAGATAATACATGTAGAAATAGATACAAGAACGGAGCTGTTGGGTTGCAGCCTGGCCCTGAGCTAGAGGGGAGCAGAGGGAGAAACTGGCCCGAGTGACACTGCGCCTTCAGCTTGGGGTTCAAAACCCAGGAGGCTCTGGGGGGCACTCAGTGCAGAGGAGGCACAGGAATAGTGACAGTGGGTGAGGTTTGCGGTCCCCTTGCCTTTCCGTCATCATGCGGGTTTTTCTCCGGGGTGTTGTTCTCTTTATAGGGCTCTCATTGCAGGTGCCCAGCCTGGGTCCCCACAGGAGCTGGGTCGGGGTTTGAACTGGTGCCTTCTCATGAATCCTTCGCCTGCACCTGCCTCCTGAGAGCCCGTCTCACATGGAGTAGGAGCGGGAGCAGCTGTGGGCCCGCGGGCTGTGAGGACAGAGGCCCTGGGGAGATGGGACAGAGCAGGGCCCTCACGGCCATGCTCCCCGCTTAGGCATCTTGGGTTTTCCGCATGCCCTTGTCTCTTCCGTCCTTTCTCCTTGAGGATCAAGTTGCTTGGGAAAGAGAAAAGCAGTTGCATAACCGTGTCCACTGGCAGGCGCGTTCTAATTTTAAAAAATGTGTCACTCTCCAAGCTGTGCATCCCTTAATCAAGCAATTACTTCGTGATGTAGTATAGTTAAGGGAGGGAGAAAGAAGAAGGAAAAAAAAAAAAAAAAAAAAACCAACCGCCAACCCTTGAAATCTCAAACAATTTCTAGAGGAAATTAATTTCATAAATGTTTGACTTGAGCTCAAGCATCTTTTGTTTCCATTTCTAAATGACAGAAGGGACACAAAAGAAAGGTAGTAATTTGGTATTAATCAATCTTCTCCATTAAAATTAGCTCCCCAAACTCAGAGTGTCATGGAAACAGTTGATACTGGGAAAAGGGCTTGGGGGCCTGGAAGTGGGTGGGGACAAGGTGACTGTGAGGGCACAGCCCAGGGAGCACAGGATGGGCCCGCATGATGTCACTGGCACTGGAGACAGCAGGAGCCACAGGCCGAGTCCTTCCACAGGGTCTCAGTCTAAGCCTCCTCAAGGGCCCCACTGTCTCCCCCGGTGATGTCACCATTGCAGAGCCGAGCCCAGGGAGGGTCAGAGCCCTTGCCCTGCACTCATAGCAGGAAGTGGCAGAGTGGGGACTTGAACCGAGGAATCCTTGCTCTGTCATTACCCCATCTTACCATCCCTTAGTGCCTCTGCCTCTGCCAAAGCCTGGGGCAGGGCCAAAACCACAGGTCGGGAGAACCTAGGGAAAGGAGTGGAGGGGCCCTTGTAGTGGACTGGACACCCCTAACCAGCTTGACTCCAGCATTCCCAGGCCCCCAGGCCGGAGTGTTCTCCTGTGGGGCCTACACTCCAGATCTTTCTTAACCCTTCTCTAAAATACCAGTTTCTCTGTCCTCCCTCCCTCCCTCTAGCCCCCCAGGCCACGATGAGTTAATACACCCTTGTCACCTATGACTTATGCGTTGTTAAACCCAAGCAATCTTCAAAGCTGGCAGTTCTGGCTTCTGCCCAGGTCTGCAGAGGAACTTTCTGAGCTAGGAAGGCGAAGAGAGAGCAGCTGTCCATAACCTCTGCATCTATCCCTCGTCCCGCTCTCTCTCCAAACCCAAGCACTGAGACTTCCTCCTTTATTCCCGCTCCCCATCTCGTCGTTATCTGGCCGCTCTGGTTAAGTCTTCGACCCTCTGTCCCTTGTCTCTACCTGGCCCTTCTACCCCGAGAGCACACACAGGTCGTGGTTGCAGGGGTGGAACGGAGTTCTCATGGGTAGCGGAGCCTTCACTTGTGAACACGTCCTGTCTCTGTCACAAGGCTGCACATCGTGGCAGGGATGCTGCCACCCAGAATTTGAGGGCCCCTCCTTATTTGCTCAAGCCAGGGGAGTGTGTGTGGGACAGAATGAAGCCCAAAGGGGCCAGGAAAAGAACCCCACCAGAGCACTGCTGGCTGCCGGTCCAGGGCTTTGTGAAGAAGCACAGATAGTAAACACCGACTGAGCACAAAACATTCAATTCCTTGGAAGTTAGATATTATCTTCCCCATTCTATAGATGAAAAAAAATGGCCTCAGAGAGGTTGAATCTCTTGTTGAAAGCTTTCACAGCTCGTAAGTGACAGAGGAAACACTGGAACCTAGTCTGCCTAGTGTCGTAACCCCATCAGCGACCTTACACCCTTCCGGGCTCTGGCACCAGAAGGCTCGCTTATGGGCTTCCTTCTGGGCCCTGGGATGGATGCTCTGGGCAGCTGGATGCCCCTGTCACCGCTGCAGCCTCAGTGTCTCTTGATCACTCAGGAGGAGCCTTGGGGACGGAGTGTGGACCCCACCCTCCGCCCTCAGCAGAGCTTCCATCCTGTGCAAGTGCTGTGGCGGGTGCTGCGTGATGGACGTGACTCTCGTCCCTGCTGATATGACGCTGTCTGTCTTGACAAGAAAATGACATTTGAATAAGTAATTAAAGCACAGGATCCATCAAGGTACAGCGCCGAGGCTCTGGGGGAAGGATTAAGAACACGGCTTATGTGTTTATGTTTTGTCTTTTTTTTGTTTTTTTGAGACAGGGTCTCACTATGTAGTTGAGACTGACCTGGAACTCACTATGTAGCCCAGGCTGGTAGACATGATCCAAGTACCTAGGGAGGGGGTGGCAGACACCATGAGGCTCAGTGGGCCAAAGTGATGAGGTGGCTCTGCACTGCAGGGGCAGAGTGGCCCTCTGAGGAAGGTGATGTCCCAGCCCAGATCTGAATGGTGCAGGTAGAGTATTCCAGGCCAAGCACAGCATGTGCAAAGGCTCTGAGGCTGCAGGCAGGGGAGAAGCTGTGCGCCTCTGAGTCTGGAGCCCTGTTCAACCCGATGTTCACTTCCCGCCCTGTCCACATGGGTGGCAGAAACTTCCCTGCCCTGTTGATGTTGGCCATGGCACATGACCGCTTTGGTTGGATGGGATACAAGTAGATGCCTGTCTCTAGGCTCCAGAAGTCAAACAGGTGAAGCAGACATGAGCCCACTCTGCACAACAGAGCGGAGCCAGACACCCCCAGCCAGAAGCTGAACTGGCAGCCACTCTAGCCACTTTTCTTCCGTCAGCGGGAGAACCACTGCTTGTTCATGTGAGCCACTGAGTGCTGGGCTGGCTCGTTACACAGCACTAGTGTGGCTGTTGCTGACAGATACAAATCTGAGCTACCGCAAAGTCCAGCATGACCAGAAGAGAGAAGAGCAGGAAGATGAGACAGGATGGGGCTGCAGGGCAGTCAGGTACCTTGTGGACCCTGTATGACATACTGGAAATGCTTCCATCCACACTGGGTGCAGCATGGCCAGGGGAGGTGAGGTGCTGAGCAGACACAGTGGGGTGCGTCCAGGCCTCTGGACCCTGTTATGTTCCCATCCTACCGTCATCTCATCTCAGTGGCAGCAGTTACCACCTCCCCATGCTTGGCAGGACTGGCCTTGTCTGATTTGTCCAACTCTTGCTAAAATCTCCTCATGCAAATGAGGAAACAGATCATCTCCTGCCCTGTGACCTCAGGTGAGGTCATGTTGATAGGGAAAACTTTTATAAATAGCAAAAACCTATAGAGTGTTACAATGTGAAGTGGCTTCTGCTGTCTCTAACAGCAGTTTGTTTTGTTTAGCTCAAAAGTAATAGGCACTGAAGGCACTAATTCCTGAATGAGGCATTGGTCTTATCCTGAGATAAGTCAAGGTCTTGAGCTCCGATGAGACTGGAGCCACCTGATCGTAAAAGCATCTAGATGAAAGAATCCATCGCACGGCACTGAAGGCACTAAGTGCTGAACGAGGCGTCTGGTCTTATCCTGAGGTAAGTCAAGGTCTTGAGCTCCGATGAGACTGGAGCCACCTGATCGTAAAAGCACCTAGATGAAAGAATCCATCGCTAACCTTTGTTTCCCTGACCCTGAACACCCACTTCCTGTGGGCTAGAATAGAGAACTAGGCGAATCTTAGAGGTAAACTCCCCAACGGCAAAGAACTGCTACGTCTGGGTCGAAAGTCAACTATCCTGTGACTGTGACCGAGCTGTGAGAATGAAGTGTAACCGCCCACATGAAGTCAAGGCTGTGGAACCCCGTAGGAGGAGGAGCCGTAACCCAGTGCGTCGGCGATCGAGGCACGGCTTATGTGCGATCGACCCTTACCCATGAGTAAATTTGTTATTTTACCTCCCTTCTGCTGCCTCTCTGGGTGTCACTTACTGATTCCTTCTGTAACAGTGTGACCAAGCTCTGGCCAATGATCTGTGAGCAGAAGCGTTACGTGTCGCTTCCTGACTGGGGCATTTGATTTCTGGTGTGGGACTCTCAGGACTCCCTCCCCTCTGGGCGGTCCCCTTGAGAAGCAAACTCCCTGGAAAGCGCAGTGGGTACAGAGAGTGAGTGAGAAGTGGGACTTGGTTTTTATAAACCGGGAACATCCTGGAGAGGTTTGTTACTACAGCATGGCTGAGTCTGGCCTTGCAGGTCAAGGTGGGAATGCGTGGCTCTGTCTGTTTCTCAGCATTCACAGTGAAGAACCGAAGACATCCTGGAGAGAGGAGGAAAACAGAGCAGAGAGGAGGGAGGGAAGGAGAGAGGGGAAGGAGGGGAGAGAGGGAGTGAGAGAAATAATTCAATTCAGTTTCCCAAACACACCTCTCCCCATGCTCCCGCGGAGCCGTGTAGACTCCACAGAGCACCTTTGGGTGAAGCCTGCCCAGAGCACTCCAGGACAGCGGGATGTAGCAGGTCTGTGGGACTCCTCCGGGCTCCAGGGCCTCTGGAAGACGTCTCACCTCAGACAGCCTCGCGTGCCGCCAGCCTCCGCCTCCCGCCGTGAACGGCGCCTCTCCCATTCCTGTCCTTCCTAAATGCCAGGCTCGCGGGGAGGATGAAAGCACTGCCAGGTGCTTGGGACGTTGGCGGTGCGGCGAGGCCCGCTGCAGATGTTCCAGTTGCTCAGCAGCTGTCTGCGAGTGGGGGGTGCAGCCTGGCGGGGAGCACAGAGCCGGGTGTGTCGGAGCTGCCTGCGGCCCTGTCACGGTTTGCCTAGCTCGGGTCAGTGGCACGGCACCCACCCTGTGCCCCCGGGATGCCCCGGGCTTGTCAGGGTGCCTTGATCCGTGTGAGTCTCGACACTGAGGGCCCCAGGCAACTGCTAGGGCCAACAGCTCCCTGCATCCTCAAGAATGTGGGGTCCTGCTTCTGGGGTCCTCTGCCCAGGACTTTCCATGGGCCAGGAACCGCAGACACAAATTATACCCTCCTGCCTCTGCCAGAGGATGGGGCCTTCAGCCCTGGCCAGCTCCCCAGTGACCCCCATTTCCATGGTCCATGAGTTTCCATTTCTTCCCACAAAGGCCCGCAAAGTTGCAGACCACTGTGGGCAGACTCTCCCGGGTCCTGTCAGGGACTGGAAACGCACTGGCTGAAAGTTTTCTCTGGGTCTCAGTTAGACATTTGCTGCGGGGAGAGCGTGCTACCTCGGGCCCAAGCACACACAGGCAAGGCCCAGCGTAACCACCACTGTCACTGAATGAACTCCCACGGAGGTCCTCCGGCAGGACGGCTTCGTTGCCTCTCTGGGGTTCCCTCTTTCTCATACATGGGCCCCACTCCACTCACACGTTGCCTCCTGCACCTCTGACCCCTCAGATGCCATGTGGCTGTCTAAGGGGTACCAGGGCGCTTGCAGGTTCCCGCACAGGTGTTCCTGTCCCCTTCCAGGCCGCCCCCCACTAACAGGGCCACTGCAGCTGGTGCTGGGCAGGGCAGGGCGTTGGGTGCCCTGTGTCAGGGTCCCACCTCACCGTGTCTGGGAAGGACCCACCACACTCTCCTCCCAGAATAGCAGCTCAGCTCCCACCCACCCCCAGCCCTCCCAGGCCCGGCCCTCTCCAACCTGCCAACTGAAGAGGGGAGCTCATTAGCTACAAATTAGCATTATTATTCAACTCAAGTGCCCTGTCAGGGGCTTACACAAGGGAGCTGGCAGCGCAGGCCTGTGTGTCGTTGCTTGAGATTTTAATAATCTCTGAAGGTGTTTCTTAATGTAATAATAACAATACTGATGATCAAAGGATGCGGCAGTGTTCCCTCCCATGGGGCCTCAGCTGCCTGACTCACAGAAGCCTGAGGGAAAGCCGGGCGTGGGGGTGGAGAGCGCAGAAACCACCCGCTAAAATAGCCACAGCTGGGCGCTCACAGCCCTCTAATCTGCCCCCTGCTTCCAGAACTGCGCCAGCGTGATTGAAGGGTGCCCTGCCCAGCCCCAAGTGCTTCACAGAGCAAGGGGTACTCAGGAGCCCCTCACGGATCCTCTGGGGAGTGCCTTGAGGTGAAAACTCATCCCCTCTCGTCCCCCTGAAAATGGTTCCCTGCTAGGACCCCGAGAAGGTCCTCTGAAGTTAGTCAGGCAAAGGAACAATTTTATTCAAGGAGCTGCCTCCATCAGAGAATGCTTTTGGAAACCATTGAGAGAAAAAATTAATTCAGACTGCCTCACACTCAACAGATGATTTGTTTGATGCACACATTTCGACTAGAGCTTCAGGTGTGGTTGGATCTAGGTGGCCCTAAAAATAATGTCAGATTAACATGGAAATACAAATATTTCATAATCAATCAGGAATTTTAAAATATTGATTTTTCCCTCTCCGTTGCTTGATCTTGCTTCCCTCTGTGTCAACTCTGTTTTTGGGGACTCCTTCATGGTGGCAAGAAACTGCCAGCACCTCCAGGCTTCCTTGCGTCATTCTCTTTCCCAGCAGCCCTTACTGAAGAGCTGTATTAACTTCCATAGACTCCCATTGGCCCAGCTTGGGTCACATGCTTACCACTGAACCAATCAATGGGGTCAGGAAAAGGAGTTGCCCTGATTGGATAGGCTGGGGTCTCATGACCATTCCTGGGCCATAAAAGGAGGGAGACAATCCCACTCCAGCCCCCACTCCAGACTGTGAAAAGATCTCCAGGGCAGGTAGGCTGCTCTTCCCTGAAGAGAGGGGCGCAGGTTCTGGGCGGGCAGAGCTGGGATGGGTATTATGTGAGCTGTGCCTGGGCAGCACTGCCCTCCCGGCTTCCAGACCCAGAGTTGGCTGCATTGTGGGGACCCCAGACCATGGAATACTCTGAGTTGGATGGGTGCCCCTGGGTCAGACCTTGGTAATAGTCATATGAGATTCAGGGACTCAGCGCTGTGAAATCACCGCGCCCAGCCCTCTTCTGACACTTTGTCCCTGTAGCCTCTTCGGGGAGGCTCAGGCCACCACAGGACATCTCTGGGCAGCCCTGTGCCCCTGGGAAGTGAGGTCCTCGAAGGCAGAGACTCAGCTGGGTCTCCCTTTGCTCCAGGATGAAGGGCTGGACCAGGCATTGTGGCATAAATGAATAGATTTCTGTCCAAACCTCATTCTCCTTGTATGTTTAACCAAAGTGAAGATGGGGGTGTGTGTTTCCATCCTCTGATTCAGGTCATTTAGGAAAAAGCCTTACCACTTCCTGGAGTCTACACATGAAACATCTGAAGATGCCGAAGTGTCTCTTACCTCCACCCCATTCACTCACTCCTCAGACTAGGTAAGCCCTCTGCATGCTACGTGGAGTCTCCCTTCTCACCCTGGAGGCCCTCTCTGGATCCAGATCCCTTGGTCAGTACCTTGGCCAACAGGTGGTTCCTATTCTGCAGGAGTGGGAGTCCTAGAGTGTAGTACAGCAGAACGATCACCTCTCACTTGCTACATCTTCACCCTCTATTAATAGGGTCAGCATCATCCATGGTGGTTTGGGTCCTTGTGTCTCATTAGAAACTCACAATATACGGCTTCCTAGAGGTCTCACTTTCCACATATCCTACCCAAGCCTTTCCCATCCTTTACCTGTATGGCTTTTTGTGTGGCACCTGAAACCACGGAGAAAGGGTAATGTTGTAGAAGCTGAGGAGGAGAAAACAAACTTCCTGTATGCCAGGTACTTTACATCCCATGTGCTCAAACAGTTACCTCTAACAACCCATGAAGCAGGTGTAACTGTCCTCATGTATAGATGTTGAAAAGCTCAGAGAAGTGCTTCGTTTGTCTAAGTCACACAGCTGCAAAGGGGCACGTTAGGATTCGAATCCAGACCTGCCTGGCCTCAGTCCTACACTTTTTTTTTGGTGGCCCTGCAGATGGATCCCAGGGCCTTTTGCTTTGAGTTAAACCTTTAGCACACCACCTCCTTTTTAAAATTGTGAACAGGGTCTTACTAAGTTGCCCAAGTTGGGCTCAAACTTGGGATTGATCCTCTCACCTCAGCCTTCCGAGTGCTGAGGCTGCAGGGGTGCACTATGCCTGGCTGGGCCTGTGTGTTTATAGCAGTGGCAGTATTTCTTCCTGATGACCACAGGGATCTGAGCTGGAGGGGAGGCAGCCAGGTCCCCTGGGGAGGATCTCTTCCCTATCCCTGCGGGTAACCAAGCGCCTCCCACTCCTCCCCAACCCGGCTTCCCTTCCGGGCACTGCGTTCAGCATTCCACCAGGAGCCACCCCAGCCAGAAAGGTCTCTGTGTCCATCTGCCTGCTTGGCACTGCGGGCAGCAGATGGGGGCCAGCGAACCATCTTGGAAGAGGTGCACGGAGAAGGACAAGGCCGGCCTCCCCTCACCAGCTGTTAAGGGGCTCGCCAATTAAGTGGCTGCTTAGGGCTTTCAGAACCACTCATCAGAACTGCCAAAACCTTTAAAAAGAGCTTTTCAAAAATTTTCTCTTCATTTTTTTAAGCGTGCTAAAAGGTTCATTAAAGATCCCCAAAGGGTGGAGAAGCCTTCTCCAGCCTCCTCCTCCCGCCTCCTCCTCCCGCATGCAGTAATTAAGACCACGTGCACCCCCATATCAGCTTTCTGCCTCCCTAGTTGGCAGTGAGAATGTGGCTGGGGGTTCAGGAGCACCTCAGTAGCCAGGCTGCCTCCCAAGGAGCTGCTGGTTAGTGTGAGATGCTAGGAGCTGGTAACTTGGTTAAACGACGCTGTCATTTGTCAGAGGACAGCTGCTCCAGCCTCACCCCGCCTGCTGTCTGTCTCCTCTTCAGAACTCAAATGGGAAACAATCAAAGAAAAGGCCCCTGGGAGTCCAGGCAGACTGTTCCCTGGGGAAACTCGCCAGAGGAAGTGTTGTTTGGGGAGCTGCACCCCGGGGCCCCGTGGAGGACAGTCTTCCTGTTGGGGTGGGGACTGCGGCTGCCCAGGAGGGTTGCTACACCCTGAGTCTGGAGGCTTAGACCGGCTGCCCCATTCTGGGTGAATTACCCGGGCCAGGCGGCTTGTCTTTTCACCTGAGCTTTCATATCTGTAAAGTGGAGGTGAACTCTGGCTTGCGGGGCTGCTGAGGGGGTTATGCGGCCATAGAGTCGTGACAGGAATGACAGCTGTCAACAGTGGAGCGTGTCCCAAGAGCAAGCAGGATGCTCTGCTGAGGTTCTCAAAGCACCCATTTCACGGGCAAGAAAAGCGAGGCTCGGGAGTCTGAGGGATGGTGTCAGAGGCCACACAGCTGGGGAGCACCGTGGGGCTGGGAGCCAGGCGTGCCTGCTTCCATTGGTGCTGCAGGTTCTTTTTTAAATCAGATACTCCATGCAGTTGTGATTGTGACCACAGTTTGTACAGGGAAGAACCGCTACCTGCCCAGTTAGCAAAAGTGTCCTCCCACGTGGCTATTCTGTGAGCTACCAGGCTCTAAGGAATGAGAGAAGCACAAGGGACCACCCAGATCTTGCAGGGATGGAGCAGGGTGGCGGGGACAGGACAGCCGAAGGCTCCGTGGTGCACTGACTGGTGACACCCAGGGACCTGGACAGGTCTGCACCTGCCCAGCAGCAGAGTCCCCATGCTAATAGAAGCCAATGCAGGATCAGCAGAGGCTCAGCCAGCACGGCCTGGCCCTCATTTGCGAGGCAGACGTTCCCCGAGCGCCTGCTCTGTGCTCTGGGCCGAGGTACAGCCGCGGGAGGCTGGGAGACAGCCACGTTGCAGCGCTGCCCCTGCCCTTCCCCAGCCTCCCCTCCTAGGAGCTTCCTCCTCCTCACCCTCCACCAGGGGCCTCAGGCCACTGTGCAGAACAGTCCTCCCGCCAGGGCCGCACCCTGGAGTTTCAGCTTGTGCGTTCCGCCTCGGGGACACCGCAGAGACTTGCTTGTTCGTCACTTCCAGCAGCTGCCTTTGCAGTTAGAGCGAAGCCGCTCGGGGACCGAGTCACTGTGCGCATTGCTTCGGCTGCTTCTACCACAGTCTGTGGGACCTGCTGCCCAGCGTCGGGGCCCTGGGTTCCCAGAGGAGCAGGCTCAGCCCTGCTCCAGTGACATCGGGTGAGAGGACAGTGGAGGGCTGTGGCCGCAGTACTTGGTGGATCACCGGCAGAGCCCGGGGAAGGTGGCATCTCGGCGGACGGATGGTCCAGGAGCCCCGACCCGGGCTCCAGCCTGCGGTACCTCTGTGCTTCGGCTGGGCAGGAGCAAGAGAAAGTAAGAAGGAAGGAAACTCAGTCAGGTTCCCCAGGAAACGCTGAGAAACAACACCCGACTGACTGACCGGGGACGCCTGTGAGCCTGGGGGGCGCCTGCAGGCCAGGGGTGCAGAGCTGCCTGGGGACTGACCTCCACGGGCCGGAGCTGTAGCCGGGCAGGAGGGAAGGGCGGAGGCTGGACCCGCACGTCTCCCGAGCGGGTCTCCTTCCTGCATCAGTACCCGGGGCCGCACACCTTCCTCCATGACCCTGCATCTCGGCTGTGGTGTTCCAGGCCCAGGACAGATGGGCAGTCACAGAGCCGCCGTGGAGAGGGTGAGCATCTGGAGAGAGGAGCGCGGCAGTGAAGCCCTGCGGGGTGAGGGAGGCCGAGGGGCGTCCGAAGTGGAGGCTCTGAGACCGCTCCTGTCTGCTGAGGAGACTTCAGGACCCGGATCCCCACGATGGACGGGGCAGCTCCGGAGAGAGGAAAGCCTGGGTGGGTGGCAGAAGAGCCTGATGGGTGCCCCGAGGCCTCCCCTCCGGCCCAGCCCAGCTCCCCTGAGGGCCGGCATCCGGTCAGCGCATCCCATGTGTGAGCGGCACGGTGGCGTCCGGGGCTCCCGGCCTGGAAGCAGAGAGGCAGAGCTAAGTGGACCCGAAGGGCTGGCCACACCGTGGGCTTCGCTGCTAGATATGGGGCGAGGCATGTTGGGGGCGTTGCTGGGTACCGGCTGTGGGGAAGAATTTCCGGGGCTGGGGCTGGGGGTGAGTGTGACAGTGGCCGTAGCTGGGACACTCAAGAGGCAGTGAAGGCATCACGCAGAGGAGCTGGCGGTGGGGCTGGGGACAGCGGCAGGAGAGCGGCTGTATAGCCGTGGTGGCAGAGCTGCTGATTCCCACCGTGAGGAGCCACACGTGTGACCTCATCGGACCCCAGTGACCTTTCACAGGCCCACCCGGTACGTCACCCCCAGGCTAGAGTTCATCCTATGGGGGGACACCCTCAGTCTACCACACAGATCGTGTCCCCCCCGGGAGCCCTGCATCAGCCCTGCAGAAAGGCAGCACGCAGACCTCCCGGCCCCAGGCTCCGGAAGTGAACACGGGGTGCCTGGCTGCTGGCCGAGGATTTCCCCTGGTCTTCGCTTGCCCCTGAGCTGCCTGGTGACCGAGCTCCCATCTAGCCTGAATATTCTCGACTTTTAGCACGCTCCAAGCTGTCTTAATTTGATGACCAGGGATGGGTTGGACCCTGAGGAGAGAGCTGCAGGTGCCAGGCAGGCAGGCGGGAGGAGGGTGGCGTGGAGACAGTGCCAGTGAGAGCCCTCTCTCGGACTCCTGGGAGGAATAGCTCCCTCGAGCTGTTGCAGTGCTAGCCCAGCCTTCCTCCCCCTTTCTTGCACACTTGTTTGCTGTGGGTTTCCTGCCTTTCAGGCCACGAGGGGCACCCGTGCCCACTGCCTCCCTCTCTCTCTCTCATCCATACTTATTGAGTGCTTGAGATCTGCCGGGCCCTGTTCTTGGTGGTGGTGGGGATGTAGGTGCCAACAAGACAGGTGCTGCCGCTAGAGAGCCCATGGTCCGGTGGACGTGCAGAGAGAGAGCCAAAACCGGAATCCTCCCAGAGGGGAGCAGGCTGTGCCTGAGGGCTGTTGAAGGCCAGGAAGAGGACCCCGGGCACAGGGCACAGTGAGAGTATAAGGCTTCAGGGAAGGGCAGAACCAGCGGTCATCCGAGTCACACCTCCTCCCCCGCAGTCTAGCTTCCTCCTCTGTGACGTGGCGATCACACCTGCTCTCCAGGATTTTAAAAGCCAGCTCCAAAACCCCACAGCGGGGAGGGTGACGGTCAAGGTGGGAGGGATACATTCTAGCTGGAGGGGTGTAGGAGATTTTTCTTTTTTGGTTTGCTTGTTTTTTTTTTCAATTTTCTTTGCTCTGGGAAACCAGAACCTTCACAAGAGCTACCAGTATATCTCTGGCCCTTTTTTATTTTGAGATAGGGTCTTGCTGAGTTACTGAGTTGCCCGAGCTGGACTCTAACTTTCAAGCCTCCTGCATCAGCGTCCTGGGAGTCCTTCTTGACCTGCTATATAACGTCAGGAGGGCTGGCAATCCCGAACTTGCCTCCTGGGAGAGGCATGGCAGTAAGCAGAGGATGACAGAGGGTCAGGAAAGTGGTGGCCACGCTCCTGACCTCCCACCAGCTCGGTGGTCTTCATGACCCCAGTTTCTAAGAGAAGTGGTGGAGCTCGTGTGTGTTTCTGATTATTGTCTGTCTCCCCTATTCGGGTCCTAAGCTCTGGGAGGGCCGTGGGGTGTTTGGCTCCTGTTTGCTAGAGGAGGAGGGAGGCTGTGAACCAGGCCACTCGGTGGAGCACCTTACAATGAGGTTATGCAACCATTTCCCACGGCCTCTCGTGAGTTGAGGGGTCTTTAAGGACACCTGACCCCACGGAGTCAAACACATGCAGTGGGATTGGAAAAAAAGCAGTGAATGAATATTTAAATTTTAAAAATGTTTTACTGTGAAAGACACACCACCATCCACCTCCCCTCGACATAGCCTTCTCCCTCCCTCACCCTCGTCCCGTCCTGCTAGCCGCTTTCTGAAGCAGGTCTGGAGGTCCTCTTTCCTGAGTGTCTTGAGCTGTGCTGTCCTGGACACACAACGTCCTGAACTGATTCACGGTATTTACCTTTTGTGGTCACTTTGATGTGGGGGAGAGCCGGAAGTTGAGTGCTGCCAGAGCCAGTGACTAAGCCGGATGAGGACACACTGTCTCGTTTGTGCAAACCCGCCCTTTCTTCAGACCACACACAGCCGCGGCATTCGCTGTATTTTTGACCAAATCTTGTAAAGACATGAAAGAGGACTTCCAAGAACTGCTTCAGAAAGTGGCAAGGATAGGATGAATGCATTTAAGTCGAGGGGGAATATTCTGAGGGGGATCAACAGCAGTGTGGCTTTGACGGTAATAAATGTTTAAAACTTTAAACATCCACTGGATATTGGGATCACACCTGCTATACGGAGAGAGCGAAGTTGCACAGAAATAGCCCCCAAATCCCCTCCCTGGAGGTGCTCAAAGCAGAAACGCTTAATATTGTTATTTATGCGAACTTTATTATCTCGTTCATCCCAGCCCCCAGGAATGTGAGACCTGTTCCCAGCGGATGCAGCTTAGGAAAAGTAGGCGAGGGGGTAAGTTCCTCTGAGACTTTCACAGACAGAGATGGGCCACCGTGGTCCCAAGTGCAGGGCTCATTCCTGCAGCCTCTGGCCACAAGGGTCCTAGACCCTTCCCTTATGGCTGCACAGGGCCATTGCATTCCTGAGTGTCCTCTTCCGCCGCCCATGAGCCGTGTGCTGTGGTTTTGTGCCACTCATTCTTGCACTGAGCCCCAGTTTCCTCCTGGGTTGAATGCATGAGCATTTTCACCTGCCCCCTTCCTGTTTCACCTGCCCCCTTCCTGGGCGGCTGTCCACCTGCACGTGAGCTGAGGCAGGCCAGGCAGACAGCAGGTGCACGTGCCCTGGCTGCCTTTCCCTCTTGCCTTCATGGGCTGTGGATACGCAGGGCACAGGGAGGAGTGGCCCCTCAGGGAACCCATCTGAGGACTCTGGGAGAAGCAGCAGGCAGGCTGGGTGGAGGGGGAGGCAGATTGAGGGCCACAGGGAAGGAGGCCGAGAATGCAGAACCTAGAGCCAGGCAGATAGGAAGCAGGACAAGGAGCACACACTTGCCGTGTCATATAAATGATAAACAATAATAATAACATCGGTTCCCGTGTAATGAGAAAGACTACAGAGACCAAATTACCTCGGTAATGGGCTGTGGGTGTCAGGAAGCCATTTATTTGTTGAAGGAAGGGCTGAGAGTTGATCTCTCTCTCTCTCTCTCTCTCCCCCGCCCCCATCAGGATGCTGCTCAAGGTGGGAGAAGGAGAACTGAGCGCAGCACAGGGCAAAGCATCAGGGGCTCAGGTAGATGGTAGCGACTCAAGGGGCTCAGAAGAGGGGCACAGTGGTCTTTGCTGTCATCAAACATCTCTTGTGCCCACCTGCTGGGTCGTGGCGGGTCTGCATTCCTTGGCCCTCTGTGGATGTGGGGCCACTGGGTGGTCAGGGGAAGTGCTGTGTTTCCCTCCTGGGGGAGATCCCAGAACCCCTGAGGTAATGTGGGGCCCGGACCTGGAGAGAAAGTGGAGCGAGTAGAGCCTGCATCGCAGTGGACCAGCAGCAGGAGTAAGAACCGAAGCTTTGAGATTTCGGGCACTGAGGTTGTGGTTGCTGTTACTACAGCAGGAAGAGCCCCGTCCTCATACGAGACCCGCTTCCATCTAGCAGCTGGGCCCCTCCATGAGCCCCGAAATGGAGATGCCCTGGTTGGGAAGGACTGTCCCCAGTCCCCGCAGCAAGGCAAGGAGTCTTGACCGGGACTCACTTGACCATCTGCCCCTGGCGCTGCCGTGTTCCGCTGGCTGCCGCATGGCTCCAGGCTTTACGAGTCGTGGTTGGGCTCAGGAAGTAAAGGGTGTCAGACAGGGCGCCCAGTGTGGCAGAGAGGGTGGAGGATCTGGAGGCTGGGTCTTTTCCAAGTCACCGGATGCTACAGCTCTGTGGCTTTGGGATCAGAACCTCACAGTTCCTCCTTAGGGTGAGACGGAGGCTCTCATTTTCAAGGTTGCACCAGACACACTGCAGTGGCCTCTGAGCCTCCCTGGAATTTCTCTGGAGTTGCTCACGCCACTTTCCAGCGGCGGGAGGTCCCCCGGGACAGGAGCGTTGCTTCCACAGCTGCATTGGGGAGTGGGGGGTGGCGTGCAGCCTGGGTCAAGAGCGGGGTGGATCTCTGCCTCCCGTTTAACTGGTGGGGAGCTCAGCTGGAGCCCCAGCCCCAAAGCTCCCCACCAATGGGCACGCAGCACCAGGCGTCCTGCTGTGAGACTCCGTGCCGTGGCCCCGGACAAGACCCAGCTCTTAGCCCTTCTTACGGGAGGTGTCCTCCTTCAGACCCGGGATCTGTCCACGGCTCTTTCTGGGTCCTTTCCTGCTGCCACACGGCCTGGCCTCTCGCCATAGACCGCGCTCTCGCTGCCTCCTGCAGCCCATCCATTATACACTCGCGTACTCAACCTCATAAATAGCCCTGGCCGCCTACGAACATAAATTGCATTTAGAAAGGGGCACAGTGGTTCAGCATCTTAAGCTGGCGTAATGACAATGTCGTGATCACCTACCGGACCGGGTACCTTCGGAGTCTGGACAAGTTAGCCGACACCTTCCTCTAGTGCCCCCAAGAGCCGGTGCCATTATTTTCTGCTGACTAAACGGAAGCATGGTGCACGTCAGTAACTTGCCCAAGGTCACGCAGGGAGCACACATCAAAGACAGCATTTGTGCCTCCTTGGTTTCCCCCTCCTTTTTTCCCCCTGTGGTACTGGGCATTGAACCTAGGGCCTTCATGCTGAGCTACATCTCCAGACCTTATTTATTAATTTTTGTTTTATTTTGAGATAGGGTCTTGTTAAGTCACTGAGTTGTCCAGGCTTGGCTCAAACTTTTGATCTTCTGCCTCAGCCTCCCGGAGAACTGGGATTACAGCTATGCCAGCCATACCCAGCTGGCTCTTTGCTCTTAACACTACTCTACTTGAGAGAGCTTTGGGGTCCCCAAACTCAGTCCTATTCGGAGGCAAATCACAGACAGATGAGTGATTTTCTAGTGCCCACAGAAAGATAATGGCAGATCCAGAAGGAGACCCACCTCTTGTCCATTCTGTCCCAGGCCACGGCACAGCCTTTAGTCCAGACAAGGCTGCCTGGCTCTGTCCTGCTCCTCCTACAGGCAGGGTTTCCTCCCTATCCCCAAGGGCCCAGCCGGAGCAGGGAAAGGAACACACTGCCCTCCTCAGGACCCACAGGAGCAAGCCGCTCCTCTCCTAGGCACATTTGAGAATGATTCAGGAATCAGGGGACAGGGAGAAAGCTTCATCCCCAACCACCTTCTACTAGGCAGGAGCTGCCTGCCTTGGGGGATGTGCTATGGGGAAGTGGTCCCACCTGGCCAGGGCTGAATTCTCTGAAGGAGAACAGGGCTGTCTGCTCAGTTATATCTGGCTTCTTGCCCTACCTACGCCCCCATCCCCCAATGACAGAGAGACAAAACTGGGCTTGTAGCTGGGTACGGTGGTGCGTGTCTGGACTCCCAGCAGCCTGGGAGGCTGAGGCAGGAGGGTCAACAGTTTAAGTCCAGCCTGGCAGTTGAGAGACTTAGAGAGTCCCTGTCTCTTAAAAAGTAGAAGAAGACCAGGGAACAGCTTAGTAGAAAGGTCCTGGTTTCAACCCTTAGTTCCAAAACAGAACAGAGCAAAACAAAATGAAAAAGTCTCACACACACACACACACACACACACACACACACACACACACACAAATGGCCTTGGGCAGACACACCAAGGTAGCGAACACACACACACACACACACACACACACACACACACAAATGGCCTTGGGCAGACACACCAAGGTGCTCAGGAGTCCAGAGTGAAAAAACAAACCCACATAAGTTTCACCCAGAGGGCAGGTCATTGTCAGGGCCAACAGGTGAGAAGTGCAGTGGGGAAGAAGCCCGTCAGAGCTCCAGAGTTAGCTCCTCAATGACAAACCATGGGGCATTAAAACTAATCAGCTGTGCGATGGTTTTTATTATATAAGCCAATAAAACGAGAAAATTACATTTTCACTGTTAACTGTTAGGCTGAGGTTTTTGAACCTTATATTTTATAGTCTCCTGGTTCTTGAAGATTTTTTCTTTTAAAAGACATTCTTTCTTAATGAACTCAGTCACTCTCAAACATTCTGCACTGTGGGGCTCAAACTTCCTTGCAGGTCAGCATGACTGGGGCTCTGTGTCTGTCAGTCCCTCACCCACCCATATTTAGTGAGCACTTGCTAGAAGCCAGTGTCTGGCATGCCACAAACAGGATTATTATCCCCAAATGTGCATGCAGTAGGTAGGATGACTGCCGTAGTCTTTCACTGGCCTGCACTCTTTACCGTGTGGCTGTGCTGTAGAGCAGTCATTGCTCAGGTTCCTGAATTACTGACATTTTTGCGCTGCTCTGCGACTTGCTAGTACCATCAGAATGGACTAGAAAGTGGATTGTGAGATCATTGCTGTGGTGAATTTCTACTTGTCCTTTGCAGTTTTTTGTTGTTTTTTTGGATCAAACTCAGGACCTTGCGCTTGCAAGGCAGATGGCAGAACCACTGAGCTAAATCCCCAGCCACCTTTGCAGGGTTTTTTGTTTTGTTTTGTTGTGTGTGTTTTTTGTTTTGGGTTACCGGGGATTGAACTCAGATCCTTGTGCTTGCAAGGCAGGCAGCAGAACCACTGAGCTAAATCCCCGGCCCCCCTGCAGGGCTTTTGTCCTTCATCTGAACAGCGCGTGCTCAGCTCACCTGGTCTTGGGATGAGAAGCCGAAGTGGGCCTGACCCCAATCCACGTCGGGAGCCTAAGCCAGAGCCCCAGCCATCCTGTTTTGCTAGCCATTGCCCTTTGAGGTTGGCATGCAGCTTTATCGCAACAACAACCACCACAAACCTACCCAATTTAGCTGTACCCTGACGTATGTGGAGAATCTTAGCTATTTAAGTCTGAAAGAAACTCATCATAAGGGCTGTCACTCACCGAGGGCCTCCTGAACGCCAGGCTCTGTACTGGGTGACCGATAATTCAGCCTCATTTCCAATTGAGGAAATGGAAGCTCCGAGAGGCCAGTAGCCGGCCTAGGTCACTCAGATCATTAGTGGTAGAATTTAACTCGAGTCTGGCTGGGTCCACAGCCCCACTCATCCGTGCTGCCCTCACCCCTGGAGCTGGCCAGCCCTGTCTGCCTCAGGCCTCCATGACTGTGACCCTTCTTCCAAGATCTTTGCCAAGGTTCCCATCAGCCTGCCTGGGAGTTCTTTAATTAAATGAAGAGGAGCTCCTCTCTCCCCCAAAAGGGTGCTCTGTCTCTGAGAAGTTCTGGGCATTGCGAATTCTTCTTTCTATTGAGCCAGCCCTGTCCCTGGGAAGCACCTGTCCCTTGGTCCTGATTTTCCTCCCTTGCTTGGGTAGGAAGATCACAAGCTGCCTTCCATACCCCTTCACTTCACAGATTGCAAGACAGATTTACGAGGACCCCAGGTGCCTGGTTTCATATGTTCCCCCCTCGGTTTTGTGTCTTGGAAATTTGGCCCAGTTTTGCAGCAGTGTTGAGGAGTAGGCAGTAATTGGGGTAAGAGGGCCTGGCCCTTGTGTTGGAGGAATCCATTCATGGACTCGTGGGCCCATGTGTGACCGCAGAGTGGCCTTGTTATAAAGACCAGCTGGGTCCCCCACGCGATGCCCTCGCTCTAGTGTGATACAGCAGGGAGGCTCTCGCGAGAAGCCAAGCCCATGTTGGCACCTTGCTCTGGGACTCTCCAGCCCGCACAGCCCTGGGTGAGTGAACTTCCGTTTATAAATCACGCGGTATCATGTGTTATAGCAACAGAAAAGGGGTGAAGACACCATCTTTCTCTGACTGTCCTTAAGAAAACACATCTTACTGTGAAATATTATGTGCAGAAAAATGCATTCAAGTATGACAGCAAAATTTCCTAAATAATTCTGAAGGGAGTCCCACAGAACCCTTCCCAGGCCAGGAGTTGAAACCTCATCATCACCCAACGAGCCTGTCTGCCCTTCTGGGTGTCTCTGCCCCTCATTCAGCTATGACCACCATCCTGAGAGTGTCAAGCATAATTTCCTGGCTTTCCTATGGTTTAATCACTTCCACATCTACACATAGGCACCACAGTCTGGTTTTACCTGTCAGGGAGTTCATGTAAATGCAGTCATGCTGTGGTGGTCTTTTGTACCTTTAAAATATTCATATTTTGTTTAAGATCCACGTTATCGCTTGGAGTTGATTTAATTTCTCTTCCTTGCTGCGAAGTAGTGTACCGCATGAATACATTACAGTTTCGTGTCTGTTCTGGTGCTGGGGACCTATGTGTGTCCCTTTGGGTTGTGATACAGGGTGCTGCTATGAATATTCTGACTGTGGACTTCACAAGACCTGGGGATCTTCAATGTTCTTAATTTCAGTGCGCCTTTGAAAGTGACAGAAGCTGGGTCATACCCCCGGCCGCCAGTGCCCCACGGGCTCCCTACCTCATAGCTCCTTATCCTGGCCGTTTGCTCTCTAAGCGGCCTCCACACATTCCCGTGAGATGCCCCGTGAGATGTCACGGTGCACACACGAGCCTGGATACACGCTTACCGAACATGCGTGGGTTCTATGTGGAGATGAGACGCCTCCCCTGTGCTCCGATAGACCTCAGGCCCCCATTCATCGCCGACCTACTCTGTCCTGGTAGGAATGTCTGAGAAATAAAAGTCAGCTGGCTGCTGACCACACCCGTGATTCCGGCTACTCAGCGGGAGGCTGAGGCAAGAGGGTTGTAAGTATGAGGCCAACCCGGCAACTTAGTGAGGCCATGTCTCAAAATAAAGTAAAATGGATCGAGGGGTAGCTCAGTAGAGAGCTCTTGCCCAGAGTGCACGAGGCCCCAGCCCCGTCCGAGCTTCAGCACTGTAAACTAAGGCAACAAAAGCAAGTCCGCCTGAGGTGTTCCCCATGAGACCATGTCTCACTCTCACTCCCCGGCAGGACTAGGACGCCTCATGGCTGTGGCTGTCCTCATCTCCTGAGCCCAGACTCCGCTGTCTGCCTCGCTCTGGCCCCTGGCAGCTCGGCAGTCTCCAAGCAGAGACCCGGCGTGCACACATGTGGTCCAGCTTGTGCTCTTTTGCTTCTGCTGGGCCCAGGAAGGGCACGAAGGCCAAACGGCAGGACAACCCCAGCCAAGCCCAGGGACACTCACAATGCCCAGCTGCCGCTGAGGATCTGCGACTACGGGTGCACCATCTCCAGCATCCTTGTCACTGTTGTCCTGGCCATAACAGCCACTGCTTATCAAGCAAGTCCCGTGTGCCAAACGCTGCACCAAGAACTTCACATACAGCATTCTGGGGAGTCCCCAGCCATCCCTCTGCAGAGTCAGTCACACTGTCTCCTCTTCGCAGCTGGACTCTGAGGCTCGGAGAGGCTGTGGGACTTCCCCCCGTGCCACCCCAGCCGACTCAGGCTGGCCTTCAGCCTTTGCCCTGATGGTACAGTCGGGCGAGGAAGCCGCCCCTTGAGTTCACGGGGATGAAATGAGAGCCTCTGCGGTAGGTGGGTCTGCTTCTGACCACTGAGGTGTCCTGCAGCGAACCATCGGGTCACCCAAGGCTGCCTTCTCTCCTCTCTAAAGTGGGAGAGAAAATACTTCCTCAGGACTTGTGCTTGCCATTTTTCCACTAGTGACAAGTTACTCGAGGGGCTGAAATGCGCCAGAGATGAAGTCCTCCCCAGATGGCTGCGCGTGTCATTTTTCTTGTTGCGATTACATGGTGACCAGGCCAAGAGGCAGAGGTCCCCGAACCAGCAGGACAGGTCTGCTCAGTGCTCCTGCACTTAGAGGATGGGAGCAAGGGGACCGAGAGGGACATCTGGGGACATGGGGATGAAGGAGAAGGACAAGCGTCCCTCGGATCTCCAGACTGGCCTCCAGGCTGGCTCACCCCGCACAGGGTGAACCCCAGAGGCCCTCAAGACGGCTGGGGGTACTGCTGAGGTTCAAGGGGACCCAGCTGCATCCCTTTCAGGCGGCCAGTGTCCCACAGGCCCAAGTGTGGAGACGTTTTGGGGGGTGGGGTAATCCCACACTGCCTGCGTACTACAGAACAGCCAGAGGCGGGGCTGTGCCCTGAGCTCCGGCTTCCGCTCGCTTGAGCTGGGCAGAGCTCTTTCATTTCTCCCCAGCACACATCTGGAAGCTGCTCTCGCTCCTTGGCACTTGAGGCTTGCTTTGTTTAGCTGAATAAAGAAGCTTGTTTCTGGAGAAAACCCCTTGGTGAGCGTCAGGGAAAATACCTGTTTCCTTGAGGAGATTTTCCTCAAACCTGTCAGGTGGCTGTGTTTGCATCCAGAATCCCGTCGGACCCGCAGGCCCCTCTGCGGTCCACGTTGGCTGAAGCTGTTGTTTGGTGACTGTCCACGCCCCCAGGGGTCGGAAGGAAAGGTGAGCCCTGCTTCCGGCAGCCCCAGGGCACTTGGCAACTGGTCTCCATCATTCTGTTTCCTCACAGGTGACTTGAATCCAGGGCTTAGCACTGGGGAGGGGAGTGGGGGCATCGGTGCCACGCAGAGCCAGCAGGTAGCAGGCACCTGGGGCCCAGAGGGTCTCAGACAGGTCTCGCATCTGGGCATCATCTGGCCCAAGGGCATCTGCCTGGGGTCAAGGTCAAGGTTCTCAACCCTCAGTAAAGACATGCACGGTGTCCTCGGCATCCACAGGGACCTCCAACAGCCTCCCCAAATCTGTGGGTGCTCAAGCCCCGTATAAAATGGGGCAGCATTAGCATAGAACAGACAAAATCCTCCCTCACACTTTTAATCGTCTCTAGATATTTACAATACCTAATACACTGTAAATGCTCTGTAAATAGTTGTTGTACTGCACCGTTAAGGGAGTAGAGGCAACGAAAACATTTCTACGTGCTCAACACAGATTTAACTTTTTTAAAAAAATATTTTCCTTCCAGAGTCGGCTGGTTGAGCACCCTGGGTAGGAGAATCCCACTGTGAGCCACCCTGTGTCAGCTCTGATCTCTCGGCCGCCTCCCACCCTCAGGCCCTGTGTCAACCCTTTCCCCTCCCCGCGGTCCTCCCACCTCTGGGCCTTTGCCTGGTGGTGCCCTCCCGGATGTCCTTCTCCCTCTGTTGGTTTGGTTTTCTAAGGCTCAAGGCTGAGGCCTGTCTGCATCCCTGGCGACAGGGCAGGGTCACTGCAGGACAGAAAGGCCAGTGGGCTGGCGTGGCCCACAAAGCACCTGCTTCCAGTTTGCTGGGTTCAGGAAAACTGGAAACCAGTGCCCGCTGGCACTGCAGGAGTCCCTGGGGTGATCTGGCCACTTGGGGATTCGAGACAGCTCTACCGCCCAGGCAGAGAATCCTATTGTCCTGTCTTCCTCCTCTGGGGCCTAAGCATCATTGCTGGACAGGGCCTCCTCGTGTGTCCTCAGAGGTCACAGGCTTTGCTTAGACTTGGGTGCTAACCCCAATCCCGCCCGATAGGACAAGGCCAGCAGGGTCTGTGTGCTGACTGCAAAAGCCAAAGGACACTGCAGGGTCCTTGCTCAGGGCACTTTTCCTCATGGGACAGTGGCCGGGCAGGCTCCAGTGACTCCCGGTCCCTCTCCAGTGCCACAGGCCGTTCAGAGAGGAAGGCAGGCTCTCGGGAAGGGGTCTCTCTTGGTGACAGGAAAACATCTGGCATCACCAAGGACCGAGGGCAAGACAGCGGGAAGGATCCTAACCACATAAGTGTGGGTCCCCATGGCATTTCGGGTACCTGAGGAGCAGCACCTTCCTTTCAAGTCCTGGCTTCGGGCTTCTGTAGGCAAGGTCTTGCTGTGTGGAGGGCCCTGGTGCCCTAGAAACAGAGTAACCACAATGCAGCCCTCCCTTCCACGCTGTGGCATGTCTCGGCCCATTTCATCATCTCGCAGCCCGATGGAGTCGGTCCCGGGCTCGACTCTGGCAGGTGTGGCCCTGGGCCCAGGTTGGTGAGGTGCTTGCTCTGGGACATGGAAGCACCAGGTCTCCAGCCCAGTTGACCTCTGTCCCAGTGTCCAACCCGTGGGTCACAGCAACCTGAATTCTGCACCTGCCACTTCTCTAGCTCTCTGAAAGCTTCAGCTTGTCCCCAGGCCATGGAAGAGACGTTCCATCCTGACTGCCTGGTGGCGTACAGAAGGAAACCTTGCTCTCGTAAGCAGGAACAGAAGCTCGGTTGACCCGAGGGCTCTCTGGTCACCCCCAGAGCCCTCAGGTCTTAGCACAACCTGTCCACAGCTCACTGGCCCTGGATGGGAATTGGCCTTTACTGTTCTTGTTGGAAGTACCTCTATTCTTTGTTCTTCCTCTGGGTTTTTCTCTGGGTTTTGAGCTTACCCCACCACCTGCCTCGTTGAGATGCCTCTAGCACACCGCTGGGATCTATGTGGTCATCATCCACGCAGGTTAAGTATGACTGTTAGCACCCCAGATACTGGTGAGGATTTCCTTCCCTAACACTGGCTGTTGACCTCACTCTAGGTGGCCCTCCAGGTGCCTGCACACTGACTGCTGCAGGCTGGGTGCGTACATCTGTGAGCAGAGCTGGTGACCTGTGTACATTGCTCTTCACCGAGATGGATGCGTGTGCCAGCCAAAGGCTTGGTGCTCCATTGTTTAAGCTCTTCTGATCCTTGCCGGCTTCTGTAGGTCCCGTGCATGGCATGGAAAAGGAAACTGGAGCCCTGAAAGAATGAAAGACCCTCCCGAGGTGGCAAGGCTGATGCTGCTGGCTGTCTGACCCCAGAGGAGGTCCGCTCCCTTCCCTGGACACTGCATGAGCCACCTCCTCGGAGAGGGCCAGTTGTCCCTTGCCTGGTGATCCAGAGTGGGGCTGGATTTTGTTGCAATCAGACTTCTGCATTGAGAGGGCTCAGAGCAAAGCCATCAAGCACCCCGGTGACAGAGCAGGACTTTACCTCGGTGTTGCTGCTCTTCTGTGGGAGTCCCTCGGGTGACAGCTTGATGCAGCCTAGGAACAGTAGTGACAGTGACACAGGCCCATATCCAGCGTGTCTTTACTCAGTACCCAGCACGGTGCCACTCCCTTCCCACGCAGTAGGTGTATGAGGAGAGGGCTCATCCCAAGTGATGGTGGACACAGGACCTAGCCTCAAGGGTGCAAGAGACAGAGGGCCTCCCTGCCGCTCCCGAAGCCCAGATATTCCTCCTCCATCAGGTCCGCGCAGGCCAGCCCAGCCCTGTGTCCATCTTCCCTTGGCCAAATGACATAAGATTTTTGCTTTGTTGCAGAAGGGGTGTGGTAAAAACCACCCTCAACAACCAACAAGAAATAATTAGCGCACATTGTGTCATTAAACACTAGACTTTAATTAAATCGCATGGAGATAAATACCTCTAACGACTGGAAATCGGGTGGCCGTAGACAGCAAAGCACTCAGCATAATGGAGTAATAGACTCCACAAATAGCGTCAAGTCAGGGATTCTGACTTGATTAAGAATCTGACTAAATTGGGTTGTCACCTCACAGGCTGCACCTACTACCTGAAAATTGCTCATTATCTTCCCCATTTGATCTTCGTGGAGCTAACAAGCCTTTGTGGAAATCGCTCCCATGATCAAAGGACTCATTTATTTGGAATTCTTTCCCGCATTGGGGTCCTCATCACCGCCTCTGCTTCCTTCCTGTCTTACTTGTAATGAATCATCACCTGGCAGCAGCCAGTGGTGGTGCCGCCAGAGGTGACCTCTGCGATTTCCGAGATGACCGTCCCTCCGAGGCACCAGCTCTACCCGGCAGTGCGACGTCTCGCTTTGCCTTCTCTTCTTCCCAGCAGTCAGCCACGGAGCCCGGCCCCAGACATCTCTGGGCATCTGCTCTGTTACCTGCAGCCTCGGCCAGCACAAGGCTGTGTCAGCAGAGGGTACAAATGTCCAACCCCTCTGTCATCTCTCTCTCTCTCTCTCTTGCCTCGTTGGCCAGAGGGGTACTGCAGTGCAGAGCTGGCTGAAACATCAGTTTGGGCTTGAGTTTCCCTTCAGAAGATGGCCAGGACCTCCCTCGACTCCCTTGTGTTCTGTACCGTGATTGCAGCCCTGTCTCCCCTTCCCAGCTGAGTATTTGCACAACTCAAGTCTCCAGGAACCGCCTCAGTCCCTAACCAGCTCTTCCTGGGCCGCTTGACTTTCACTCACTGTGTGTGTTCCCATCCTTAGTGATACCCTTCCTTCTGAGCTCAGCTTTTCAGCATTTCCACAGCTGAGAACCTCAGGCCGAGACCTCATTTGTTGGCCTGCACCTCAGAATGTCAGGCTCTGTAGCGGGCTCTGGGGCAGACAGAGAGCAAGTGCTGGCTCTGCCGTTGTGTTACGACGACAGTGTGTTAAACCGAGAGGGTGAAGTACGTGGGGTCCCAGGGCTGGGTGCCAGAGTGTTAGGGACCCGGGGCAAAGCAACGAGGGGATGTGGCCTTGGGTGGGGAGAGGCTGGGGGGCACTTCTTAGAGAAGAAGGAGAGGTGGGATTCGCCAGGCAGTGGGCAGAGGAAAGGGTTCCCAAGGTCATGCGTGGAGTTGGAAGTGTCTTGTGTGACCTCTGTGTGACTATGCCCGACACCTGGACTTCTTATACCCCAGCCTCCTGTGTGAAATGGGGCAGTGGCGAGGAGTCAGTAAGCGAATGCATGTGGGTGCCTGGGCAGTGTCCAGCGTGCTCTAGCTCAGTGAATACTATTGTGACTCTCGTCACAATTCACGCATTCGTTTCTTTCAGGGAATATTTACTGAGTGCCAGGGGTGTGATGTGCATTTTTGGGGGTTGACTGCCTGCCTTCAAGGATCCTCCACAGGGGCGTGAATCTCAACAAGACAAGTTCACACTGCCATAGGGCTCAGAAGAAACTCAACAGGCTGGTGCGACACAAGGCCGCTAGCGTAGGGTGAACCTGTCTGAAGAGCACAACTTAAAGGTGAACTTTGCAATATGGAAAGGGGCTGAGGAAAGAGATTCTGGGCCGTGAAAGCAGCAGATGCAAAGGTCCTGAGGTAAGAAGTAGCTCAGTGTGTCCGAAGAAGAGAAAGAAAATGATCGTGGTTAGAGTGGCCTGGCCTTCTATCAAGCTCTCCAGGTGATTTGGGACTTTCGGGAGATGTGGAAAAAAGAAGCCCAGAGAGCTTTCTAGATTGTCCTAAGAGAGGTCAAAAAACCACAGAGGTAGTAGTACAGTTATAACTGGGGCATTGCCAGAGCTGCAGGTATGGGGGGAAGGTGTGCGCATGCGTGGGAGGTGGGGGCGCGGACGGGACACTGGCAGGCATCTGCCTAGGTTGCAAGTTCCTCTTAAGGGAAACAGCTCCACCCACAGATGGGTCCTGCCTGGGCTCTGCCTAGAGCAAGATCGGCAGCTTCCTATGCCTCATTACCTGTCCCTTCTTCTAGCAATGTCTGGATCCGGGACCACCGACTCACACACGGGCCGGCAAGCCTACTGGCGCCTGCCCTGGTAGCAGAGTCCCAGTTTACACAATTTAAATAAACACTTAGGAAATTAATTGCTTAGGGTTGCATTTTACAAACCAATGCGTAAATGAAGGATACTACCCATATCTTCCTTTGGAATCCCAAATGTCCACTTTCCTCATTGGACCCCCTGATCAGCTCTCACTCAGCCTCTGGCTGTAGTGATCAGAGCCTCCGGGCAAGCTATTCATTCTTCTCTTCATTCTCCTCTGTCTCTCCTTTGCCTGCTCAGTATCTCCTCTGCGCCAGGCTGTCTCTGGGAAGCAGCAGCGTTGTCTTGTGGGTAACCACACATCAAACAGCAATGAGGGGAGGACCTGGATTCGTGTTGATTTTCGCTTCTCTTAATGTGAAGCAGGATTGCCTGCAGTTCAGATTTTGCTAGTTTATCTCACACGGCCAAAGCCCCGGTTATCTCTGCTTCACTACGTCTTGAGATTGGCTTGGAACTTGAACATATTTCTCCGAAGCCATTAAAAGTGGTTTAATTGGCTGTGCAGGGATGTCCACTGTCCTCTCCAAACGGATCGTCCCACTATGTCTCACCCAAGAACTGGGAGGCCAGAAGCCCTCGCTCTGGGAGACCCACTCCCCCAGCTGTATTTATCTTGCTCTAGGCCCCCAAAGTATCAGGCTCTGAGGAGTGGATCCAGTCTGTTCACAGCCACACACCCAAATCCTCCCTCAGTCACCCTGCTGTAGCAAAACCGCAGTGCTGCATTTTGGGGTGACCCAGCCGGCAGAGGCCAAGGCACCGGCTCTGTAAACATCCAAGCCCTGTTTTGTTAACAGGGGGGGCCGCCCTAGGGAGGACTTCGGGAAGAAAGACACAGGCACCAGGGGCCAAGTAAGAGAGCAGGGATGAAGACCTGGGAGTCAGAGTGGTCGGAAGCCCTGCCGGTGCCAGATACAGGCACTTCCGGGTCTCAGCAGCACGACCCTGAGCAAGCCACACAGCCTCTCTGTCTAGCTCACAGGCTCTCTGACAGGAAGTGAGGGTGCACACACGATCACACACCAGAGCCAGCGGGGCAAGGGTGCCCTTGGTGTTTACTGTCACAGCCCCCTTCCCTGTGACCCCTTGATGTACCCTGCTGGTGTTTGTCACACCCATACAGCTGTACATATTTTGCAAAGGTAAACAGAGAGGGTAATAGAGCTGCATCTGAGAATCAGAAATAGAATTGGGGGCACTGCTGGATACTCTCTTAAGGTCATTTCCGGAGCTTAGCAAGGTGCTTGGTACATAATGGATATTTGGTCAGGTGTGGTGGCACATCCCTGTAATCCCAACACTCAGGAGGCTGAGGCAGGAGGATCGCTGTGAGTTCAAGGCCAGCCTGGGCTACATAGGGAGTTTAAAGCCAGCCTGGACTATACAGCGAGACCTTGACTCAAACAAAACAAAACCAAGGATATCTGGATATCAAATAATGGGTATTTGATATATACTTGTTGGATAACCAAATGCACGAGTCTGATTTGTGTAGATACGAGAAAAGAGGACGTGAGTATGTGAAAGAATGACAGGCGTATGTGTTTTCATGTGGCTAGAATAGAAACTCAAGAGGCAACAGCACGGTTACCACAAATTACAGATGACAAAATTAAACACATTAAAATGCTGATTAAAATACCAGAAAGTATATTTTTCCTACTCCCCCCGCCACATTAGGGTTACTAGATAAAAACACAGGATGCGAGTTACCTTGGAATTCCAGATTTTAAAAATAAACAACTTTATAGTATAAATATGCACCAAACATCGCATGATTGAGTATTACATGAGATACGCTGATGTTAAAAATTATTCATCCTGTCTTCGTATGCTAACTTTGCCACTCAACTATTCTAGACAACTCCTGGAACTCTACTTGTTTAAAGTGCCACTTAAAGATTCTCAGAAATTTTTTGTTTAAATTGCCTCTGGGATAAAGCAAAACCTTTTAACCTGGCCTTTGACCCACAACCCGCCCCTCCCCACAGCTCCTCTGAGCAGAGAGCAGGCTCAGCCCCTCCTGGCACAACTCCCGAGCTTTTCTGCCCAGCCGGGAACCTTTAAACACTTGTAACTGTCTGGGGGTGGATGGTCAGTGGCTCTGGTCTCTTTGTACTTCAGGTTAACCACCCTGCCTCCCACAGAGTTGAGTATGGCCTCCTTACCCTGAGGCCTTGGAGAGTCCTGAATCCTGCTGACACTGTATTTTTTCCTGTGGACAGGCTAGTAAGTGAGTACCGGGTGGGTAACATATACAGCATGGACAAGATGGAGAGAGATGAGTCACGTCCTATGCAGATGAGGTGAGACAGTGAGAGATTTCAGCTACTCTGGACAGCAAACCACTAAAACTGCAATTGCCTTTTCCCCTACCCTGGAGCAACCATGCAGCTAATCAGAGACAAAGCCCTCTGCCCCCAGAATCAGCCACGACCCATAACTCACCACAGGCTGTGGAGAGCTGGGGCAGGTGTCACCTTCATGCCACGCAGGGACTGCGGCGGTTTGGGGAACATTCCCTTCCCCCCCGGGGTTCCATTCACCCCTTTCAGGGCTCCCACTTTGCTTAGCCAGAACAGTCCCCGCAGGCTTTGGGGGTTCACAAAACATGAGGTGAAATACACATGGAGGGGCAGGCCTTGGAGAGGCGGAGAAGGGAGCTGGGGAGAAGGCTGGGTTCCTCTGCATCCTGGGGACCGTCCCCTGACTGTCACCCCAAACCGGGAGCCACGCATCCTACCTGTCAGGATGGTGCTGAGAACACACAGAGACGGCCCTGGCGAGCACGTCCAGGCACAGTCTGTCCTCAGTAACACTGTCCAGCCCAGAGTCCCTGGCCTGGCCTGCCTCCCACCCCAGCACAGCTTTGAGCTGAAGCTGTCATCTGGGCTTGGCTAAAGCAGAAACCAAGACCGGGCATGTGAGCTCATCCTGGGGACATTTTAGGGCCTGATGCCCAAAACTGGCCTGTCCATCCCTGCCCTGGGGACTTAAGGTGACAGCCAGCAACCCCACCCAAAGGTGCCTCCTCCAAAACTGGCCGATGGCTCACCACATTTTTCCCATCAGGCCATGGGATCCTCCCACCAGCCCCAGGACTGGGCCATGACTCGCCTCATTTTGAAAATGACCTGGACACCTGAAGTCACCCAGTGCTGGGCTGTCTGAACCCAGGGCGTGGAATCTTAACTGCTGGTCCCATGAGAGACTAGAGGTGAGCTTCAGCTCCAAGTGGGGTCTCTGCCGCAGGCTGGGAACATCCATTTTTCCATGCCTTTTCATCTGGGCATAGCCAGCCCGCCCACCACACGCCATGCCCACTGGAGATACTCAGCTACGTGGCCAAGCAGCCCTTTGTACCCACTCTTGGAAGCAAGCGTCCCCTCTCTCTCCACCTTGCAGCTGCACTCTTTTTCCTGGGTACTTTTCCCTTTATTCCTTCTCTGTGGCTCCGGCTCTCTCTCCCTGGAAATACAGTTTGCTGATATTGAAAGGAAACACACAGTCCCTAAACACGTTTCATATCGTCTCTGAAGGTGAATGGCCTCAAGCTGCTGCACTGATAAGCACGAGCCCGCGTGCACAGCCTTGTTGCGGAACCCACTGCTGGGGCACAGGAGACCCCTGAGCAGGGGAGGGTACAGGTCCTGAAGGGAGAGGCTGCGCTGTTTTCTGGACCCAGTGGAGAGAAGAGGAAGCAGGGCAGGGACAGGAGGAGGGAAGCGGCCTTTACCCCCAGCCCTCTGGGGCGCTCAGAGAGAGAGTTTGACCTCTCAGAGGCTGGGTGATTGGAGTTCCCTTCCAAGACAAGGAGGGAGACGGGTGTTCTGTGTGGTTGCACCCTCTCTGTGCCCAGAACGGGATCAAGCCGGGAGACTATTGAGATTCTGTGTCCTGGGGGCCTGCGGCGGAGGGGCAGGACAGAGCCCTGACCCAGCAGCACCTCCCTACCTTCCTGCCTGGATGGGACCTCACCAAGAGGGCCGCGGCGACCTGTCAGTGCTGTGGGAGAAGCCCAGGTCCTGCAAGTCGGCAGGGAGGAAGCTGCCGGCCAGAGGTGCCTGGTCTGGAAGAGGAGGGGAAGCCTCCCTCCACTGAGCTCCCGGTCTGTGAGGCAGAAAGTCCTGACCTGAGGTTGCCGGGTCTGATGGAAGGAACTCGGGTCTGACGGGTGGTGGAGGAAGAGCCTCTGACTTCCCAGGGCCCAGGAGCCCCTAGGCGATGCAGAACACCTGGGAGCTTTTCAATGGGCTGGGGAAGGAGGGCGCCCAGAAACAGGAACCAACGGTCCAGGCAAGCCCCGCCCCTTCCCAACTCCCATCCATCCACCCACCCTGGAACTGCTGACTCCCCGGCCTGCTGTGGAGGGGCCGCTAGGTGGAGAGAGGCGCTGGTTCTGCTCCCCATTCCTCCAGCACCCGACCTCCGAGGTGGCCTCCAGGCTTGAACCCCCGTCAGGTCTCAGCCTCTGGCTGCCTCTGAACCTCTCTGCAAGAGGGGCTCTCCTCGTGCACCCATCTCCCCATTGCCCTGGCCTCCCCGCACGTCTCCGTGCACAGGGCTGCCTCCTCTCCTCACCTAGAGCTCAGGGCTCCTGACTTTCCAGCTTCCTGTTTCAGCTCCTCTCACTGTGCCTGGCCCATGTTCATGGTGCCCTGATTACATACATGTTACATACGTGCTCTGGTGCCGGGTCTGTGTGTTCCTTCATTCATACATGAGACTGAGGCTTAGGAGTCCCGCAATTCATTCCCCCGCTGTCTGGGAGTCTTGCTGTCCCTCGGGTCCCCGTGCTCCCGCGGGAAGTCCTGATTCCCCACTCCCATCCCACAGCCTTACGGCCATCCCTCGCATTTGGGCAGAACTGAGCACAGTGGTATTTAGTCGAGGATTTCCAGGCTGGTCACTCTCTCCCTACTCCGTCAGCTCTGGAGGGAAGGAGGTGAATCTCTGTTGCCCTGAAGCCCTGCCAGGCAGTCCTGGCTTAGTGAGGACCCCGGTGACTGAGGGGTGTGGCCTGCTGAGTCTGTGGCCTGGAGCTCTGGGGCCTTCTGTTGTCTCAGAGGGAAGTGGGTGCTGTAAGAACAGCCCCCCCTCCACAAGTGCACTCGAGATGCCTTCTGCTCTTAGAAAATGCTTTTAAAGCGCTTCTTTCATTCCCCAGATTAAAACATTACATCGCCTCATAACGATCAGAGTGGGGCCAGTTAGGAAGCTGGCTGATGCGTGCTGATGACAATGCGGGAGTGCTGGAGTCTGGAGGAGACCTGGCAGTATTTGGAGAATTAAAACACACGTAGGACACCCTCTAACCCCGCCCCCACCCCGGGGGACCCCTCGTGCGTCCCGGGGGTCAGCCGTCAGCGGGGGAAAGGAGGCAGCTCGGTGCCCATCAGAAGCCTAGCAAGAGTCTCTCTGGAAACCACCGCAGCACTCAGAGGCATCTCAAATGAGATTTATGCACAGCGACGCAGGTAGATCTAAAAACACAGTGTTAAGTGAAAGAATTAAGCAGCAGAATGAGATCTATAGCCCAATACAATTTATGTAAATTAAAACACATTCACACGATAAACACCATATATTTTACAGGAAGCATCCATATCTAAGGACATATATTAGGGATGTGAGCGTGGGCGCACAGGATCAGGGATACGGGAGAAAATCGAACACAGTGAGACCAGAGTGAGGCTGTGCACGAACACGAAGGTAAGAGTGTAGGTTGGACTCGAGCTGCACAGCTCCTTTCAAGGTGAAGGTGACCAAGCAACTAACGAGTCTTCCTCCTCCGCTTCCTCTCGTGGACCCTGTAAGAGTCCAGAACACAGCAGGTTGGAACAAGGTTTCTTGGCCTTGGTACCATGGACATTTTGGGCACAGCAGCTGTTGTGGGGCTGTTGTGTGTGTGTCACAGGAAGTGTGGCAGCACCTCTGGTCTCTGCCCACCAGATGCCCATGGCCCACACCGAGTCCTGACAACCAAAACGTCTCCAGACCTTGGGAAGTGTGCCCCGGGGAACAGTTACCCCTGGTTGAGAACCACTGGGTTGGCATAAAAGCCCGGAAGACGCTCCGACCCTCCCAGGTACAGAATCCTGTGCACAGAGCAGCCGGCCCCGAGGCATAGGCCAGGCTTGGGCTGCGTCACCGGTGTCCCTCGCTCACCTGTGTAGATTGAGGCTCTGTGGAGATCCCGGTTACAGTCTGCCACTGCGGCTGCCTCGGGCTTACTCCTCATTTTACCAGCAGCTGGATTTGCATAGGCCATTTGCATCTGAGATTACCCATGATTCTTGGGGAGACACCATCTAAGGCAAACGATGGCAAAACATATATATAATTCCATTTAGCTTGCAAAGCAGGAGGGAGGAAAGGGGCGAGGGCTTCAGGAAGAACGGCATTTCAGGGCCTTGCACACTTGGGGAACTGGAGGTGAACGGCTCCTAGTCACTGGACAGAGCAGACTGCTGGTCCTGGCATTTGGCGTGTGAATTAATGACTCAAACAGTGAAAGAGGGAGGTCCCTCGGCTCTCATCGGGAGGAGCTGCATTTCCTAGCTGAAGCAGGCGGAAGGGAGGGGAGGGCAGTGCAGAGCCACCTCCAGAACGACGCTCAGCGCCAGCTGTGTGCAAGCCCAGCCACCCACCAGCACGGCACGAGCCTGGGCTGGCAGCAGCCACCAAGCGCCTTCCCCGCCCAGCTCTACTCCGTCACACAGCCCCGCCCCTCCTGAGGGCTGTGGCTCTCCCCTCGTTAGGGGGTGAGGTAGGGAGGGAGGCTCGTTAGTAAGGAGCAGGGAGAGACTCGGAACGAAGTGTGGCAGACTTGAAAACCCGTGCTCTTCAGCCGAGACCCTCAGTGGGCTGTGTGCTGACTTGCCAAGTTAATGAGCCAGGCAAAGAGATGGCTAGTAGGAGCAGGCACCCTTCACCCCACAGCTCAGTAGCTTCCGCTCAGCCCAATGGTGAACCTGGGCCAGACTCCAGAGCGTGAAGGCAGAGACACCATGAGCTGTGACCTAAAGGCCGGGCGAGAGGTGCATAGTAAAGTGAGCCAGGCTTAGCTGGCAGCACCCCCGCACTCCTCTCACTGAGCCCTGGGCATTCAAGGCGGACCGTGCCACCCGCTTGCTGCCCCCATGCTGTGTGATCTCCCCTTTACTAGACCACAGTCTTGGGGGCAAGCATCATGACTGGCTCGTTTCACTACCCCAGTGCTCAAGAAATCTATGTGCCATAAACTGAGCTAATTTTGGACTGAAGGCAGAAGACTAACCAGTCTACATCTTCCCGCTACCTTCTCCAGAAAATGTCCCGATCTTCCCAGAAGGAAGACTGGGATGCGGTGCTCCCCTGAGCCATGGGGGACAGGTGTGTACCCCTGATCACTCGTCACCTTGCGTGATTGATCTCATTGAGTTTGTTGGACTCTTCAAAGGAAGGGTCACTGTCCAATTGCTTCTGCATTTTCGGATTCTAGAATGTGAGTTTACACACAGGAAACAGAACGTGGATGGATGGATGGATGGGTCTATGGATGAGTGGATGGATGAAAAAATAGGTAGATGCATGAACAGATGGGTGGCTGATGAAAAGAAAGATAAAAACCAGATGGGTTAGATCAGACAGACATATGGTTGGATGGTGGCTTAGTAGTTCAGTGGGTGGGTGGGTGGATGAGTTTGAGTGAATTTATATGGACAGATGTGCGACAGGGCAAGGGTTGGGTCCTTAGATGAGAGAGAGCGGGTCAGGGAGAGGGTGAGCAGTTGGATGGCTGTAAGGCTGACTGGGTGGACTGATGGCTTGGAGGTGAGTGCGTACGGGACGGTGGTGGATGGCTAGGCGGGTCCACGTGGCACACACACTGCACGAATCATGCTCAGCCTCCCTAAGTAAAATAACCCTTTTGAAATCGCACCCTTAAGTACGCCTTTCTTGCCTGCTCTCTTTTACTCTCCAAAGCCGGGGTTGGCAGATGCCAGATGGACGTCTTCCCAGGAAGTTCGGCTCGAGTCCTTACACTCTGCACAGATTTAAGCCTTAGCTCTGGCCTGTTCCTGCTCCTTACCTGCCTGAGGAGGTAGAGGCAGTGATTTGCATATTTATTAAATATCTCTTAGCAGGATACACAAGCCGCATTGCTACATCCCACTCCTGCTGGAGACAAACCTGTGCAATCAGCGCTGCGCCTCCACTCATTAAATAGCTGTTTTGTGGCCCAGGAGGCTAAGAGGGGAGGGAGCACAGGGGAGTGGGGGCGTGAGGGATCCTGCAGAGGAAGAGGCCCTAGAGCCTGGCTGTGCTTATCTCACATGTGTGTGGCAGCAGGGGCTTTCTGTTCAAGGCACAGGAGGGGAGGACTCAGGACATCTTTTCCAGCCCCGCCTCCCCTCCACGTGGGCACCGACTCATAGCCATCCATGAACCACTGCTCACCAAGTAGTTACTTAGTGAGGGGCTTGGCTGTCAGATCGCCTGTCCAGGAATCACAGCGCTTGTGTTCCAATCAGCCCTCCCCTTTGAAAATCTCCCTGAAGAGAGACTCTGAAGCACCCTTGTTTTGTGTTTCTTCTGCAGCTCAGTTTATCTGGAAGTTCTTCCTAAAGTCCGGTCAGAGGCATGATTGCTTTTGCATTGGCCCATTTCAGGTATGTTTTCTTAGATAAAAAAGGAGAAGTGTCTGGGGCCCTGGATACTGGTCTCTGTTCTCTCTGGAAAAGTGTCCTTGGCTAGGCTTTGGGTGTCTTTCCAGGACCAGGACTCCCTGCTGAAAGCCAGGGGAAGCTGCAGGCGGGGTGGGGTGCGGGGACTCAGCGTTCCTTGTTGCCTCTTCTCACAGCGCCTAGATTGGGGTTCAGCCTGCCCTGATGCTGCTTCCTGCCTCACCCCTTACTGAGTGACCTCAGGAAAGTGGCAGACCCTTTCTGAGCTTCCCCGCTGTACAGTGGGGCTGATGGTAGTTTCTGCCTTGCCAGCCGGCTGTGTGCAGACACAAGGAGGATGACCTGGGCCCAGACACTCAGGAAGTGCTGGCTGGTGCTGTCCACAAGTCACAGGAAGTTACATGCGCAAAGTGAGGCTCAGGGCCCACCTGACTTTCCCAGGAGCAGGAGGACTCCTCTCCGCCACCATCCCTCCGTAGTTACAGTCGCATTTACCTGCCGTCGCTGAACTTGTCTGTCCTGTCCAGCTATAAACGCGGCCCGCCAAGTAGTCAGTTGGGAGCCGGTTCAGCTCTCACATCACCTGTCCCGGTGTCACAGTGCTTGTGTTCAGCTGACGCTCTGTTTTCCTTGATAACAGCCAAACGCGTAAGAGCAATGGTAGGAGGGAGGCACCTGGCCTTGGGACGTGGCTGGACAGGTGAACTCTGGTACTGTGTGCCACACTGTGAGGCGCTGAGAAAAAACATGATGTTTCAAGCATCCACGGAGGGTCTTGGAACGCATCCCCCGTGGAAAAGAGGGGATGACCGTGTTCTGTATCGTGCACAGAGCACGGCTCCTCACGGAAGCCCTCCAGGGTGGATATTCCAAACAGCCCCACTTTACAGAGGAAGAAACCGAGCCCCAGGGGAAGGGAAGAAACATGTGAGCTGGGTGCCCTATCCCGAGGATCCCTATCCTGGGAACAGCCTAAGACCCAAGAAGATGGCAAGACCCACAAGCAAGGAGTTTTTCTAGCTCTGTCTGCCCCACCTTGCACTGCCCTAGACTGGCAGGAGCCAGAAGGAAGGACCCAGCAGTGGCCTCATAAACCTTCCCGAAAGCCCTCGTAAACACAAGGTGGCGGGCTCCAAGCCTGCTGCTGCAAAAGGCAAAATCCCTGGTCGTAAAGTAATCGTCATAAAAAGAAGGGAGGAAAAAGCCCATGCAGTCAAACCAGTAACGGCCCGCAGGAGGCGAGGAAAAGGAGGCGGAGCTGTTTGGGTAGGCGGGGAGGGGGCGTGGTCCCAGCTGGCTCATGAGAGGCACAGAGCCCGGGGAGCCTGGGGGACCTTGGTCCAGGCTGGCAGAGGGGAGGGGCGAGCAGGGAGGGGATGGACATCTGGAGGACGGTGGGAACGCTGCTGTGTTGGATCACGGATGCCGTGGCTTGGGCTCTGGGCCCCGCTGCACACCCGAGAGTCCATTTGTCATCTGCACCTGGAGATGGCCACTCGCCTGTCCTGGGAGGAGGCAGTGGGAGGAGCATGCAAGGCAAGACTTGGCTCAGGGGGGTGTGCTGAGGACCCTGTCGTGGCCCAGGCATGGTGGTTGGAACCTGGGGGCAGTGAGGCTCCCAGGCCAGTGGCCAGCAGGGGGCTGTGGGTGGGGACAGTGCGAGCTCAGTGTCTGTGTCAACCTCTTTTGCCCACCTCAGTGCCTGTCCTAGACAGAGCAGCTCCGCACAGGGTCTCCTAACCCGATGGCCCGCCATGCTTTTCCTCTCCTGGCTGTGCTCTGCCCGAGTCACTTCCTGCTCTGCTCACTTCTCTCTGCCCATCTCCCAGGTGCCAGCTTTTTGGTCTCACAGAGTTGCTGACCGTCTCTTGCTGACGTCAGGTTGGGAGCCGACGGTCCTTGCCCCTGTGAGAGGCCGACTCTGCCTGGGTCTGCCCGGCTTTCCCTGTCCCCTCTGGTGGCCCTTTGTATCTTCCGGCAGCCCCAGATGCCTGATCCCTTTTCACAGGTGTCGCGACCAAGGCTCACCCAGCTGGGGTGGCAGGGCTTGTACTGAACTTGCCTCCAAAGCCTATGCTTTTTTTTTGGTAAAAAGTCAGACTGTTTCAAATCTGAAAACAACCCAAGTGCTCATCAACTGATGAATGGATAAAACAGATGTGGTTTCTTTATATAATGGAGTACTATTCAGGCATGATGAATAAACTTCTAGGTAAATAGATGCTTCTTGAAACCGTAGTCTTTTTGTTTTTTTGAGATCATACTTTTTAAGTGAAATAAATTGAAAACATATGTGTAAATATTGCATGGTTCCTCTGGTGAGAGAAACTGAAAATATAAATAGGGACCCAAATATATAATAGATATTGTGAAATAGGAAGAAATTACTCAAAATTATACCAAGCGTGAGATACTTCGTTAATAATGAAAATATTTTATGCAAAAAACAGCATTATTAGGAAATGAGTTTGAGGGATACTTTAGCAATTGACAATATATTCTTTTAAGATTTTGATACACAGTATATTTACCATTGTTACTCTCTAATTATTTTTGTTATGAAAAAATATCTCCTCATAGAACTGTTTTTATATTTTCCTTATTAATATCTACTTGTACTACATTAACATAAAAGTCAGGCTGTCTCGTTAAAGAACCCACTGTTACTTATTTCTGAATGACTCTGTGTCCTGTCCCCCACCGTGTGCCGGGCACAGGTCTGGGTCATTACAGGAGCTGGGGTGGGACAGACCTGAGCTACACTTCTGACCCCGTGCAAGTGCCAGTCATAACACCCCCCAGGAATCACACAGCGTGTAGGGACCTTGTGCGCCTGTGGTTATCTGATTGATCCGGAAGCTGGCACCCTCACGCACACACACACAAACAGCGGATCAATGCGTTTCCAAGCCTGGGACCCTTGCGTTTGGCCACAATCCATCTGCACTGGGACCTCCCGCCAGCCTGGAGTCCCCGCTGTCTCTGCCCGGATTCTCTGCTGCTTTCCCCCCTGGCCTTTTCCTACCCATTGTTCCAGTTGGCTCCTCCAGCCTCGTCTGAGCCCCGGGCTGAGTTAGACGTGCCCTCTCCCCCTGGACGCCCATCGCCCCTTTGACGTCTCTCTCTTTCCCTGTAATTGCCAATTACATGTCTGTCTGGAGTGCTGTGAGGTCCTGGAGGGCAGGGAGGATGTCGGATTTGCCTCACGTCTCTGGCACTTAGAAGGTGCCCCAAAACAGTGTCCAAGTGACAGATAAATGGATAAATAAACACACGGATGACAGGGAAACCAACTGGACAGCCCTCTTCTCCGGCCTTGGTCTGGGCCCCTCCCTGGCCCCTCTTCCCCATCCCCCACTGCCACAGCACAACCTCGTGCATCTGCTGGTCCTTGCAGAGGACACTGCTGGGGTCCTGAGTGTAGAAGGTCAAAACCGAGGCTGCGATCTTGACGTCATGAGGCCCGTGTGATGTAAAATGTGACGCAGTGGAGATTCCTGGAATACCTAGGACTTGCCCTCCTCCGGAGTTGCCTGGATCTTCACACCACTTGTTTTCCCGCAGTGGGGATGGACGACAGATCTATGTCAGCAGCCTGCCTGCATAAATGTACACTCCCCTCGTCCCGAGCGTCCCCTACAATGCTCTTGCCAGGACACAAGCCGACTTGATCCTGAGTTGCCAGACCTCCCCTTTGGGGTCCGACCCTGCCCTCATCTCTGCTGGAGAAGCAATATGTCTTCCTTTGCTCTGGATGCCAGCAGGGAGACTTCTGGTCTTCCACAGTCGCTGTCTCCCAAGAAGCTGGAGTTCAAGCAGGATCCCCAGGGCTGTGTCCAAAGGAGAAGTTCTCAGGGAGATTCTCTGCACTGCAAAGTGTCAGGATGTCTGCGGTCTTTATTTATAGACGCGTTGCTTTTCAACTTTTTCTCACTCCAACATTTCCATGTGTTATTTCTGAAGATAAATGCACATTATGATTTCATAATAGAAATTGCATTTCTCCCTCGTGTCACCTCTGAGCATGTATATACATAAATATGGCACACTGCCTCCAACAGTAATTTAAAAGGCACTTTGAGAACATATTGATCATGACCGGGGAGCAGAGCTGGCATGGTCAGGAGCTCGTGGAATCTGCCTCCTCCCTACCCCAGCCCGCCCTCCTCTTTGTTTGGATTCTGATGCCCGGCAACTTAGGATTTCCATTTATTTGTGTGTATCAGGGTGCTTGTTTGTGGGCATCATAGGCTTTGGTGGGGGTTGAAGGAAATTTTTGTAACTGCGAAGTGTAAATAAGGAACGAGAAAGGCAGCCTCCCGGCCGCAGTGAGGCGTTCTCGGTCTCGCGCCTGGGTGACCGAGGGCCCGCGTGGGAGACTCTGTCCACAGCTGCCCAGGGTCCCCCAGGCTGCAGGTCCCCATTCAGCTCATAGTCACCTTTCCCAAGGACTGAATTCTTGGTCCGATCACGGCGTGCTCCTGGGCTGGGCCAACACCCTCCCTGCTCCATATCCACCTGCCTTTTGGGGACCTCGGGAGCCTTGAAACCCAGTTTTCTCCCTTTGAGCCATTCTCCTTTATTTGTGGAAACTGCTAGAAACCCACCTCTTCTGGGACATTCCCGTGACTACTCAGAGCTATGTCCCAGCATCCCTCTCTCTCCGTGGTACCCTTGACCCTCTCCCAATCTTAGAGATGGTGTCTCTCCAGGCTACTTTTAAGATGGCACTGTCTGCCCAGGACCTGGGAACTCGGTTTGATGGAGGAAACCGAATCGAAATGGATTATGCATCTGCATTGCACCAGGCAGTTTCCCTCAGCCCCTGCAGCAGACCCGAAGGCCAGGGTTTCCCCCACATTGACAGAAAAGAAGCAGCCTCAAACATTTCAAGGGATTTCTCCCACACCCCTCCAGATCTTGAGGCTTTAAGCAGAAGAGTTTCCCAAGGAGCCTCCAAAGACCAGGCCCCTCTGAATGTGTGAAGCCGGTAGTGCTGGCACTGGTCAGTTCTTCAAGATGCCAGTTGTTTCTTCGATTAGGAATAGTTAGGCAGAGTGGCACGCGCCTATAATTCTGGCACTCTGAGAGGCTGAGGCAGGAGGCTGCCAAGTTCAAATTCAGCCTGGGCTACTTAGAAACTCAGTGAAATGCTGTCTCAAAATGAAAAACAAAACAAAACAAAACAAAAAACTTAACGGGTGGGAATGCGGCTCGGTGCAGAGGCTCTAAGTACTGGAAAGCAAACAAGCATAGAACAGTCTCTCAGCTATACACGGACAGTAGTCCTGGCCTGGCCAAATGTCCTGCAGATGTCACTTGGGTCACAGGCCCCAGGCTAGAGCAGCTTGGCTCTGTGACCACCACCTGTTCCCGTCTTTTCTAGTCTTTCTCCAGCCTCCTCCTCTGCCCTTTCCTTCTGAAGTCAGTGTCCCCTGCACTTACCTCGTGCACCCTCCTTTTGTCTCTTTGCCTCCTCCTAGACTCTTTCCCACCCACACCAGCGTCCCTGACCATTTGCTTTCAGCATCTTTCCCACCTCCAGGGCCGCTCAGCTCTCTCTCTGACCACCTGTCCACTGGCCCTTCCTGGCTGCTGTCTCTCAGGCTTCTCCAATGCAGTATGGCAGAGATGGGGCTGAACATCCCCACCTTAGTGAGGGCAATGCTATGCTTTGGATGCTGTTTGTTCCCACAGTTCATGCTGTGCTTTGGATCTTTTTTTTTTTTCCATTGACTTTATTGGTACTTTCTAGGTATGCAGTACAGTGACATTCATCATTGCGATCTTGTACCTTTGCATGACAGATCTTGGTTCTCATTTTGTCCCCATACCCCTGCCCTCCTTTCACCCCACCCCATTTACAAAGGCTTTGTTTCCATTTTTTCATATTTTTTTCTTTTCCCTTATTTCCTTTCCCCTACCCTTCCCACTTTCCCTACACTTTTGGCCCTTTTCTTCCTATTTCACATTTTCAGTTATACGATTTGGATCTCATTTACACTTTTAGTGTTTCACACCACAGAAACTATTTGGTATTTACACATGTATGTCTTATTTATTTCAGTTAGGAGTATGGCATCAATATGCATCCATTTTTCTATGAATAACTAGTTTCTCATTTTTTATGGGTAAGTGGTACTTGATTTTATATAAAAACCACATCTTCTTTATCAAGTATCCAACTGATGGGCAATTGGGCTGTTTCCAAGTTTTAGCTATTACAAACTGTGCCACTATAAACATGGGTGGAGCATATATCACTGTGGTATGATTCTTTTAATTCTTTTGGAAAGTCACCCAGCAGAGGATGGCTGGGTCAGATGGAACCTCTAGTCCTAGTTCTTTGAGGTATCTCCATATTGATTTCCACAGTGGTTGCACCAGTCTGCACTCCCAGTAACAATGGAGAAGGGTTCCTTCCTCCTGCAACCCCACCAACATTTGTTATTGGTTGATTTCTTGATAGAAGCCATTATTTGTGGGGTGAGGTGGATCTCAGTGTTGTTTTCATCTGCATCTCTTGAATGACCAGTGAGGTGGAACATTTTTTCATATATTTATTTGCTGCTTTTACTTCTTTGCCTGAGAAATATCTGTTCATTTAAGATGCCTATTTTTGAATTGGGTCTTTATATTTGGGGGGCTGATTTTTTTTTAGTTCTTTATATATTCTAGATAATCCTTTGTCTGAGGAGCAGCTAGTAAAATTTTTTCCCATGTTGTAGGTTGTCTCTTAGCTCTATTGGTGGTTTCTTTTGCAGAGCAGAAGCTTTTTAATAAGATGAGATCCCAGTTGTTGATTCTTTGTGCTAGTTCCCGTGCTACTGAGAATTTGTTCATAAAGTTTTTTCCTATGCCAATATCTTTGAGAGTTCTGCCTGACTTATCGTCCAGCAAGTTTAGTGTTTCTGTTTTAATATTTAGATCTTTAATCCGCTTGGATTTTAGTTTAGTGCATGATGAAAGTTAAGGGTTTAATTTTAATCTTTGGCAGGTTGAAATCCAGTTTTTCCAATACCATTTATTAAAGAGGCTATCTTTCCTCCACTCCAACTGGATGGTTGGCTCCTTTGGCAAAGATAAGGTAGCTGAGTACAGCTGGAGTTCTCTTTGTATCTTCCAATCTATTCCACTGGTCCTCAGGTCTTTTTCTTTGCCAGTATCATGCTGTTTTTATCACGGTGGCTTTGTAGTATAGTTTCAAGTTGAGGATAGTGATATCCCCAGCCATGTGTCTGATGCCTAGAATTGCTTTTACTATTCTAGGTGTCTTCTGGTTCCAAATGACTTTTTGGATTATTTTCTCCAGTTCTGTGAAATATACTGTTGGGATTTCAATAGGGATTGCATTGAATCTGTATAGCAGTTTTGGTAGTATGGCCATGTTCACTATGTTGATTCTTCCTACCCAGGAGCAGGGGATATCTTTCCATTTTCTTATATCCTCTCCGATCTCTCTTTTCAGAGTACTGTAGTTTTCAGTGTAGAGGTCTTTTGGTTCTTTTGTTAGACTGATTCCTAGATACTTCATTTTTTTGGATGCTATTGTGAAAATGATTGTTTCCCTAATTTCTCTCTCGGTGAGTCTGTTATTTGTGTATAAGAAGGCTATTGATTTTTGAGTGTTGATCTTGTATCCAGCTTCTCTGCTGAAAGTGTCAATTAAGTCTAGAAACCTTTTGGCAGAGTTTTTTTGGTCTTCTATGTAGAGTACCATATCATCAGCAAAACATACAGTGTAACGTCTTCCTTTCCTATCTTTATTGCTTTAATTTCTTTCTCTTGTCTAATTACTGTGACAAATGTTTCCAAAACTATATCGAACAGGAGTGGTGATACTGGGCATCCTTGTCTTGTTGCTGATTTTAATGAGAAGGTTTTCAGTTTTTGACTATTTAGTATGAAGCTGGCTGTTGGTTTTTGGCTATTGTGATCTTCTTGATGGCCCTCTGTATTCTCTTTGCCAGTGTCTTATTTAGGATTTTTGCTCTATGTTCTTTAAGGAGATTGGCCTGTAGTTCTCTTTTTTGGCTGGGTCTTTCTCTGGTTTGGGAATTAAAGTAACACTTGCTTCCAGGAGTGAATTCGCAAGTGTTTCCTCCCTTTCAATCTCACTGAAGAGTTTAAAGCGTTGTGGCAGTAGTTCTTCTCTATGTGTCTCGTAGAATTCAGCAGTGAAGCCATCAGGACCTGGGCTTTTCTTCACTGGTAATCTTTTATTTGCTCTTCAATTTCACTGATTGTAATTGGGGTGGTTAGAATTTTTTAATCTTCTTTGTTCAACTTTGGTAATTCATATGTATCTAGAGATCTGTCCATTTCTTCTGTGTTCTCCATTTTATTAGAGTACAGTTTCTTGAAGTAGGTATTGATGATCCCCTGGATTTCTACTTCACCTTTTTCATTCCTAATTGCATGGATCTGAGCCCTTTCTTTCCTTTTTTTTTTTTTTGACAAGGTTGGCAAAGGGTTTATTGATTTCATTTGTTCTTTCAGAAAAAACCAACTCTTCAATTCATTGATTTTTTTTATCATTCTCTTAGCCTCCATTGCATTCATTTCTTCTCTGATTTTATAAATTCCTCCCTTGTACAAGCTCTGTGTTTTTCTTGCTCTTCTTTTTCTAGGAGCCTAAGAGTCATCATTAGATTGTTTATTTGAGCTTGCTCTATTTTCCTAGAGTGGCCATTCACTGCTATGGATTTTCCATGGAGAACTGCTTTCATTGTGTCCCATAGATTCCTGTACGTTGTATTGGCATTATCATTTATTTGTAAAAAGTGACTAATTTCTTCTTTAATTTCCTCTGTGACCCATTGATTGTTCAGGAGAGTTCAATTTCCATATGTTTGTGAAGTTCTTATGGTTTCTTATGCTATAGATCTCTAGCTTAATTGCACTATGGTCTGATAATACACAAGGGATAGCTTCAATTTCTTTGCATTTATTTAAACCTGTTCGATGAGGTAGTATATGGTCTATTTTGGAGAATGACCCATATGCAGCCAAAGAGAATGTATATTCTGATTTTGTGGGGTGAAACACTCTGTAGACATCTATTAAGTCCATTTGTTCAAAAGCTTGGTTCAGTTCTAGTGTTTCATTGTTGATTTTTTGACTAGATGATCTATTTGTGACAGTGGGGTATTGAGGTTCCCCACTACAATTGTATTAGTGCTTATTTGGTTTTTCATGTCCCTTAATATTTGTTTTATATAGTTGGGGCATTAATATTTGGTGCATATATATTTATGATTGTCATCTCTTCCTCTTGGATTATTCCCTTTACAAGGATGCAGTGGCCTTCTTTGTCTCTCTTAATCAATTTTGGTTTGAAATTTACTTTGAGAATAAGATAGCCATCCCTGCTTTTTTCTGGGCTCCTACCACATACAGAACTGTTTTCCATCCTTTCACTTTCAGTCTATGAGTTTCTTTTTGAACTAGGTGTGTTTCTTATATATAACATATTGTTGGATTTTGCTTCTTAATACATCTGCCAGTCTTTCTTTTGATTCATGAATTGAGGCTATTGACATTGATGGTTATGACTGATATGCATTGACTTATCATTGTCATGTTATTATCCTGTTGTTGGCTCTTTTTAATTTTTCCCCCTCTCCCTTTAGTTTCTTGCCTTGCCTAACTGATTTGCTCTGCTGGGCTTCATGGTGTTGTGACCTTCATTGTCTTTTTCTAGGGTACTGTTTAGAATTGCTTGTAGTGCTGGTTTGGTATTAATGAAGTTTCTCAGGTGTTCTTTGTCATGGAAGTATCTTATTTTCCCATCCATTTTGAAAGAGAGTTTTACAGGATAATCAGTCTAGGTTGGAGGTTGTTTTCTCTTAGGACTTGAAATACCTCACTCTAGGCTCCCTTGACTGGAGGGTTTGTGTTGAAAAGTCTGCTATTATTCTGATGGGATTTCCTTTACATGTGATTTGTTTCTTTTCTCTAACTGCTTGTAGTATTTTGTTCTTCTGTTGGGTTTCTGGGATCTTGACTGTTATGTCTAGGTATATACATATATCTATATCTATCTATCTATATCTATATAGATAGATATAGATATATATATTTGATCATGGCTACTTGGAGTCCTATATGCCTCACTTATCTGTATGTCAAATTTTCCCGTTTGGGAAGTTTTCTGTCATTAATTCTGTGAACAGCTTTTTAAAGTCATTTGTATTTTCTCCTGCTACTTCGTGGATTCCTATCAGTCTTATGTCATTCTTCTTTGCATCATCTAGGAGTTGTTAGATCAATTTGTCATGATCCCTTACCGTTTTTAAGAGATCTCTCTTTTCATGGTCCATGACCACAATCCTATCTTCTATATCTGAAATTCTCTCTTTGCATTCGTTTATCCTACTGTGAATGCTTTCAATAGAATTTTTTCACCTCCTGGGTATCTGTTTGAATCTGTTTCATGGATTTCATTTCTTTCCTATGTTGGGCCTTCACGGTTTCCATTTTTTTTCCTATGCTGGTCATTCATGGCTTATGTTTTGGATCCTAAATGTCCCCCAGTGGCTCATGTGTTGGAAACTTGGCCCCAGCTGTTGGGGCTATTGGGAGATGGTGATAGCTCCAGGAGGTGGCTCCTAGTTGATGGAAGCAAGTCACTGAGGCCATAATTTTCAAGGGTTTATTTTGCCCTCAGCTCTCCCTCTGCTTCTTGGCTGCCATGAGGTTGGCAGCTCTGCTCTACTGCAATCTCCACACTGTGATTTCTTCTCCACTATGGGCAGAAGCAACAGAGTTAAGCATCTATGGATTAAACCCTCTGAAACCACAAGCCACCATAAACATCTTCTCTTTTAAATTGTCTTCATCCAGTATATTGTCTGAGAGATAGAAAGCTAACTTGACTCACGTGTTGCAAACCCGGGACTGGTGGTGACTCAGGTCCCATTTTCATGGGACTCTGGTCACTTCTCAAGAGTGGGTTGTGATGACAGTCTGAGCCTGGACTCACACCACCTTTCTCTGGTTTCCTTTTGGTGATGTGATTTCTTCCTCCCCACACACACTCACCATCTGCCTGCGGGCCCTCACCAGAGCCTATGCCATGCTGTTTGGATGTTCAGCTTTGAAAACTGTAAGCTAAATAAATTGCTTTTCTTATAAAGTTAGCCTATCTTGAGCATATTGTTCTAGTAAAGCAAAGCAGACTGGTATGGGTACCACGGCCCTCATCCACAGCTGAAGTCAGAAGCATTGGCCCTTCCCACTAGCTTCTGTTGATGTTGTCCCACAAGCCCATCCCCAGGGCCTACGTTCTGTTTCCAGAGCATTTCGTTCACACTCTCCCCTTGCGTCTGTGTCCTCTGAACCCGTGTTAGTTCCAGCCATCTCTAGCTCAGACTTGTGTTATGCAGTGGCCTCCTAGTGACCTCCCAGTCCCCACCTGCCCCCTTTTGCCACATCACATGCAATGACCAGAGGAGGTTTTCTCACACAGAAACCGATCAGGTCCGCCCTGCACCCCACGGTCAGCAGCAAGCATCCCCCGTGGCTTCCTCTAGGGTAGGGACACAGTAGGTGCTCAGTGGGAATTTCTTCCCTCTTTCCTGGTCTGTTCCCAGGTCTCCTGCATGCGGACTTTTCCTCCAAGTCTTCTGAGATCGGTTCCATTTCAGCATCTTCATTGTACCTCAGGGCCACAACCGGGGGCCGAGCTGGCCTCTGCTTCTGCCATTAATTGTCTTCCACTCTCAATTGCATGGTAATCCCTGTTAAAATTACAAATTTATTTATAGTTTTTTCCTTTCTCTTTTTCCCCACCCAGCAATTTTTACGGCTCATCGGCTGTAACAAATTCTACTTCATACAGCAAAGTCCCATTATTATTACCTTATGGAAATTGGCAGAGGCAGCAGACTCCCGTTCTCAGCTGGCATGTTGTCTTCCCAAATCCAAAATGGTTTCAATCACTAACCCAGTGGGACTCATTCCGTTCTTTGAGTACGAGGGCATTTGGACCTGAGAATGGCATTTCTGCTCCTAGCAGGCTGGTGGCGGCAGCCTCACCCAAGGGCCCTAGATATTGGCTGGTGGTCTCCCTGTGAGAAAGCTATAGCAGGAAATCCAGGTGATTCCATTCTGGCCAAGAATAAGGAGATCATGTTCATACATAGAATTTATCAAAAGCACTCAGTTACCATGAGGGTGACCGCAAGTGGTAGGGGCTAATTCTGATCCCATTTCCAGGGAGGGAACACGTGGCTCCAAACACATGTGTGCTCCCTCTACAAAAGCACAGAGCCAGTGTAGACATCTCTGCAGGGCGGGGTCTTCCTGGCTCAAAGAGGCATGCAGCAGGCTCTAGATGCCTTGGGTTCCTTCTTCCCCTGCAGATCTTTTCTAGCTCCCCTTACATCCTTCCTTCCTTTCCTCCCTCCTCCCTCCCTCCTTCCTTCCTTCCTTCTTTTCCTCTCTTCCTTCATTTATTCCAAATGTACTGGCATTTACTGGGTGCCATGTGCTGTCTCCCATGGCTCCAACCCTGTGATAATTCAGCCCTGGATTAAGAAGGTGGACATCATCTTCTTCCCCATCACATAAGAGGCCAACTCCATCAATGAGAATGACCCTGATAACAGTGAGGAGAAAAGGAACGCAGCAAGGCAGAGTCAAGCGCTCCATAACCAGTGTGTGAGCTCACATCCTCCTCATAGCCTTCTAGGAGTTGGGGTCAGAGGGCTTTGAAGCAGAGACCCTGAGCCCCTTGATGCGAACCTCAGCTCTGTGACCTTAGTCAGCCGATGACAATCAGTGCACCTCATTCTTCATGGCTGAAATGCGGGGGGAGTCACATCAACACCTACCATTACTTTATCACGAGCAGTTAAAATACAGATTTGTGCATAGTGTAATAAAGGCACTCAATGGATATTTTTAGTGATATCTGTGTGATGTAAGTACTGATTATTAGCCCATTGTACAGGTCAGTAAAGTGCAGATCACAGCACTGGCATCTTGCTCAGTGGAACAGAGACAGTGAGGGACACAATGAGACTCAGAGGCAGCTCTTTCCTCTCCTCACCTCCCGAGCTCCCAACATCCCTGCTTTTCCATGCATTTATTAAATAATTGGGGCATCTGTCCAAAGTTCAGCCTCCTAAAGCAGAATTGCATCTCACTCCACTTTAATGCAGCCACGTGAAGATGTGGACACAGAGGAGGGAAGAGGGTGTCCTTGGCCAGGAGTCCGGGGCAGGACCTGCAGGGACAGTGAGGCTGGGAAGGGAGCTCTGAGGAGCCCTGCATCACCTTGACTCTTCATCAGTTTCAGTGTCCCTGTGAACCTGGCTACAACCTGTGTACCAGTTAGGACTTCATCCCGTGACCCTGGAAATTTCCTGACTGGCTCAGATGGTGCCCAACCCCAGAACCTGCGGCTGTCTCCCATCACTCCCACCATAGTCAGATCTTCATCAGGAGCTTTGCTATTCATGTTATCTTCCCTCTCCCATTTTCAGGGTTCCTCGTAAATCCTGTATTGTATCGCGTAAGTGTGTGACCTTAGTGTGGTGTGGTCAGAAGTCTCATTAGCACGAAGGAAACTTGTGATAATGATTGGGCTGCTTTCAGAACAAAAAGGTTTCATTTTGGCGAAGGTCTCATCTGCTCCCAGATGGCACCATACACAGGCCCTTCTACTGGCCTTCTGATTTGGGTACAGAGGGCACAAGGGGTGCAGGTGGGGGTAAGATGACCACTGGTGGGAACTTGTCTCCATACCTCTCGCTCTAGACTTGGTCCTATTTGGGATAAAATCCATTCACCATCTGAGAAGACCAGGGCAACCTATTGTTGGGGAATAAAGTTAGAAATGAATAGCAAGTCATCTCTCTCCCCTCCCTTAGATGCTTTCACAGACAGGGAACTCACTACCTACGGAGCAAGGCCATTCCTGAGCAGACCCAATTCTCCCATGATTCTCTTTTGTTGGGACCCCGGGTGCCAGCTCTTCAACTTCTACCCACAGGTCCCAGGTCGGCTCTTAGAGGCCTCAAGGGTGAGACCAATCAGTCCAGCCCATTCCAGCTGCTCAGCTGTGGCAGATGGAGCACAGGAGCTGGAGGAGCTGGCGGGGGGGGGGCCCACATCTCCCCTGGGGCCAGTGACTGGGCCTGGCCTTCCTGCTGGGTGCTGCAGGGCCTGTGGTAGTCAATATCTGGCAGTGACATCACCCCAGCATCAGGGCTGATCCTGGCTCCAGCCTCCTTGCTGGCTGCTCTGGGTGCCCAGTTGGTGAAAAGCGCCACACTACTGTCTGTGACCCCCCAAAGGAACCCAGTTACCTAATAGCCCAGCTTGGCCCGCCTCAAAATCTGGGTGCTTAGCTTCGGCCGCTTCATCACCCCCATCTGTCTGACAAATGTGGCGGATGGAGGCAGTCCGGGGCATTAGCTGACACCTATGGAAGCCAAAGTTCTACCACCACCAGAACAACTCAAAGGTTGACTTTAACATGGGGAAGTGTCTGGCTGACTCTTGGGTGTCTGGCCAGGCTGGAAGCTCCTATGTCCCTTCTGAGGCTTTCAAAGTAATGTTCCCTTTGTCCTGGAAGCAGCCCAGCAGAGCAGAAAGTAAAAACAAGGATGGTGGAGACAGAGAATCCAGTTCAAATTCTGCCTCTTTTCTGGTCATGGGACCCAATTCAAAGCTTGCCACTTTTCTTGGCTTTGGTTTCCTCATCTGCAAAAGAGAGATCAAAAATAACCCATCCAAAGGGCTATAGTTGGGTTTTTAAAGGAAGACAAATGAAGGATCAAGTGTGGCTTGCTGTCCAGCATGGGGCGGACCTTCCCTGTCCCAGCCCCCTTCACACTCACCCCTGTCCGCACCAAATCGTCTTGGACCTGAGCCTCCTCTGGCTCACACTTGGAAGATCACAGTTACCATGGCAACTTGGGCAGCGCTGCTTCTGTTCCCAGCCCAGGCCAGGCATCTGCCCAGGCAGCAGATGGTATTGGGCTGACCACCACTGCCCGGGGTTTAGAGGGCTTAGGATGTGGTGCTCCTTATAGGCTTTTCTCAGTCTGCAGCGGCCCTTCAGTGCCCCTACTCCAGCGCCTGCTGGATCTGCTCTGCCCCTCACTGGGAAGGACGGCTGATTGGGCTGGTGTTTGGAGAGCGCTCCCCTGTGGTGGGGCAAAGGTTTGCCCTCTTCCTTCTCTTCCCTGCCTCCTCCCAGCGTTGCTGAGCTGATCCCCACTCCCTATCCTGTGGCTGCGCAGGCTGTGTGTGGGAGAGACACTGGCTCAGCTCACTGAGAAGGGAGGGGCAGGTGCTGAACCAGAGGCATCTGGGTCCTGAGGCTGGCCCTGTGTGGAATCAGCTGAATTCGTCCACCCGAGTGGCCAAGACAAAGTGCCGCAGACCACGCTGAAACCACAGACATGTCTGTCTCTCAGCTCTGTGAGCCGGGAGTCTTCATTCAGGGTGTCGGCAGGACTGGCTCCTGCTGCAGCAGGTGGATCTCCTGGCTTTCGAGCAGTGGCAGGTGCTTTCTGGTGCTTTTTAGAGGTGCTTTGCCTCCATTTCTACCTTCACCTTCACCCGGGATTCAACCTGAGCACATGGCTTTGCAGGCCAAATTTCCTTTTTAAAAGGACACCAGCCATCCTGGAAGAGAACTCAGCTCCAGCGAGAGACCCTATTTCCAAACAAGGTCACATCGTAAGTCACCAGGGGCCAGGACTTTCACACGTGCTGGGGGGAATGTAATCCAACCCGTAACCCTACCCATGTGGCCTTGGGCAAACCACGTCACATCTCAGGGCTGCAAAAAAGGCTCAGCTTGAACATGGGGCTAAAAATAGCCCTGTCCTCCCGGGGCTGTTGTAAGGATTAAATGGGACAAGATATATGCGTGGTTAGCCTGGGGCTGCCAGGCAGAGCCAGTCCCGGCAGCTGCTCTTGAGTTCCCACTCCAGGGAGGGCTTTGATTCTCACACTCTCCAGGGAGGGCGCGCAGGGACAGTGGGAAGGAAGCTCAAAAGCTTCTCAGGGTCGTTACTAACCTGCCTCCTGTCAACCCCAAGAGGGCCACCCTTGTGGCAGTCACTGGCGGACTCCACCGATTTCCTCCACAAGTGCTGCACACCTTCTATCCCGTTTAATCTTTCCTAAAGTATTATTATTGTCAATTCATAGATAAGGAAATTGGGGCTCCAGGGCCGCAGGAGGGAAGGGAGCCCGGCTCACCAGTTCAGTGCCAGTGAACGTGCCAAGTGCAGGGACACGTGCCTGGGTGTCTTTTCCTTTCCTCTGGGCACGAGCTCCACAAATCCTTCAAGCCAAACCCCCCCTGTGCCCACCGTCCTCCCTGACGGGGACCCCGTGCACCCTCATGCCATGGGCACAGGGTGCTGGGAATTCTCTGATTGGACCCCACCACGGTGTGATCATTTTTTAACAATTATATATTTCCTCTGCTTGTCATCAGGCTACTCCCCGGCGTGCAGGGATGCGCCCATCATACATGTTAAGTAGATATGCATCTCTGTGCGTATGTGTGTGCCTTCCTAGTTATATTTATGCAGTTCCTTGGAGGATTAATTTAGCCAAATAACCAAAGCTATTTAGGTAGCTGACATTCGTGCTGGAAAAGGGAGGCTGGAATGGAGTTGGTGAGTGGCCGGCTCTGCACCTGAGCCTCCCAGGACTCAGTTTCCCCAGAGCTGCGGCCAGGGTGGGTGTAAAGGGCATGAGCTCGGCTATTTTGAGGTTCGGTCCCAGCACCTATACCAAGGAGCTATGTGGCTTTGGGAAAAGCCTCAGTTTGTTTTTCCCATGGAGAATGACGCTGTAAAAGATTCAGTGAGTTTGAGCCCTTTGCCCGCGGAAGGCATTTGTTTGTTGGTGCCATTTTCTGCTGCTTACGTCTCTGTGTCGCTCCAAGTGACACACAAGGTAAAAGTGAGACGCCCTGATGTGGCCCAAGAGGTCCCCGCCTCTCTGCTTCCTAGGGAGCTTCTACACTTGGGAGGGGCTGCCGCTGCTCCCGCACTTGGGAGTGCCGGCGTCCACTGGGCGGATGATGCGGTCGGAGCCTTCTCAGCCACTCCTAGGCACTCGGCCCCACGCTGCATGGTGCCCTACAGCTCTACCGGAAGACCAAGGGAGATCTTCCTTTAGCACAGCTCACCGCGGTGGTGGGAAGGATCCACGGGCCTGCTCTGACCTCTTGCCTATTTTTCCCAGGGCCTGGGACCCTGGTTGGCTCCATAGAAATCTGCTCCATGATGCTGTTAATTCTCCCCTCCGCCCCACTGCCCTCTCCTCTCCTCTGTCTTCCCCTTCGTGCTCCTACAGGTATGTCTGGAGCCCCCTTCAAAATCAACTCTGTGCACTGAACCCTTGTCTGGGTTCTCAGGTTGGGTAGTGGTGTTGGGAGTCTGGGCTCTGGGGTCCCCCACCTATCCTGGAATCATGTTTTAAGAAAGTAAGAAAAAAAAATGTAACCTTTATGAACCTCAGTTTCTTCTTGTGTAACATCCAGGCTCGTAGTAGCTGCCCCAGGAGGTACACGATGCCCACTGGGATAAACTCCTGTCTCTCTGTTATCCGTATTCAGTTTGCCCCAATACCCCTGTCTTCTGCCACATAGAGATTCTATTCCCATGATTTATACGTAGTCATTCTTCACAGAGACGGCCCCACCGCACCCAGCAGATCACTCCAGAATGGGTCCCTTGCTGTGGTTCTGGATGCTCTCAGTACCTCGGACAGAGCATGGCCCTCCCTTGGCCCTGGCCAGTTCCTAATTTTTCTTTAGTGCTGGACACACTCTCGACTCTGGTTTTGCCATTGCGGTTTCCATCGCCATGAATTCCTGTTCCCCGCAAACTCTATTCATCCCTTGCAACCCAAGGAGCCGCCAGGTCAATCCTAGCCCCTGTGCCTGTGGATCCTCTTCTGAGTTTTTTCCTCGGGCTAAGTACTTGGACCTTGGGTTCACTTCTGTTCAGTGCCTCCTGTCCCTCGGCTCCCGTCCTCCCTCCCAGGCACAGCAGGATGCAGCAGGGCATCTGCAGCTCCCTCCTCTCTGTGGCCAGCAGCAGCAAGCAGAGAGGACCACCAGCCCCTTGCCCTGCCCAGCCGTTAAGAGCCCTCCCGCTCTGCTCCTCCCTCCCACCCTTCCTGGCCAGTGACGCCATCAGGCCCATTCAACCTCAGACCTAGGCGCAGTTGCACAATGCTGTCTCTCAGCATCTTCGTGCAACACGGTGTGCTTCCTTTGACCTTCCTCAAAATGCTGGGCAGTTCTGGACAGAGCAGGGAGTATGGAGCCAATCTTGCAGAACAGAATTAGAAATAAAAGGCCAAGAAGGTGGAGGTTGTTCAGGAGACCTGGGCCTGCCAACTTACTCCATATTCCTCAGGAATATCTTTCCCACTCTATGCCTCGGTTTCCCCATATGGATGAGATGATCTTGGGGTGCCTCTGGCAGGGAATAGTAGGCCCCTTGTTGAGCATCTTCTACATGCCAGCTGCACTCACAGGCACGGTCCCTTGTCATCTCACCCCACAAACCGGTTAGCAATGTCTTCATCTCGCAGCGTAGAGTCTCTGAGGCAAGAGGCATGAAGGCGCTGGAATCCTGGAGCTCTGTCCTCGGCAGTAACAGAGGACACCTGAGCCTGAACAGGTATCTGGGAGTTTGGGTCAAGAATCCATCTCTTGCTGCCAGTCTGGGCCTCAGATGCAGCGCCCTCCCTCACCAGCTGCCCCCCTGCCATCGTACTCCATCTTCCCATCACTGGGACTCTGGCCACTCGTTGCACCAGGATGCTACCTGGATGGAGTCCAGAGCTTGGAGCACACGGCCCTACACTTGTACATGGCTGACCACATCTGGATCCAGGCCTGAGCCAAAAGAGTTTGCCCCCACCAAGGGGTCCTCACCAGCTCATCTGGTCCAGCACATCTGCGGACCGTGCCATGCCCAGGGCCCTCCACCCATGATCATGCCAAACCTCCCAGGGAAACCGAGGCTGGTGCTAGAGTGATCGTGCCCACTGCAAAGGTGCCAGACTCGGGAAGGTGCAGCGACTTGTGCAATCAGGACTGGGAGCATCACCCTGTCCTCTCCTGCGGGTGGTGACTCCCTGCAGCTCTCTAATTATCCTTCTCAGATCCTAAGGCTTTGAGCACCCTTCCCCACTACGAATGTGGGGGGGCACGTAGACAGTGAGACAGACAGACAGACAGACAGGATAAGGGAGGAGAGAAGGGCAGGAAAACGGCCAAAAGCCTGAGGATGGGGGCCGGGAGCTGAGGACCTGAGCAAGAAAAGAAGCAGAGGGCAAGGACCTGAGCTGAGGACTGTGCTCCCCTGTGGCTTCCCCTCCAGCTCGGGAGCTGTGTGCACCAGGGATCAACTTCCAAGGGAAGCTCCTGTTCTCCCCAAGGATGGGCTTCACAGTAGCTGGGTGGTTCCCATCCTTCCGCAAACTCGGGGTATCTGTCTCCCTTGCAATCCAGGTAGCCACCCCAACACCACTGCTTTCGGCACTTCCACCCTCCACCCCCGACCGCATCACCCCCACCACCGTGACCCTTGTAGCCTCGGCTCAGGCGGCCTTCTCCCTGCCCCTCACGCCAGGCCTTCCTCACTTCCCCACCGGCAACGTCAGCTGAGGCTCACTTGTTCTTTCGTGCCCCAAAGACTCCTGAACCTCTTTTAGTTATCAGGTGCTGTCCTAGCCGCCAGAACAGAGCAGTGAGCAAAACCAAGACTTGACTCTTAGGTCTTCCGTTCTCCCTTCTCTCACCCTCTGTGACCTGACGGTTCTACTGCTATCATCTATTTGAGTGGTAAGACTCCCTGGGCAACCCCTAATTTGTTTTGCTTTTGCTTTCTCTCCCTCTCTCTCTCTTGCTCTCTCTCTCTCTCTCTCTCTCTCTTTGAGTTTATCAGTACATTTTAGGTATACGATACAGTTCCATTCATCATTGGGATCTTGTACCTTTACATGACAGGTCTTGGTTCTTATTTTTTCCCCTTGTCCCTGTCCTCCCTTCATCCCTTCTTCCCTTCTCTATTTACAAATACTTCATTTCCATTTTTTCACTTTCCCATATTGTTTTCTTTTCCCTTATTACCTTTCCCTTACCCTTCCCACTTTCCCTACACCTTCAGCCCTTTTCTTCCTATTTTACATTGTCAATTATATCATTAGGATCTTATGTACCATTATAGTTTTTCATACCAGAGAAACTATTTGGTATTTACACATGTATGACTTATTTATTTCACTTAGGAGTATATCCTCAATATGTATGTATTTTCCTATGAATGAATCTAATTTCTCATTCCTTATGGCTGAGTTTTTATAGAAAAACCACATCTTCTTTATCCAGTCTCCAACTGATGGGCAAAAGGGCTGTTTCCAAGTTTTAGCTATTACAAACTGTGCTGCTATAAACATAGGTGTGCATATATCTCTGTGATCACCCTCCATTCTTTGCCATTGGTGAGGGTTTAATTTGCCCTATTCTGGGCTGTGGGGTCAAAAAAAAATATATATATATATATCCTCAATTTGTTATTGTGCTTTGTAAAGGGTCCCAGGGAGCAGGGAGGGAAAGTGTTAACTTCTTGTGTGATTGTGTGTGAGAGAGAGTGAGTGGAAGGAGCTATGAAAACAGTAGTTAGTCTCGTCTGTGCACCAAGACAAGGGAGGGGATGTTCACATTTAAAGATCCCTCCCCAAGTCATGGAGCTTGTGTGTGGTCTCTTCCTGCAATGCTGTGGCCAGCATCTAAAATGAGCAAAATGGAACGCTAACATGACCTCTTCTCGGCTCTGATGGGCCACGAAAGTGGCCGAGAGGCCCGCAGCCAGGCAGGCAAGCATATGGTCATTCCCTTGTGAGTGCAACCACCCTTTGTTTGCCCTGTGTCACCGGACAGCAAATATCAAATGTTCATGGGAAAGGCAAATACTCTTGAGGGTATGATTCAAAGCTTTGCTAAAGGCTTTGTGGGGGACTATGGGATAAAATTAAGACCAAAGATTGTCAGGAAGTCTTGGCTCCCAGAGGGAGCTCTAAGCAAAAGGAAGGTTAGGATGATTTGGAACAAGGTTACCACCCAGGGGTGAACTCAGGAATACCCATACATAGACACCTGGTTAGAATTATGTACAAATGTGCCCCCATGGCTCCAGGTGTGTGCTGTGAACAAGGCAGCCCAGCTGCTCATTGTTAAGATCCAACCAGACCCTGCAAAAGATGTAGAAGACCTATTAGATAGCCCTCCTCCTTATCAGGCAGGGGTTCTGGGAACAAATGCCCAAACTCTTACAGTTCCTGGTCGTTCAGGGCAGCCTGCATCCCCCCTGATAGTAATCCTAAAGCTTGCAGAACTAGGTCAGCAGAGCCCGGACCAAGCCTTTAAATATCATTGCAAAAATACTCAGGAGAAAAAGGATCATTTTTCTACACCAGCCTTTTAGCTCTACTGACCTAGTTAATTGGAAAAGAGAAACTCCTCTTTTCACAGAGGATCCAACAAAAGTTTCAGTTATTTAAATCAATATTTTGTACCCATCGTCCCATTTGGGAAGACAGTACAGAACTCTGTAGGGCAATGTTAACTACTGAAGGGATTCAGAGGATTATAGGGGAGATAAAAAAATATAAATGCCCCCCTGCGTGCCACCCGGGACACAAAACCCTGATGAATGAATGAACAACAGTTTCCTGTGAATGCCTGCCCAAATTGGGACCAAAATACCCCAGCCAGGCAGTGTGATCTGGCAAACTATAGAGCCTCCATTTTAGCAGGAATGAAAGCTGCTAGCAAAAAGACCACCAACACGATTAAGGTGATGGAAACCCTACAAGAACCGGATAAAAGCCCCAGAAAGTTTTGTTGGAGACTCTACAAGGCATACAGAATGTATATGCCTTTTGATCCAACTGCAGCAGAAAAAGGACAACTAGTGAGCACTTCTTTTGTAACTCAGTCTGCTGCCAATGTCAGAAAGAAAGTACAGAAATAGGAAACTTGGGAAGGAATGAATATAACCCAGTTGTTGCAGCTGGCTAGGAAAGTGTATGTGAGTAGCTGAAGGCCAGCACTGGATCATCAGCCCTGATGCCGAAACAAAGCCAGAGCAACTGCAACTGTGCATTACCAGACATCAAGAGATTGTACAAGAGAAATCAAGTTGCAGACTTTAACTATTTGACAAATGTATCTTTGTTTCAATTTGAGTTGATGTTTAATTGGTGTTCTTAAAAAATATTTCTTGTACATTGCAAATTCATGAATTGTGATCATAGGGTTAACTTGCTCTTTTCTATACTTTGTTGATAAAAAAAATACAAGGTTAGTACTGTTCTCTTGGCAGTCAAATTTTAAAATAAGTAATCTGAGAACAGAGGAAAAAAAAGGGACACTTTAAAATGTTAACAACTGAAGTTTGTTATAGAAGGTTTACAGTAAGTGAGATGGAAGGAAAAATACTAAGAAAGCTATAAATAGAAGAGATATACTTTTGATATGAAAGGATTTCGTCTATTTGTCTTGTTAAAAGGATAAAGAGAAATATGCAAGACCAGAAGGCCTAAGTATATTGAGAGCGTGTGTGGAAATGATTTATCAAGAAAATATGTAAGTCTGCTTGTTGGTTTCAAGTTTGTTATAAAAAGTTTGCATTACAGGCATAAAGAGACTTACATCAATGAATATCACATACACATGTCATTGTCATCAAAGGGTTAACTTCTATTATGTATCTTTTTGTTGTTGTTGTTGTTGTACCGGGGATCGAACTTGGGACCATGCACTGGTGAAGCAGGCAGCAGAAGCACTGAGCCAAAATCCCAGCCCCAAAGGGTTCAGTTGTAAATACGTTATTGTGATATGTTTACACTGCTCATTTTAAAAAGATTAAGTTTTCTGTGAAGCGGGGGAACAAGGTTTTATTGAAAAGATGCTTCTGGTACCAAATTGTATTAAAGGGCATAAGGTTTCATACGTATAATTATGATTATTATTGTTAATTTTCTGATTTACTAAATGAATAAAACTTTGCAGGGACTAAGAGACTGTTAATACTTCTTCAAGGGGGCAGGATGTAAAGTTTCATGAAAAAAGGCTCAAATTCGTGTGCACAAAGTCAAATATTTGGGATTCCAAATTACTAAAGAAACATGCTGCTTAGGAAATAAAGGAAAACAAATAGCACCATACCAGAACCTAAAACACGAAAGCAGTTGAGAGAATTCTTAGGAGTTGCAGGTTTTTGCAAAATCTGGATTCCGGGGTTGGCAGGTATAGCCAAGCCCCTATATGAAGCCTTAGAAGACCCAGAAGGGCAGCAACTGTTGTGGGGTAGAAAACAACAGTCAACATTTAAAAGGTTAAAACTAACCCTCTCTGCTGCCCCTGCACTGGGAATCCCAGTGACTCAACCTTTCACCTTGCATGTGACTGAAAGAAACCATACTGTTTTGGGGGTGCTCACCCAAAAGTGGGCCCCTGGAACCAGCCAGTGGCATGTCTATCTAAAAATTTAGATCCAGTTGCAAAGGGATGGCCCCTTGTCTATGAGCTCTGGAGCTGCAGTTATGCTGACTAAGGAAGCTGACAAGCATACCTAGAATTGCTGAATAAGAGGACATCAGTGGCTCTCAAATAACAGAGTCACACAACATCAGGCTCTCATCTGTGAGAAGCCCCGTCTACACTTTGTCTCACTTAAAACCTTGAACCCCGCTACCTTTCTGCCCTCAGAACCTGGCCGTCCTGACCACGATTGTCTCAAAGTCACAGATGAGCTGTTCTTGAGTCATCCGGATGTGCAAAAAACCCCACTCCCTAGTGCTGATTTCATCCTCTTCATGGGCGGGAGCAGTTTCATGGAAAGTGGCGTACACTGTTGGCTATGCAGTGATGACCCAGGACGAAGCGGTCCAAGTGGGACCTCTCCCCACTGGGTGGTCAGCTCAATGGGCAGAGCTGTGGGCGCTCACACAGGCTCTCCGATGGGCAAAGGGCAAGAGGATGAATGTTTATACACACCCCTGTTATGCCTTTGCTGCCTTACATATTCATGGTGTAGTATATAAAGAGCAGGGTCTTCTCACAGTGGAGGGCAAAAAATTAAAAATAAACGGAGATAATGCAGTTGTTGGAGACAATATGAAAACTTGATAAAGTAGCATTGCTCTGGGCATCAAAAAGGAAAAGATACAACAGCAAAAGGCAGTACTAGGGCCGGGGATTTAGCTCAGTTACTGCCTGCCTGGTCCTGAGTTCGATCTCTGGCACAAAAAACAGGCAATACTAAGACAGATATAGAAGCCAAAAAGGCAGCTAAACAGAAACTTCAGATGACTGCTCACCTGTGCACAAAGGAGAAAATTGGAAACACAAAAACCCTAAGTACTATAGAATATTGAGATAAAGAAAACAATTGGCTGAGAAACAAGGACTCATTTAGATCCTACCAGACAACAGCATGGTGATACCCGAAGCACTATCATACTATTGGATTAAAAGATATCATGATTTGACTCATGGGAGGAAAGATGGCCCTCGGAACACTCTTAGAGAGACATTTTTTCACACCTCAGATTTCTGCATTGTGTGGACAAGACTCAAAAAGATGTCAAATTTGTCAAAAAATAAATCTGACCTCAGGGCCCAGAGCACCATCTGGAATACAACAGAAAGGCACCACCACCTTTGAGGACATACAAATAGACTTTACAGAAGTCTCCCCTTGGAAAAGTTATAAATATTGGTTGGTATGTGTTTGTACTTACTCTGGATGGCCTGAAGCCTTCTCTACAAGAACAGAGAAGGCTTCAGAAGTCTATAAAGTTTTATTAAAGGAAATAATTCCAAGGTTAGGTCTGCCTCTCTCTACAGGCAGCGCAAATGGGCCAGCATTTGTAACAGAGGTTGTACAAGACCTAGCTAAATTATTGCATATAAAATGGTATTTACACAATGCATATCGGCCCCAGAGCTCTTATAAGGTAGGAAGGATGAATCATACTATTAAGAATGTATTAACTAAATATTGTTTGACAGCATCAGAGCCATGGGTTGATTTGCTCCCTTTAGCCCTTCTTAAAATAAAAAACACCCCAGGTTATGCTGGATTCTCCCCATACGAGATCTCATTTGGAAGACTACCATGTATTTTAAGAGGCTTTACTGGGAACTTATCTCAGTTAGGCTCCTCCACTCTGGAACTACAATTGTTAGAATTGGGGAAAGTATTCCAAAATATACAGGGGCAAATTAAAAATAAGAAAGAGAGCTGGGCATGGTGGCACACTCCTGTAATCTCAGCACTCGTGAGGCTGAGGCAGGAGGATCGCTGTGAGTTCGAGACCAGCCTGGGCTACATAGTGAGTTCCAGGTTAGTCTCAACTATGTAGTGAGACCCTGTCTCAAAAAACAAACAAACAAAAAAACAAAATATAAAAAATAAAAAAATAAAAATAAGGAAGACCTCCTTGTGCTAACTCCTGCCCATTAGATAAAACCAGGGGACCAAGTTTATGTTAAAAGTTGGAAAAAGACTCCTTTACAACCCATAGGGGAAAGGCCATATGATACGCTTATGGTCACTCCCACAGCTGTCAAGGTAGCTGAAGTCCAACTGTGGATCCACTACTCCAGGGTGAAATGATCTTATCCAGAAAACTCCATGAACTGCGACCCCAAGAGACAGCACACTCAAAACCCTTCTCCCATCACTCTGGAGATAGTCAACGCACAACTAAAAAATGAGGACTGCAACCAGGATGTGATGGACTCTTTTATTGTGTCAGATATTTATGGGTTATTTTGTTTTTGAATTAAGAATCTATAAGAGTAAAGATGATAGGTTTGATAAAAAAAATGTGTAACTTTTGGAACTATTAAATGGATAGCTAAACTCGTACACCGAAGGGTAACTGCTGCCCAACATTATCAAATGCTAATTATGCAGAGTAATAACAAATGGAATAAATTCAATGAAGGGTAAGGAATTACCTCCAGAGACAAAGGGAGGAATGATAGAACTTTTGTAGAGTCTGAAATAAAAAAAGTTAAGATGAAAGGACTGTCACCAGTCCTGCTTTCCTAACTCTGACCCCCACTCTCGTGGGGCTGGAATGGCCAAAGATAAACATCCTGAAAGAAAATGCTACCCTTGGGTTAACATTGCACTGTCTTGTGACCATGATTTGCGATGGGAACTGTGGGAACTGGAATGTCTTCTTGAACTACCTAAAATGAGGTCATAATTGTAAAACTCCTACAAAAGACAGATTGTAACCCAGCCCTGGGCCAGTCGGTCATTCGGCACAGCCTGTAGTTCAGGCTGACCCTTTGCTAGCAAAATAAACTCTTTTCTGTTTTACCCACTCCTGTGTCTCTGTGTGTCATTTACCAGTTCCTTCTGCAACAGCAGAGGAGGAATTCAATGGGCAATAGGTGCAGAAATGCTGAGTAAGAGGCTGGTGTGTGCTTGGCACAGTACTTGTCATGGTAGCTCAGTAGTGACTCCCAAAGATGCCCTTGTCCTGGTCCCCCAACTGTGAGTGTTACTGAAGGGTAAGAGGAACTTTGCAGGTGGGATCACTGGATCATCACCATTGTCCTGGTGGACCCTGCATCCTCACAGAGGTCCCTGAAACAAGGACACGGAAGGCTGAGAGTGAGGAGAACAAGTCATGAGAGAAGCAGTCAGACAGCTAGTGTGGGTTGCCCCCCTGCAGCCCTTCCAGCATCCGTCTGATTTCTTGGTGATGGCCTTTCTGGAGCAAGATGGAATCTGTGTTTTAATTTGCATTTCTCTAATGACCAGAGATATCAAGCATTTTTGGGGGTGTGTATTTATTGGTCATTTGTATTTCCGGGAAGTATCTGTTCAATTAAGTTTCCCATTTTTTGATGTTTTTGTTTGTTTGCTTTTCAGTACAGGGATTGCATTCAGGACCTTGTGCTTGTGAGGCAGGCATGATGTCACTGAACTAAATCCCTGGCCCATGATTGGGTCTTTATTTTAGGGGTTCTGTTTTATTATTATTATTTTTTTTTAGCTCTTTACATATTCTAAAGATTAGTCCTCAGTTAGAGGAGCAGCTGGAAAAAAGTTTTTCCAATTGCATAGGTTGTCTCTTCACTCTATGGGCTGTTTTGATTGCTGAGCAGAAGTTTTAAAATTTGACACGATCCCATTTGTTGATTCTTGAGGTTTTCTCTTGTGCAAATGGGGTTCTGTCTTGAAAGTTCTGACTATATCCTGCCTATAGCTTCAGAAGTTTTAGGTGTTTTATCCTCTAGCTGATTGCTTCTGTTTTACTATTTAGTTCTTTTATCCGTTTTGATTTTATTTTGGTACAAAGTGATAGATTTGGGTTTAGATGCAATCTTTTACATGTGTGTTACCAATCTTCCCAGAACCATTTGTTAAAGAGGCTGTCTTTCCCCCAGTGTATTTTTTTTTGTACCCTTTGTCAGATATTAGACCACTGAATGTGCCTTGGGTGGTTTCTGCATCCTCTGTTTTGATCCACATTGTCACTGGTGGGAATGTAAACTAGTGTGATCTCCGTGGAAATTAATTTGAAGATTCTTCAAAAAACTAAAATTAGAAATTCCTTTCTGCCAAGCTATTTCCCTTCTCAGTATCTTCTTGAAAGAGTTAAAACATCATATTACAGTCATGTATGTGTACCCATATTTATAGCAACGCAATTCACAAAAGCTAAATCTTAGAAGCTGACTGTAGGTCTATTAGGAGATGAATGGATAAAGTGTGGTATTTATACACAATGGACTACTACTCTTACATAAAGCAGGATAAACTTGAGACATCTGTAGGAGAATGGTTGCACCTTGAGACCTTGATGATAAATGAAATAAATCAGACACGAGCTTAAGTAAGCATAGCTTCTCTTATAACCCTAAGTATAAATAATTTTTGTTTTGTTTTGCTTTTTTGAGACAGGGTCTCACTATGTAGTAGAGACTGACCTGGAACTTACTATGGCTGGTCTCGAACTCACAGCGATCCTCCTGCCTCAGCCTCCCGAGTGCTGAGATTACAGGCGTGCGCCACCACGCCTGGCTCTAAGTATAAATAATTTTAAAGGAAAATAGAAGACAATAGGAGACAGGAAGGTAGATCTTTTGCAAATGGGAAGAGGATGTAGAGATGGGGGAGGGGAAAGGGGAGGAGGAGAAGTAAAGAAATTAAGATGTGTTATATACATGTACCGACTCCCCAGTCATTAACGCAACCACGTAGTCATAAAACATTGTTTTAAAAAAAAAAAACAAAGTGATAGGATGTTACACTGATGGGTCTGCAGATGGAGGAAGAGGTTACAGGCCAAGGGCAAGGAAGTCTCTGTAAATCTGAAATGGTAAGGAAAGAGGTTTGCCCCTGAAACCACCAGAAGGAACTACCTCTTCCACACCTCAACTTTATCCCCACCAGCCTCACTGCAAACTTCTGATCTCCAGGACAGTGAGAGAATACATCTGCCTTGTTCACACCCCTGGGTGACCTCCCATGGGGTCTGTGTGTGCCAGCCACCCAGGAGAAAGGCTGGGATCTCGACAAGGAGCTTCGCCCCCTCAAATAATGCTCTCCTCTGGGCCGAAGCACGGGCTGGCTCAGGGTCTCCTCCGCCGAGGGTGGGGGCGGCTCCCACCCACACCAGACGGATGAGCCATCTCAGCAGTGAGTCAGGCTGGTGGGAAGCGGGGCGGCAACTTCCTCTTCTTTGTCTGTTCTATCAGGGCTGTCAGCTCCCCCGGGTTCCTGTACCATGAAGGCCTGTTGGGGGTGGGCAGTGAAGGTCCTGCAGGAGGGTGTGCAGGGTGGGTGCTGGGGCTGCCTCATCTTCAGGGGAAGATGCGGGGGAAGAAGTGGGGTGAGGACTCTGGTCTGCGGTGGTGGTTACCAGATGCTGTACCTGCACTAGTCATGGCAGAATCGCCTGGGGAACACATTCAAAGGCGGACTCCAGAGACTCACCCCCGGGGTCCCCACTAGGAGGTCTACATTTGTTGGTGGTGAGTTTGGGAACTACCAGTCTGCATGTTCGTTTCACGTAAGCCATGTCCAGCAGGCTTGAAGAAGTGAGAGGAAGAGGGGATGTAGGAGTGAGGAAAAAAAAGTCAAAATGGAAAGACACCATGAGAGACCAGAGAATGGACTGAGCAGAGCACTAAGCTCTGTCGAGGCCTCTGTGGGCACCAGGTTCATCCACTTTTCCCTAGGGCCCCATGAGGTCAACACAGTATTCCCCATTATTCGGTTGCGGAAAATGAGGCCACAGGAGCAACTTGCCCAAGGTCAACAGGCAATGGATGGGTAGTTGGGATAATTTATCTCCGTTGTCAGCTTGATTGGCTGCAGGGACAACTAAGAGATGAATAATGCATGCTTCTGGGTGTGTTGGGGTGGGTCCTGAGAGCGGGACCTCGAGGACCGTGTCTAGTCCCTGTCCTCTTCCTCCCTGACTATTTCCTGCTTCCTGGTTGCCATGAGGTGAGCATCTTTCCTCCGCCAGGCCCTTCTGCCATGTTTCAGCGTCAGAGTCAGCTGATGATGGACTAAAACCTCTGAAACCAGGAACCAAAATAAACCTCTGCTGTAAGTTGTGGGTGCTCGATATTTTGTTGCAGTGACCAGAAAGTGGCTAAGACATTCCATGCTGTCCACAGTTGTAATCGCTGAGATTAATTGTAATCTTTAAAGCCCCTTTGAGGGCTTGTGTCCCCTAAGTTACATAATGAGGGAAAAATGTGTTTTGGCTTTCTGAGAGTAGGAATAACACGCCAGCTGGAGAGTCAAGGCCTCTGGGATGGGCTTCAGCCTGACTCACCCAGACAATGTGAATCCTTACTGTTCAAATCAGGGCCTCTGGGGAGCTGGCAGGCCCTCCCTCACTTTCCAGGGCCACTTTTTCCTAAGAGGCACCCGGCACTGGCCCCAGTCACCTGTCCCCTTCCAAGTGCTCTGACTGCTCCACTCCATGCCAGCTTCCTCTTAGGACTACACAGCCCTTCTGAGTTAGGTCCTTGGCCCTGGCACTTACCCCTGGGAGTGGCCTTTCCTACGTGCCTCTGGCCCTTCCCCAGGACTCACCTGCAGCCAGCCAAACTGGCCTCTTCTAAGGCTGCCATGCCAGCCCTCTGAGCCTCCCTCAGAACAGCGCCTGGGCTTTGCCTATCTGTCCACCCTGCTAGTGCCCAGGGACATGGCGGGAGAGGACAAGCGTGTCTTATGCTCTTAGTTTCCCTCCTAGGTCTGCACTGGGAGGCCTAGTTGGCTCTGTCCTAAGCTGTCATACCCAGAGTGTGGCAGGCAAGGACAGAGCCCGTCCTGGAGCTGTGACCATGCAGCCATTGTGAGGAGAGACAGGGGTAGAGGACGAGGGAAGGGACAATGACGTGCGTCTTCCACCCCAACTTAGAGACCACGTCCACACAGCACCGAAACACGACCGATGCGTGAGTCATCTGAATGTCTCTGTCAAAGGCCTTCTCCTTGACATGCTACACTGGATCAGCCTGTGTTGGGGGACTATCTTGTGCCCTGTAGGGGGTTCAGCAGCAGCCATGGCCTCTGCCTATCAATGACACCAACCCCTGCCCTTGGTAAGTGAAAATATCTCCAGTTGTGGCCTCGTCCCCTCTGGGAGGGGGAAAATCATCCCCAGCTGAGAACCATTGCTGGCTTGGCCCCAGCCTCAGTGGCTTCTCTGGGGATTGCTTTGCTGTCCCTCCTTCTTCATTCACACCCTTAGCTACCTGACCTGTGGTCCCTCCCTGAGGGGCAAAGTATATTTCCTCATCTCATGGAAGTTGGGTTCCACCACAGACTTCCCCGGCTAGTGGGACACCAGCCAAAGTGACAGCAGGTCAGTTCCAAACCTGGACCCTGAGAGGAATCACCTGTGACCATCTTGTGTTTCTGCTCTTGCTTCCAGAAGAACATGCTGGGAGCACCCGTCTGGCCCCAGAAAGAGGGTGTGCACTTATGGAGCGAGCCTGGACCCAACCACAGCAGAAGCCCAGGAGATTGGGCTACCCCCACCCAGCCGCTTATTGTGGAGGCAAATGACTATCTCAGGACCTTGGGGCTTTGTGATGCAGCACTGTGTGGTGACGGCTGACTGATACAGCTTTCTGTTGGAACCAGCAGAAAATCTAAACTCCTTCTCTGGCCTAGGAGGCCCTGCCAGATCTGGCCACTACCTAACTCTCCCAAGGGACAGATCAAGAACCAGGCAGAGGGAAGAATCCCGTGTAGCAAGCACCAGGCAAGGAGAAAGACCGAGAAATGCCACCAAGGGCAGGTGTTCAAGGGACGGAAGTGTGTCCCGTCTCAAGCGGGGAGCAGACTGTGCCGGGGGCTCTGCTTTCTGAAGAACCCAAGCTAAGACAGGTATAGGCAGAATTAAAACCCAGAGGATTCCAGTTGTAGATTCTATGTCCTTAGCATCCAAGCCATAGATAAAAACTACTGCTGTGTTGTTATGAGTAATAGTGGTGTTGCTAGGAAGTGTTCTCTGTGGGCTGGGCCTGAGCTGCATATTTAACGCATCTTCCCATGCTGAGAGAGGGCTATTTATGGTTCCAGGGGCAGCCTCAGGGTACACAGCCCGCATCATGGGACAGACGCCAGGCCTGTTCCCTGGGGCAGAGAGAGGCAAATTGCGGTTTGGTGGGAGATCGGCTAGGGCCAAGGGACTAAAGGGGTCTGTGGCACGTGGGAAAGTTTCAAAGAATCCACAGGGCTGGGCTCCAGCCCTAACCTCTGCCTTGGAAGCCTGGGCTTATTGTTTTAAAGCTTCCCTCTACCCCCAGACGATTGCAGTGTACTCCCCTGCTTAAGACTTTTATCCAAAAGGCTCTGTGTGCACAGATGAAATGTTCTTTGCCTACACCACCCACCTGCCTTTTATTATTATTATTATTATTATTATTATTATTATTATTATTATAGTTTACTGGTACATTTTAGGTACATGATACAGTTACATTCATCATTGGGATCTTGTACCTTTACACGACAGGTCTTGGTTCTCATTTCTCCTCATTCTGCAGCCCTCCCTTCACCCCCTCCTCCCTTCCCTGTTTACAAAGACGTTGTTTCCACGTTTTTCCTTCTCACATATTTTTTCTTTTCCCTTCTTTCCCCTACCCCTCCCACTTCCTCTACCCTTTTAGACCTTTTCTTCCCATTACACAACATCAATTATACATTTTGACCCTTATTTACACTTTTAGTTTTTCACACCAGAGAAACTCTTCAGTGCTTGCACATGTGTGACTTATTAATTTCACTTGAGTATGGTCTCAATATGCATCCTCTTAGCTACAAATATCTCTAGTTTCTGATTCTTTATGGCTGAGTTGTACTCCATTTTATTAAGAAAAAAAAACCACATCTTCTTTATCCAGTCTTCAGTTGATGGGCAATTGGGCTGTTTCCAAAGTTTAGCTATTACAAATTGTGCTGCTATAAATACGGGTGCACATGTATCACTGTGGTAGGATTCTTTTAATACTTTTGGGAAGATACTCAGCAGAGCAATAGGTGGGTCAAATGGGATTTCTAACCCTAGTTGTTTGAGGTATCTCCATATTGATTTTCACAGTGGTTGCACCAGTCTGCACTCCCACCAACAATAGAGAAGGGTACCTATCTCCTCACAACCCTGTCAGCATTTGTTATTGGTTGATTTCTTGATAGCAGCCATTCTTTCTGGGGTGAGATGGAATCTCAGTGTTGTTTTCATCTTCATCTTTCAAATGACCAGTAATGTTGAACGTTTCTTCATATGTTTATTTGGTGCTTTTACTTCTTTGACTGAGAAATGTCTGTTCATTTCAGATGCCCATTTTTAAATCAGGTCTTTATATTTCGGGGGGTCTTATTTTTTTGAGTTCTTTATATATTCTAGATAGTAGACCTTTGTCTGAGGAGCAACTGGTAAAAATTTTCCCACATTGTAGGTTGTCTCTTTGCTCTGTTGTTGGTTTCTCTTGCAGTGAAGAAGCTTTTTAATAAGATGAGATCCCAGTTGATTCTTTGTGCTAGTTCCCATGCTACTGAGGATTTGTTCATAAAGTTTTTTTCCTATGCCAATGCTTTTGAGAGTTCTACCTAACTTATCTTCCAATTTTCATATTTCTCTTTAAAATTTACATCTTTAATCCACTGGGATTTTAGTTTAGTGTATAGTGAAAGATACAGGTCTAGTTTTAATCTTAGACAAGTTAAAATCCAGTTTATCCAACACTATTTACTAAAGAGGCTATCTTTCCTCCAGTGAGGATAGTTGGTTCCTTTGTCAAAAATGAAGTAGCTGAGTATGGCAGGTGTTGTTTCTGCATCTTCTAATCTGTTTCTCTCATCCTTGGGCCTGTTTCTTTGCCAGTACCATGCTGTTTTTATCATAGCAGCTTTGTAATATAGTTTCAAGTTGGGGATTGTGATATCCCCTGCCATGTTTCTTTTGCCTAGGATTGCTTTTGCTATTCTAGGTCTCTTCTGGTTCCAAATGAATTTTTGGATTTTGGCTTGTTTTCTCTAGTTCTGTGAAATATACTGTTAGTATTTCAATAGGGATTGTGTTGAACCTGTATAGCAGTTTTGGAAGTATGGCCATTTTCACTATATTGATTCTTCCTACCCATGAACAAGGGATGTCTTTCCATTTTCTTATGTCCTCTTCAATCTCTTTTTCAAAGTGTTGTAGTTCTTAATGTAGAGGTCTTTTATTTCCTTTGTCAGACTGATTCCTAGATATTTCATTTTTTTGGATGCTATTGTGAAAGTGATTGTTTTCTTAATTTCACTCTCAGGGAGACTATTATTTGTGAACAAGAAGGCTATTGTTTTTTGAGTGTTGACATTGTATCCAGCTTCTCTGCTAAAAGTGTCAATTAAGTCTAGAAACCTTTTGGCAGAGATTTTTGGACTTTCTATGTAGGGTATCATATCATCAGCAAATAATGACAGTTTAACTTCTTCCTTTCCTATCTGTATTGCTTTAATTTCTTTCTCTTGTCTAATTATTGTGACCAATATTTCCAAAACTATATTGAACAGGAGTGGTGATACTGGGCATCCTTGTCTTGTTGCTGATTTTAATGAGAAGGTTTTCAGTTTTTGACTATTTAGTATGAAGCTGGCTATTGGTTTTTCATAGATAGCCTTTATCAAGTTAAGATAAAGACCATCTATCCAATTTTCTGCAGGGGTTTTATCATGAAGGCATGTTGAATTTTGTCAAATGCTTTTTCTGCATCTACAGAGACGATCATACGGTTTTTGCCCTTGACTCTGTTCATATACCACATTACATTCATTGATTTACATATATTGAACCATCCTTGCATCCCTGGGATGAATCACACTTGATCATGTTGTGTGATCTTCTTGATGGCCCTCTCTTTGCCAGTGTCTTATTTAGGATTTTTGCTCTATGTTCCTTAAGGAGATTGGCCTGTAGTTCTCTTTTTTGGCTGGGTCTTTCTCTGGTTTGGGAATTAAAGTAACACTTGCTTCCAGGAATGAATTCGCAAGTGTTTCTTCCTTTCAATTTCACGAAAGAGTTTAAAGCGTTGTGGCAGTAGTTCTTCTCTACGTGTCTCGTAGAATTCAGCAGTGAAGCCATCAGGACCTGGGCTTTTCTTCACTGGTAATCTTTTATTTGCTCTTCAATTTCACTGATTGTAATTGGGGTGGTTAGAATTTTTTAATCTTCTTTGTTCAACTTTGGTAATTCATATGTATCTAGAAATCTGTCCATTTCTTCTGTGTTCTCCATTTTATTAGAGTACAGTTTCTCGAAGTAGGTATTGATGATCCCCTGGATTTCTACTTCACCTTTTTCATTCCTAATTGCATGGATCTGAGCCTTTTCTTTCCTTTTTTTTGACAAGGTTGACTAAGGGCTTCTTGATTTTATTTATTCTTTTAAAAAACTCTTTGATTCATTGTGGGGTTTTTTGTATCATTCTCTTAGTCTCCATTGCATTGATTTCTGCTCCAATCTTTATAATTTCCTCCTTTGTACAAGCTTTGGGTTCTTCTCACTTTTCTTTCTCTAGGAGTTTAAGATTCACTGTGAGGTTGTTTATTTGAGCTCTCTCTGTTTTCCTAGTGTGGACATTTACTGCTATGAATTTCCCACATAAAATTACTTTCATTGTATTCCATAGACTCCTATACGTTGTACTGGCATTATCATTAAATTGCCTTTCAATATTTTATGGTGAAGGTTTTATTATTGCTTCCTCCTCCATAGCTCCTTCCTGGGTTGATCACTAAAGACGGTGTTTTTTCTAGCTTCCCTTTCCATATTTGACTCGTAGAAGGTGCCTCAACACATCGCAGAGGGAGCTCTGTGCTGATCCTCAGCCTGCCCTGCTTCTAGAGCTTTCTGTCTCAAATGAATTGCAAACGTTACCCTTCCAAAAACAGAAAGGAAGGTGCCACCCATTCTGGGCTGTGGTGTCATTCACCCTCTGGGGCTAGCAACTTCCACTGCCCTCTGGCTGTGTGAGTATTTGCAAGTCATTTAACCTCTCTGGGTCTCCCATTTCTGACCTACAGAATCAGACAGCACTGCACCTGTGTGCTCAGATTATGGTTGTGGTCCGTGGCACACTAAACATATCACACATTTGGCACAGCAGAGCACCCGGCACCTTTTGTGTGGAACCAGTGCTCCCGGTAGCTTCCTGATGCTCCCCTCCGTGTTTCTGATCCTTTTGGTTGCGTCTGGCTGGGCCCTGGCCTTCCCAGCCTCCTGTTTGGCTTCAATCTCTCTCCTTTCCCTCGGTCTTTGTCTCCGCCTCTCTCCACCAGCCTGTCACCACGCAGATCCTTCCGCCCCATCTGCCCTCATCTGCTCCATCTGCCCTCATCTGCTCCACCGCGAGCCTTCTTGACGTCTTCTCCCTCCACCTCAAAGCCCTAGCTGAGCTGTTGCTGGCTCAGGGGACACCTGATTCTCCTGCAGGTCCCTGGCTGTGTGCCCTGCTGCCCACTTCCTGTGTCTTTTGCTACAGCGCCTATCAGGAACACTTGGCGTTATAAGGATCATCTCTGGTGCAGTCTGCAAACGTGGTTTCTTGGCATGCTGTAAACAGAAGGTGATGCGCCGGTGTTCTGCACCCCTCCCCCGTCACTGTCGTCAGATCTCTCTCTCTGCCCAATCCTGCCAGCACCTAGGGTTTGCCATCCTTCTGGAAGCCAGGGAATTTGTTGCACAGATGGCACTTGTGCCCAATGCATCACCCTTCCCTGCCTGCACACCCAGTGCCTGCGACTTTGCAGTTCACTCCTCGACAGGGCAGGTCTCCTCCTACCCCTCAAATCTGGACTGGCTTTCACACAGGTGGTGGCAGGTACAGCAGATGCCCATCCTGAGCTCAAGCTCGAGGGGACTGCTGTGTTTCCTACCTTCTTCGACTTTTTGCCATCAGCAGTCCGAGGCCAGCCTGCAGGAGGCTGAGACAGACGCACTGAGCTCAGTTCCAAACCACCCCTGATAAGGAGCCTCTGAGAATGACAAAAACTACCCTGCCAAACACTCATATGACTGCTGATCCTGTTCACTTCAGCAGTCACCTGGCTGACCCGACCACAGACACACGGGCAAGCCCCCAGCCCAGAGCCTGAGAGCTGGATAAGAGTTTGTTAATGTGGCCACACTGTCCTGGGTGCTTGTTCCACGGCACTGTTATAGCAACAGGTAACTGATACAGAAGCTGCCCGGGGAAAGGCCAACTTGAGCCTAGGGAAAACTTCCCAAGGCTTTAGGTCTTCTCAGAGTGCTGGTTGCTCATTAACCAGCTGACTGACTTTCACTTTCTCTGCCACCCACTCTAACCCCACCCCAAGTGGGCCACGTCACTTCCTCCCTCTCACTGCCAGCCTGAGCAGCAGAGCTGTGAGCCCCAGGCAAAACCTCTGCAGGAGCCTCTGGCTGTGGGAGACGGATGGAGGATGAGTCACTCAAGTTTCTGAATTCCAGCACCTGGATACAACCCCACCTGAAGCTTCCCCATCCTGGTGTAAATCTCTCAGCCTCCCTAGAAAGACTCTCCCACCCAGCTTCCCAGGGAAGGCTCCCATGAATTCTTTCGGTTCATGCCCACTTTGTCTCTGGAGACAACGACCAAGCTGCAACTTGTGGCAAACTCTTCTCATCTCTTCGCTGCCCCTTTGCTCAGCTAGTGCCCACGTGGGTGCCACCTGCACACTGACGGCCCAGGAGAAAGTGGAAGAGAAAGCCTTTTAGAAACCAACATCAAGTCAACAACCCTCCTCCTGTCCTTTGAAAGAGATGGCAAATATGCCAATTTGACATAAGCTGAATTTTCACATCTGAGCCAGATCTAGAGACCTCCTTCCACCCTCAGCCTCACAGCAAGGAGCAAGTCACTGCTCTCGCTTTCAAACCAATAACATTGCTTCATTGGTTGGCAGTGATTCTGCTGAGACATAAGATGTGCTGAACGTTAGGTACCCTTCCAGCCCCATTCCAGCCCCCAAAGCCCACTGAAAAACCAAAGGGAAATGCCTTTCAAAGGGTCCTGAATGTCTGGAAATTTCGTGGACACCTGTCCCAGTCTGAGGGAGTGTAGCAAGAGCTGTCTGCTCCTCAGAGGCCCCCCGACAAAATCATTTCCTTTGCCCAGGACAGAGCTGATGGCTGCTTCCTTTGGGAAAGAGGTGGGCTCTGCTCTGCCTCAGAGAAGCTATAGAGCAGGCCTTTAAAAAAAACCAGCCTACGCCAGATGATCCAGCAATTGCTTTCTGGCTCTGCACGCAAAAGAATTAAAAGCAGGAATTCAGACAGATAAATGCACTCCCATGTTTACAGCAGTATGATTCACATCAGCCAAGAAGTGGGAGCAGCCCAGGTGCCCAGTGGAAAGTTGGATAAATAAAATCCACTGTGTACATATGCGGGGCTGTCATCCAGCCTTAGGAAGAAGGAAATTCTGATACAGGCCACGCTATGGATGAACCTTGAAGGCCTAATATGCTGGGTGAAGTAATCCAGCAATGAAAAGGCCGAAATGCAGCCCAGCACTGTAGGATTCCACACATGCAAGTATCTAAAATCACCAAATTCACAAAGACAGGAAGTCAAATGGTTATTAGGGTCTGGGAGGAGGGGGGATGAGGAGCTGTTGTTGAGGACAGACAGGATTTCAGCTTTGAAAGATGGAGAAGTCTTGAAGATCAGTTGCACAATGTAATCAAAGTGAATGCAACTCAACTCTACGCTGGGTAATGGTTCAGATGATCAGTTTTATGCTGTGTGTTTCTAATCACAAAAATCCTTTTGAGCTGGGTGTCATGGCGCATGCCTGTAATCCCAGCACTTGGGAGGCTGAGGCAGGAGGATCACTGTGAGTTCGAGACCAGTCTGGGCTACATAGTGAGTTCCAGGTCATTGACTACATAGTGAGACCCTGTCTCAAAAAAACAAAACAAAACAAAACCCAAAAGACAAAAATAATTTTTAAAAGTATATGCTATATATGTGTTAATTAAAAAAAGACCTTTAACGCTCCCAAACTGGACAATTTTCAATGGTGGCACTTGGGATCTCATGTGTCCTGGGCAAGTGCTCTCTACCGTGAAGCCTCACCACTATCCCTGGACACGCTTCCTTGACATTTATAAAAAATAAAACATACACATTTGGTTAGAATACTTAAGCATTGTCGAAGAGCATAATTTAGGTCTATTTTTAAAATTTTACAGGAGAAAGGATTTTTTTCTTAGAGCTTTCTGGGTTTTGCTCTGTGCACTCTGATACCTCGGGGACCTTTTTAAATCAGCACGTCTGCTGCTCACTCTCAGCAATTCCAGAATCCCAGGAAGAATCTCCTTTTCTGAGAGCGTGTTCTAGGCCAGGGATTGTAGGAGGTTAACACGTGACCACTCATTTCATCTTCTGGTGACCTTTGGGGGAGGCCCTATTATCATACCCACCTTATACAGAAATAAAAAGGCCCAAAAGGGCACTGTCACCTGCCGGGTTCAGGTAACTGATCAGTGGGAGAACAGGGAACTTGGTCCCAGAACTGAGTTCTGAATCAGTTTTCCCCTCTGAACCAGCTGGCATTTGATCGTACTGAAAAGCCTTCCTCTCTTTAGCAAATTATTTGTGGCCATCTGTGTTATTTTCATTCTTTTGATATTATAAATAATGCTGCATAAATGAGTGTGTACGTTGTATCTCACTACAAGAATAAGTCTATGAAAAAAATGAGTCTATGAATAGAGGGGCTAAAGGGTTTGAGCTTTTCAAAATGTGCTGTTATCGCCAAACTGCCCTCCGCAGGAGTAGCGTCCATTCGCCCTCTCGCCACTAAGGGATGAGAGGCTTGGCGAGAGCCTCTGTCAGAGTGCACACCCGAGAATATTCTGGGAGCCCTGAGAGGCCTCGCCGCCCTCCTTTTACAAGCCGGCTCCTCGTGCTTGTAGTCATGTCCCGCCCGCCTTGGGCGAGCTCTTCACGGGATGGGGCCTGGCCCTGGAACTGCACGGGGCCTGCCCCATATCCGGGATGGTGCTGAACCTCCTGAAGTCACGATGTGCAGGCACCAACCGCGAATGTACCAGGCTCGGTGCCCCGGGGTGATGCGCTGGGGTCTTCCTCAAGTGGCCACCTCTGCAAGGGTCCTGGTGAGACGGAGGAGGCTGCACGAGAGGACACCAGGACTCGCTCTGTGACTGGCCAGATGTCACTCCTCCTGGGCCTCAGGCTCCTCCTCTGTAAAATGAGACAGTGGTACCTTCCCATCCCTGCTGTTCTGTTGTCAGCAGGGATCTCCCATAGAGTTCTTTTCACCGTAGGTGTTTCTATGCAGTGCTGTAAAACACTGAAATCTGTGGGCCCCGAAGCCAGACTGCTGAGTTCAAAGCCCAGCTCCGGTCTTGTTAGCTGTGTGTCCTCAAGCAAGTCACTCAACCTCCCTGACCCTTGGGTCCTTCATCTAAAGGTGGGAATGAAAATAGTTAGATGGGAGGCTATTTTGGGTATTAAAAGAGATAGTGCGTGCATTGTGCCTGGTCCATGGTAACCACTCAGCAAGTATCAGCCTTGGTGGAGGCTGTAGGCCCCATTACCGCTGCTGTCACTTTCTTCCCAATGGTGCCTGCAGGGAGGAGGCCACTAAGCAGGCTGGCTTCTTGGACTGCAGCTGCTTGGCTGGCCTTAAAGCCGGGAGCCACCCGGGGTGCCCTGGGCCTTGAAATCCAGCAACACGTGAAGCGTCCTGCTGTGTGCTGTGCCTCTAGGAGAGGTGGTGAGAGGAGTTTGTAGCTGCGACTGTGTTAGTGAAGGCCCTGTGGGTCACGGGGAGAGGGCATTCGGAGATTGAGCCAGGCACACCTTTGAGAGAACACTGGGAGACCTACTTGTTCTGCTCAGAGAAAAGTAGGGTTTGGGGACCCCACAGGCCTGAGATCAGGCTGCCTCTGGCACCTAGTGGCCAGTGACCTTGGGCAGACAGTCATGCTCCCTGAGCCTCGCTTACTTCCTCTCTGGAATGGGGATCAGAGCTGCTTTGCCCGGGCTGCAGTAACCATGAAAACCACGAAGTGCTACCATTGTGGGTGCTTAAAAGCTGGCGCCTCCTCCTTCCTTCCTGTTCAAGCAGCCCTGTGCTCAGAGCCTTGGCCTGGACACCAAGACATCGATGGGAAACAGCAGACCCAGCTCCTACCCTCGGGAGCTTCCAGTCCGAGGATACCGTGGGTCTTGGCCTTGGTGACCTTAAACACTTTGGCCATCATGGGTGCCACTGGTCTGCCCTGTCCCAAGAAGTCCACGGGGCTCTGTTCAGAGTGTGGTCCCAGAGCCAGCAGCAGCATCCTATAGGATCTAGTTAGAAATGCTGGGTCTCAACATGCCCCAGGCCAGCAGCTGCTCTGTGCCTAGGTACCCAGGTGATTGCTGCATGTGGCCACTTCCATGATGCCTGGTACATGGCACTGACACTTCAGGGTCACCCCGGGGCTCACTCTTGAAATCCATCTGCAAACGCAGCGTCCTCCTGTGTGCTGTGCCCGGGACACCTTGGAGAGGTGGCGAGATGTGTTTGTAGTTGCAACTGTGTGGTGACAGAGGTGGCTGGAGACTCGGTCCACCAGTGTGAGAGGCAGGCGGCTGCCCCTGCCCTACCTCTGGGTCCAACGCCCTTCAGGGACAGGAGAAGAGTCTTTCCTCAACAAAGCACCCCTCCAAGGTCAGGCCAGTGGGGCACAGCCTCTGTCTCCTCCAGCTCTTTCCCATAAGCCTTCTCTTCCTGTGCTGTCCCCTGGAGCAAATCAGGGAGACTGAGGCAGCGGGGGCTGCCAGCTAGTACTGACAGATCCACCAAACAGCCACCGCAGAAGGCATATTAAAGACATTTGCTTGATCCCACTTTAATAACCTGCCAGCCTGCCCAGCATCACATGGCTCAGAAGTTGTGGAACAAGAGGGCCATTTCTTATTGTTTTTAATAAAGATCCTTTTATAACGGACTTTCTCGATGCTATTAACATGCTATGTGTTTAATCAGACAGTACATGGTAACAAGGGGCCAGTCTCGTTACTCAGGTGCTGGAGGAGCAGGAGCTGTGGGCGCCTCTGCCTTCTCAGACCAGTGTGCAGCCACACAGGCAGCATGGTCCACACAGGTACACGCATGCAGGTGCACACATGTATGTGGGGCGGGGGGGGGACATGTGGGCCTGGACACATGAATCGCGCACACGTGCACACATGCTAAGGATGAACTCGGTTTTCCAGTCTGCGGCACTGGCAAGGGGGAGGAACAAAGGGATATTTCTGAGACAGGAAGGCCGGGGGTAGAGGGGACTCTAATGGCTGGGAAGAGGGAGCGGTGGCCACCTGTGTGGAGCCAGGGTGGCAGGGAGAGTGGCGCACCTGCCTGTCTCCTCTTTCAGAGCTTCTCTTTCCACTCTTCGGGGCTGTTTCTGGACTTATGATGCATGCACACACACACACACACACACACACACACACGAAAGCATGGAGCAGGGAAAAGGACAGTGGCGTCACACCCTTACAGAGTGGTGCAGTATGCCTGGCCCTCCTCTAAGTCCTGTGCAAGCGCCCGCTTTTTCAGACTCGTTCTCCTCTTCCCGGAGGTCGGTGACAACCCTGTCCTTACAGCCAAGGAGGCGGTGCCTGGAGAAGGCAAGGGACCTGCCTGACGGTTATCCTGCCTGTCAGGGGTGGGGACAGACACTGCTATGGGTACTGTCCCTTCTAAAAGCAGAGGTGGAGTAGAGGCAGTGAGAGGCACGGGTGGAGGATTCGGATGGGGAAGAAAGGGAGGTAGGGAAGAGGAGAGAGCTGCCTGTGCGAACTCAGCTGGGGTGACTGACAGGACATCTGCCAAGGTCTACGGGTTCTGATGGGTACAAATTTGCAGCTCAACTTGCAGTGTGGCCGGCTTTCCAGGCCACGGGGCCCTGCAGGCCGGCCACAGAACAAGGGGTCAGTCCCTTCCTTGGATCGCCCCGTGCTGGGAGACTGGTAACGAGGCGCCTGTCTGCACGTCGTCCTTAGGCTTCGGTGCAGAATAGGATAAGAGCAGCTCTTTGCAGAGTTGCCCTGAGTGGGACTGAAAAGGAGAAGGGCAGGCAAGAGGGGGCCACGGAACAAATCCATCAACGTTTGCAACGATGGATGCGACCGTTCTGCTTCCGATCTATAAGCCTCTGGAAATTGGGGGTCTGCGGGGGTCCCTCTGTGGAGCAGTGTTTATTCCAGGCTCTCTGCTCCACATGGCTTTCCGGAGCTGGCATCGAACGGGCTCCCCAAAGGGGACATCAATATTGCCAGGGAAAGACAAAATGGTGAATCCCCTGCCTTCTCCGGGGGCAGGTGGGGAGAGATCGACAATTCTAATAGCTGCGGTCAGCGTGGCACTGGGTAGCCAGGGCCCAGACAAAGGCCCCACATCCCTGCACCTGCCCCCACCCCAACAGGTCTCCTTCTGCCTCCCTGTTTCCTGGGGTCCTGTCTGGACCTGGCCTCGCACATGCTGGGCGCTCCAAAAGGTCAGGGGCTCCTGCCTGCCAGGCTGGACTGGGGTCTTGAACTTTACAGGGGCTGTGAGAGATGCAGAGTCAGGGAGGCAGCCGGGGTGGGGGCTGTGGTGCTGGGAGGCAGGAGAGGGAGCCTAGGTCCAGGAGGTGGTGAGGCCTGTGGTAGCTTCGTGGCTCCAGGGAGGTTGCCTCTCAGCTCCCCACCCTGCCGCCAGGAAGACCTCCTTGTCTACCTCCTGTTTCCCAGGTCCGACCCGCACTGCCCTCTGCGAGCAGAGCGGGGAAACAGTAACGGACACACCGAGGCCCATCCCGGGACCCCCGTTGTTGCCCTCTATCCCAGTGCAGGTCTCTAACCAAGCCTGGAAGGCTCAGCAGGTCTCAGACAAAGGAGATGAGGCCATGGGCCAGGATGCACTTTGTACGCGCTCAGGCCACTTTCCCGGCACCGGGAGGACAGCGCCAGGACGGGCCCGGGCTGAGCAGGGCACAGAAATGCACTGGCTCCATCTCCACCGTGACCCTAAGAGGGAAACACACTGACCTTCTGTACAGATAGGAAACCGAGTCACAGCGAGGCCGAGCGACCGGTCTGCGATCACACACGGCCAGGGCTGTTAGAGTGGGGTCCCGACTACTAGACAGCTCCAAACTGCACACTGCCGTGCCTTCTCCGGCCAGCGGGAGCGTGGAAAGCACGGTGTCCCGCCTTGCTGCCGTCCTCCCGGCCATGGGCTGTCCACTCATGGACATCTGTCCCTAGTCCTATCCTCGTCCACTTAGCTCCGAGTGTCCCTAGACTCACTGCCACGCTTGTTCCCAGAGACCCTGGAACCCCTCCCTCGGGGATGTTGGGAAATAACAATGCCTTGGTCTCAGCTATCCTCCAAAATCGCGACTTCAGATTCTACAGCCACCACCCCCGCCAGCAACAGTGATGCACTCTTCAAGCCCAGGCAGCCTCCCCCTACAGCAGGACAAGGCACCAGCCCAGGGCACCAGTGAGGAGGGTTGGGGTGGGAAGGGGCAGGTCTGACCTGGGTGTCTGGGGCCTGCAGGAAGAAGTGTCCATCCTGGTACCAGGAAGCGCTCAGGCAGGATGAGGGGCCAGTTTCTTGCCCTGCTGTTAGCCCGGGGCTGGGGAAGTGGGAGTCCTTCCGGCCACCCTCTTCTCCTGTCTGGGGGCAGGGCAATGATAGCAGGTGGTACAGGATACCTCTAGATCCTGTATCCAGGGTTCAATCAGACAGGGTCACCGCCCTAGCTTTTACTGTGTGCAAATGCTACAAGGCAAGGGTGATAAAACTCACTGCACAGATAGTGCAAGGACTAACTGTGCCTGGAACAGCACAGGCACTAACTCAGGGACATCGCTGGGTAGAATCGCCCATTGTCCCTTTGGAGAACAAGACTAGAGCTAGGAGTGGACGCTAAGAGCTGCCCACCCGGCCTGGACTGGTGAGCAGTGGGTCGATGGCAGAGGATGGCTGGTCACGGGGTAGGGATGCTCTGCAGGACACCTTCAAAGCCAGGGAGAGAATGGGGTGGCATGGAGGATCCTGCTCTCCTGACTCTTTTTTTTTTTTTTTTTTTTACCCAGGGATCAACCTCCAGCCCTCGAGCTTGTGAAACAGGTGCAGAACCACCGAGCTTAGTCCCTGGCCCAGCAGCTTGATTTTTAAGAGAAACATTCCAATCTCCAAGCAAGTATGTTATCATCATCAACCTAGGCTCTTTCAAGAATATGTGGAATATTCCCCAAGGGTAAAACTCTGCCAATAGATCACGATTTTTTAGTTATTACCTCTTGTTCCCATGGGATTACCTCCTCAAGGTATCGTGACTCTTGACAGCAAAGAGGTCTCTCAGTGTCCTTGTCTGCCTGGGCTGGATCAGCCCGGAAGCTGGGACCACCCCATTTAGGCTCCACGACCCAGTTATATCCAGAGTGGGAGCTCGGTGAAGGCCTTGGAGGGCACGACGAGGACGGATGGGCAGAGCAGGCAGGATGAGCCGGGAGAAACTAACAGTGATAGGCAAGGGTCCCACCAGGCCGGGTGAGAGGGGCCTCCTGAACCCCTATCGCACTCCCAGCACTGGGCCTGGCCTGGGGGCCACGGGATGGGTAGAACAAAGCGCCTGCCATGTGAAACAGATAATTGGTCCATTCAAGGTGGGGACGGCAAGTCTGAGGAAGACACGAGACACCACAGGAGCCAGAGGAGAAACATCTACCCCAGCCTGGACAAAATGACAAGGGAGCCTGTCCCGAGGGTGCATAGGCCACAGAGACGGGAGGCAGAGGAAGGTAAGTAAGCTACTCCTCACGGAGGGAATAAAAAGAAAGAAAAATATAAAATATTCTCTAACTTACCTTTATTGGTCACCACCATACTCTGTCACTTAGCACAGTGCCTGGCAAGTGTAGATTTGGAAAAGCCATTTGTTGAATGAATACTAAAACTAGTGATTACACATTGCTTATTAGCTCCACCTATTCAATAGCCATTCGAGGCAGGTGTCACTATTACCCTTGTACCGATGGGAACTACGGATCGAAACTAAGGCCAGTCCCTTAAGTGAGCTCCTGAGCTGGAGGATCTCACTCAGCAGCTGGAACTCTTAGCCCCGCTGCTGCAGTGTTGGGCTCTGTGAATCCCCCAAGGCCGAGCGGGAAACTTGGGTTCACAGCCCGCAAGCAGGGGTGCATAGTTTGCTAGAGAACACCAGTGGTCTTGGCGTAAGGCCTACGGTAACGATCTCATTTAACTTCGTTAGCTCTGTAAAGAGACAGACAGTCTCCAAATACGATCACATTCTGAGATGATGGGGTCAGCGCAGTTCTACACATCAGAGGGACTCAGGACTGGAGCGAGGGTCCAAGCCTAGACCCTGCTGGTCACTGTACAAAAAGGCTGCGTGGAGGACCACACCTGGAGTCCGAGGCGAGGCCCTCTGCGGGAGGACGAGGCTGTGAGAGAGACCCCGAGGCTCTTTCGTGCCTCTGCCACTTCGGGGGAGCCCGAGGCCCCCACACATGCCCCCTTGACAGGTGACAAGATAAAGATGGTGGTAACACTGACAGCTCACAGCTGCAATGACTTGCTCAGCTGCACCCACTAGGGTTAGCCGAACACTGCACAGGTGACCAAAGTTCCCCAGCAGGTGAGCTTGACAATGGCGGGCCTTACTAACCGCGAATCAAGAACAATTCACAGGAGCAGGGCACCTCTCCCCCTACACCCACTGAACTGGGGGTGCCAACGCCCAGCATGAGCCTGTGTGCAGAAGGAGCTCCACGCTGTTGGCAAAGGCACAGGGAGCTCAGACCCCTCCAAAGACGAATCTCAGCCCTGAGCATCTCACTGTTCACGAGTCACCGAGCGGGTTACTGATAAGTAGGTCACAGGCTCATTTCAAAGCGAAAGCTTGCAGAGCCTGAACCGCGGGCTTGGAAGAGCAGAAGAGATCTGCAGTCCCCGTGTGGTCCTGGTCGGGAAAATGACCCTCAGCTTCCGCTGCCTCTCCCTCCCCCAGACATACCAGGAGCTACAAGCATATTTTGAAAATCTCTGCAGTGAAGAAATAGCTCAGGTCCGCAGCTGTTTGTCCTGAACTCCAGGACCACCAACACCAGGATGGACGACCTGCTGCGCATTTAAACACATTTAAATGTTTCCTCACTGAGGGCTACAAGCGTTCTCTGAATCCATATTTAAAGTCTCAAAGGACATGACAGCCTCTGACAAGTTGTGTTTCAGTGGAAAGAGTCCTGGACAGAGAGATGGCACTGCCCAGCACGGCCCAGCTCCACCCGAGTCAGCTGTATCCCAGGTCCCTCTCCCCTCTGCACTTGCTTCTGTACAGTGGTACGCCAGATTCTTTCTGGTCCGAGAGCCCAGGGTGGAGCTCCCTTTACAAGGATCTACCGCTGTGCAACAAATTACTCCTGAATCCATAAGTTTAAAAATATACACTAAGGGTCGGGGTGGCGTTGTAGCTTAGCGGGGTCCTCGGGCTCTGGGCTTCTTCCCAGGCTGCACTCACTTGGACGCTTGGGCAGGGACAGCCCTGTCCCTGAGATGGTGTCAGGGGTCCTTGGCAGGATTCAGTACCTTGTCCCTTGGGACTGAGGACATCAGTTCCTCATGCGCTGCCATCTAGGGGCCTCCCTCAGTCTCTTGCCAAAGGGCACGGACACAGGGCTGCTGCCGATGTGAGGCTCACTTCTTCAGAACCCCAGGTGAGAAGGCCAGAGACAGTGCCAGCCAGGACGAAGTTGCAGCCCTTGTGACTTAACCTCAGGAGTGACATCGCTGTCCCCGTGCTGCCCATTGGACGAGAGTCTCCAGGACAAGCCCATGCTCAAGGGGAGGAGATCACACACATGCAGGTGACGGGGAGCCCTAGGGGCCACTTCAGAAGCACCACGGGTCATCAAGGATGGAAGTCCCAGCAGGCTGGCCCAAGGTGTCCCTTAAAGAGGGCTGGAGAGGTGGGGTTGTTCCACGGAGAAAGGCGAGGGGTCCCATGGCAGCCGAGGCCTCATCGCTGTTAACAGGAGTTGCTCAGCTTCCTAACCAGGCGGAGACCTTGGGAGGAAGGCTGCGTCCGTGACACCATCTTCCATTCGCCTCTCGTGCTCCGTGAGCCCTCGTGTCCTCCTGTCCTCTGAGTCGGAGTTGCAGGCCCTTGAGGGTGACTAGACCCAGGGGAGTCACTGCGTTCAATCTGTTCTGAGGAGCTCCTGGAGTCTCACGCCCTCCGGAAGAGGAAAGCAAGGACGGCTTTAGTGGAAGGGTGGCTGCAATCTGCTCTGAGGGGCAGGAACCGTACGGTTCATTGTGGGGAGTAAAGAAAGAGCAGAAGTTTGTGTTAAATCTCAAAGTCTTTGGCCATGGGCTTTTCAGCGATGCTGAAACCGTTAGGACTTTGGCAGCTCTTAGAGAGGGACTTTTGCACCAAAGGGTTTGCCTGAGTCTTTGGGGTGTGTTGTGACTTTCATCTAGATGTCCCTCCAAAGCCCCGTGCAGTCATGGCTGGGGCTTTTCAGAGGCAGCCGGATCTAGGTGTGTGGTGCTGGGATTGATTCGTGGTGCGATGCGGGGATGCAGGGTGCCCTGCCCTGGGTGTGAGTGCTCCGTGCCCGAGGGCGGGCAGGCCGGATGGGATGCGAGGGACAGAAAGAGGGCTGCTGCTGTCACTTGCTGCTGTTACTGCTCCTTCACTGCTTTGCTGCTGGCTGCCTTCTGCCTGCTCAGCTTTGCCACGAACTATTTCTCTTCTCTGACTCCCCGCTCTCTGCTACGCCGCCCTGCCTCGGAACCAGCCGATTATGGACCGAGACCTCTACAAACTGTGAACTAGAATAAACCTTTCCCCTTTTAGCTTTGGGTGTTGGGTATTTTTTTTTCTCATCTCAGCAATGAGAAAGGGAACTAAGAAGACGCCTCATGAGATGTAACAGGAAAGCAGCGTGTGCATGAGCTGTCTCGTCGCTGAGACCCAGAACCTAGCCTTCACAGCTAAAGCAGGGAGAGGTTTAATGGGTCTCATGGTTTTCAGGGATTCAGTCCACGGTACGCCTCATGATGTAACAGGAAAGCAGCGTGTGCATGAGCTGTCTCGTCGCTGAGACCCAGAACCTAGCCTTCACAGCTAAAGCAGGGAGAGGTTTAATGGGTCTCATGGTTTTCAGGGATTCAGTCCACGGTTGGCTGGCTCCAAGCCAGAAATGGCACAGTCAAAGCCAGAAAACAGAAGGGAGGAGCTGGGAGGGTGGTACAGGACCTGCCTTCTCCGACCAGGCCCCTCCACCTAACAGCACCTTTAACTATGCACTCACCCCTGGACCGACCCCCTGACCCAGTCGCCTGCCCAAACCTTCACCTCTGGACACAGGAGGCTTACGGGGGGCGTTGGCGATCTCCCCATAACAGTGTGCAACGCCATGGTCTTGCCTTCTGTGACAGGAAGGACCTGGGAACCAAAAGCATGGGACGCAGACGTCCTGGACGGCCCAGAGAGCTGCCTGGTGAATAGGCACTCACCGGCTGAACCCGAGCCACGTCCTCGGACTCCAGGGACAGGGCCTCTCGACTCCCCAGGGTTGAGGTGGGCGGGGCCGGGCCAGGGTGGGTGCCAAGAGGCGGGGCTTCAGGAGACCCGCCGAGATGCATGGCAATTTCACAGCCGGGGCAGACAAGCGGCCTGTGTGGGTATTTGATCCACGTCCACCTCTCCTGTCTATCCACACTGGACATGGACGTTGCTCCTGCTTCTGTTTAGCCCGATGTTCCGTGCTTCTCCTCTGGGGTCTGGCACTTGTGTGCAGAGTGAGCCAATCAATGAATCGATGAATCAAGCCTCCACTGGGCAAGATTCTGCTTCTCCTTTGAGACCCAGCTCAGGGGCTCTTCCTTTGTGCGACCCTGTCTGCTGCCCGGGCTCCCACCACACCCCACACCTGCACCCACCACTGTCACCGTGTGCTCACTGAGGTGCTGTGGGGTGCTGCTCAAAGACCAGTGCTCCAGGCGTGATGCTACACGCCTGTGATCCCAGCACTCGGGAGGCTGAGGCAGGAGGATCGCTGTGAGTTCGAGACCAGCCTGGGCTACACAGTGAGTTCCAGGTCAGTCTCAACGACATAGTGAGACCCTGTCTCAAAAAACCAAAAAAAAAAGCCAGTGCAACAGAACGGTCTTCCCAGAGTCTGCATCCTCCCTCCGGCTCTCCTTAGTGCTGAGACTTTGGCCAATCTGCCAAACTTCTCTGTCCCCTACTGGTATATTGTGGCCAATAACAGTTGCATTGTAAAGATGAAAGACATCAACACATATTAAGCACCGAGCATGATGCCGAGCAGATAGTAAGAGCTCAATAAACCTTGGCTGCTGCTGGGCGTCTGCCCACCTATCACCCTCCACTGTAATTATCTACCTAATTAGGCAAGGACTCTGGCTTGCTCGTTTCAGTGCGGTAGCCTGGCACTCAGTAGGCTGTAAATCCTGCACGCACTTTAAGGACCCATTTTGCTTAAGGAGGAGAGAAAACCCTTGGACCCTGAGACTAACCCTTGTGACTTTTCACCTCCTCTTCTCTGCTCCCCAACACCCTGCCCTGGAGCCGCTTGGAGGGCTCTGGATTCCAGGATCCGCTGCCCCACCCCCTCATCCACCTTGGATGAGCCCTTGCCCCGGAGTTAATTTTCTTATAGATGTGTATCAGTCATGTAGCAGGGAATCTCTCCCAAGCTAATGAGGAATCATAGTCTTGCCGTGTTATTACTTAGCTAATTAGTACGCAGACTTCTTGGTGGGGGTCAGAGAAGACATCAGCAGGAAGGGAGAATGTTGTGATTTCCAAGGGGGCTGAGTGTGAGCCGCGGAGGACGGGGACATCAGGTTCCTTCCCCTGGACTGGCCTGGAGGTCAGGCTGGGCTTGGATCACCCTGGGCAGCCCTCCCTGGAGCCGGCTCCCCCTGCCTAGGTTATGAGAGGCTTTGGCTTGCGGATCTGATCCGATGTCGTGTGAGCAAGTGCAGAGGCAGCTGGGAAGGGCCCAGGCAGGAGAGGAGCAGGCCAGCTTGGACCTCGGGAGCCAGGGCCCTCTGGCACCGGCCTTCTCTATGCTCCTTGTCCTGTCACAGAAAACCAGACCTGTCTTGAAAGGAAAAGATAAGGGGATGGGGACATAGCTCAGTGTGAAGGCCCTGAGTTGAGCCCCTAGTATTGAGACATTAATAATAATAAAAGAAAGGAGGAAAAAAAAGAAAAGAGAAAAAAGAGAGAAGCTGAAGCTGGCTTGTCTGCCTGCCCCTTGGTGAAGGGAACCTGTGACACGGACGGACACCTTATTGAGGGCGAGTTTCTCTGAGGGAGCCGGGGCTCTGCCAAGAAGGGTAAGAAGGGTTCATCTGCCAGCCACAAGCAAGCTGCCTTTTCTCGGCAACACAATGCACTAAGTGCCTGCACCTGAGAAGGCATAAGGAGGTCCCTGGGGGAGAGCAGAGAGGCCCCCAGGGCACACTCTGGAGTGCACGATGGTCACCAGGCCCACCAGGAGGGGGCGCCTAGGGAGAAACCTGCAGCCTGGGGCTGTGACATCCAGGACAATGCGGCCCGGCCCAGGGGGTCAGAGGGTCCTGGATACCGGCCTGCCATGCTGCCAGGCCCCATTCCTGAGCCTTGGCTTCCCTGTCTATGAAGTGGGCTGTTTGGCGTAAATGCAGTGATGTACATACCACGGTCCGAGGAAGGCCTGGGAGGCAGCGGGGTCCAGGACTTGCAGAGGGGTCGGCCCAGGGTCAGGGCCCAGGGTAGACCTGAGGCTGTATCACACAACAGCACCAATGACCAGTTCCCAGGGAGGGAGCACGGGGAGTCTAGGGACCCTGCCTAGGACAAGAGGTAATAAGCGATCACAGAAGATTCTTCAAGTGGCTTCCGCCGGAGGGCATGGGGTGCCCTGGCTAACTTGAGTACGGAGCCAAGCTCACTGGGAAGAGCCTGTTCCCAACGAGGCGGTGTCGCACTCAGGGTGGGGAACGTGCTGGCTCCATCAGACCAGCCGTGCTCCAGGGGCGGGGCGGGGCCTCCTTGTCGGTGTCATGCTCCGGGGCATGGACACTGGGCCGACCCAGAGTCAGAATCTCTCCCTGCTGCTTCTGAGCTGCCTGGCCTCATCTAACTTACTCGTTGCTGTCAGCCTCAGTTTCCATATCTTTAAAATGAGGGTGACAGTGGTGCCTGTGTCATAAAATATGTGTGTGAAGCTACGTGAGCTGTCGAATACTATTCACTCGTGTATTGGTCAGTGCCTGCTGCATAACAAGCCACCCTCAAAGCTTAAAGCAGCAGCATTTGTTGTCTCAAAGGAATGGACAGAATCCTAGGTGGGGCTTAGCTGGGTCCTCTACTTGGAGATCTCACAGCCCTCAGTCCAGGTCTCGGCCAACACCAGGCCTCTCCTGGGGATGGATCTGCCTTCAGACTCCCTCTCCCTGGCTGGCTTCGCCAGAGTGAGCAAGGGAGGACCCTGGAGAGAGCAGACTTTGTCACCTAGTCTCAAAGTGGCATCTGTCACGTGGCCCAGCCTACTCAGGAGTGAGCTCTGTAGATGAGAGGGCCCCACTCACTAGAGGCCAACCTAGGCTCAGGCCGTGCTTGCGGGCAGGGGTCGTAGGGAGGCGCCACCGCCGGAGCCGTAGGAGGGGCTGCCTCCCTCCCATCGCTGTATCCCTCACAGTTGCACCCAGGCCCAGTGTGACGTGGGCTTTGGTACGGATCTGCGCAGTGTCTGAGCCTGGAGCCCCCTCCGGGCAGGGCTCGTGGGGAGAGGGTCCCGGCAGTGCCCACAGGCCTGTGCAGCCCCCGGCACTTCCCCTCCCTGGAAGGGCCCTCCTGCAGCCCTGCCCCTGACCTCCGCTCCGGGGAAGGCAAACTCCATCCGGAAGAAGATGTGTGAAAATTGGATTTGCTGCTGGGGTCGAGCTTCACCGTGCTTCGTCACCTGCCTTTGAGACAGAGACCGTTTCTCCAAGTGACGCCCCCCCCCGGCCTCTCCTTGCTGGGACGAGAGCTCAGGCCCCTTCTTGGTCATTTCCGTGGCCTCTCTGTTCCCGCCCCTGTCGTCTGTCTGTGGCTGGCTGATCTCTGCCCATCCCTCCTTCTCACTCTTCACACGGTAGCCAGGAAGGACTTTGACAAACACTTGTCAGAGCTACGGGCAGCTCAGTGGTAGAGCGCTTGCCTGGCGTGTGTTGAAGGCCTGGGTTCCATCCCCAGTGTTGCTGAATGAATGAACGCACATCAGATCAGGCCACTCCCGGCTTTATGCCTACCTTGCCCACAGACTCGCCTTCCACGGCCCACGCTGAACAGGGTTCTGGGCAAAGTGAGGGGGAAGCTCAGCTCCAGCCTGGTCCCCGCCAGCCAGAAGCCCTCAGCAGCGCCAGCTGCCCCGACATCTCTCATCTGCATGGCACGTGTGCCTGGTCACCTCCACGGACCACCTCCCGGGAAGCCTCCCTGCCTGCCTCTGCCGGGGAAGAGCTGGGGGTTCACACCAGGCCCACGTTCCCGCCTGCCTGAGTGTGACTCCAGGCCTGTCCTGCCGGGCAGTAACCCTGGCTGTCAGAGCCACCGAGCGATGCCCACCTGGGTGGAGGAGCCGAGCACAGCAGCACAGCAGAGGCCTCTCCTGCTCCCTCCCTCCCGGAGGAGCCTTCCTGGCTGCATCCTCTTGGCCTCTGGTTTGTCGTCTGTCTTCCCGCTGCATCGGCTGAACCTTCCGGAGGGCTCCCGGCAGTGGGCTGGGCTCCCCCTGTCCCACTGGTCCGAGCTCCTTCCGCAAGACCTGCCACGCCCTTATCCTCCTCCCCTGCCTGCTGCCCCCTTGCTTTGCATGAAGCGGGTGTCGAGTTTGCCAAGTGCCCTTGACCCTGCCTCGTCCCCAGATACCCTTTGTCCTCTTGCAGAGAAAGTGACTCACTGGCAGCGGTTGAGCGCTCAGGCACTGACGCGTTCATCCACCCAGCCTCCCGCGTTTGGGAGCCCCCGCCACCCCTGCGGTCAGCCAGCCCCTGGCCAAGGCTGCTGCGGGCCAGTTACCCAGGAAGTCTCGTCCTCCGCAGTGGTTCGCCGTGTGATCCAGCCGTCCCGCTTCGGGGGGTGTCAAGACAGGACGGGAAGCGCGATGTTACGGCGGTGTTTGCACACCTGTGCTCCTGGCAGTGTTGCTGACAGTGGCCCAGAGGGGGAAGCAACCTAAGATCCCGCTGATCGATGAATTCGTGAGGAAGACGCGGGGCACACACACGGCACGAGGGAGTAGTACTCAGCCTTAAAAAGGAAGGCGGTGCTGACCAGGGCTCGGATACGGGCAAACCCCGAGGACCTTACGCCGGGTGACATGCGCGCCGCACTGCTTAGCTGAGGGATCCGGAAGGGAAAAGGGATCAGCAGGGCGGGGGACAGGGAGTTTCAATTTGGGAAGGTGAAAAAGTCCTAGAGATCAATCGTGTGGCAGTGGGAAACTCCTTCACACCGCCTCTCTGTACACTTGGAGAGGGCTGAGATGGCTCGACTTGCAGCAGGAGTCTCACCACCATTAAATCTGAGAGGGAGAGAGAGGAAGGGAGGCCGTCCTGCCTCGAGTACCTGTGCGTGGCAAAGTCCCCCGGGTCCCGCCTCGGCCTCTGAGCCACCTCCTCCCCTCTCTTTCAGGGCCCGAAGTGTGGGCCGCACCTCCGCCTCCCGCCACCCTCAGACCCTGCTGACTTTTGCTGCTCCTCCCAGCTTCCCTGAAATCTGAAATAAATTGGAACGGAGATAAAGAGGAAAATCAAATCGGAGAGAACAGGTTTTGGGTTCCACCGCTGGCAGCCTGCAACTCCAGTTCCTCAGTCCTGCTGGACTCCACACCGGCCACCGCTGGCCAACTCCTGAGCCTTCACCGCTCGGATGGATCAGGGGAGAAGGGCTCCACTCTTGCGGAGGCCACTGTGTCCCCACTGCCAGGACCACAGCCGCTGCCTGCCTGCAGGCTGTGCCTCTATTTCCCCATAGCGCCTGGGCTTTCCCTCCCAGGGTACTGATTTCCCCCTCCAGCCCAGCCCAACCCTGGGCCCCTAAACCCCGTGCTTGCCCTGCCAGTTTCCTGCACTGGAGCTCCAAGTCCTGCGGGCCTTTTATGCCCAGCTGCTCAGTGCTCTCCACCGACCTGACACGGGACAGTCCTCGGGGAGAGGGCCCCAGCTATCCTCCCGGGATGATTTGGCTCTGGGAAGAGGGAAGATGCCTCCCTTCTTGACTGCCCAAAGCCTGGGGCGCGAGGTCCAGAGATGAGAGGCCAGCGCTCCACATCCTTAACCCTGGCCCTTGGCCTCAGAGAGCTGTAATTGCTCTGAAATCATCTTCCACTGGACACTTCCCCACCGAGCTCTTGGCTCCAAGCTCTCTTTTTCTGCCTCTGGGGCTGGGCAGATGAAAGCCACCCTCTCTCTGCTTCAGCCAGAGCACGTTCAAAGCTGGCCCTGGACTGTAGGGACCCAGCTTTCTGAGATGCCATCTGCCAGGCCTTGGGCTCGGCGTCAGCCAGCAGTGCCAAAGGACGGGACGGCACAGCCCCTGGCCCAAGTGGAGCGAAAGAAGGTGGCTCACAGAGCGAGTGCAGCACAGGGCCACCTAGAGGGACGCACGCAGCGCCCTGCCCTGGCTCACACCGGTGGAGCCTGCTCCCTGCTCCACCGCTTAACGCTCTGGACTGGGGAGTACCCCGCCCGCCCCTCCATCCCGCCAGGTTCAAAGGCGAGAATGCACGTGAAGCACCGGGCCAGAGCAGGAGGTCAGAAAGTGCACGGCCTCCCTCCCTCCTCTCCAGGACGGGCGAGGAAGCCACCACACCTGGTGCATCCATTGTCCACATTACTGGACTCGCCTGGCGCGGTCGCCAGCCCGCTCGGATGTGAGGCTGGGGAGGAATGACAATAAACCCCTTATGGTGGCGGCGGCACATTACCGCTCTCAGGGCCCATCTCAAATTCTTCATCGTATTTGATCTATAAAAAATAAACCTGGGGGAGCACAGAGGGAGACACGATTAACCCCGCTTTATGAATATAGATGCCAAGACCCAGACACCGAGGGGAACAGATTCAATGTCACACCGCTGGTCGGTGGCAGAGCTTAGGTGGAAACTTGAATTATTATTATTACTAATTATTATTATTATTTGTGAGTGTTGTTCGGGAAAGTTAAAGTTTGCCAAGATGTCGCCCTGTTCTCAGGAACCTGTGACGACAGGCATCACTCGCAGGCGGGGTCCTGGGGAGGGTGGCAGGTGTGGCCCTTCACTCCCCACCGAGCAGTCCGCGTCCCGGATGGACTCATTGCCCTGCTCCCTCGTGCTCGCACCGAGCGTACCTCCCAGAGAGACCCTAAAACGCTCCTGGGCTCCTCGTACATATTTATATGCCTGGGTGTGCGATAAAAATAAAACCGCTTCACCCACCGCTGAAATGCAGCCACTCGTGGTGTGAAATATGAGCCTTATGGAGAGGCCTGGAGGAGCGCCGGCGAGAGGCTGGGTCCCTTGTGACTTTGCCAGGGGCAGCAGGACGCAAGCCGGGTGCACCTGGACCTGGATGTGGGAGCCACGAAGACCCTTGGCCTCTGGGTGCCCGGAAGGAAGAACTGGCCCTGGCGGTGCAGCTAAAGAGAGGAGTGCGCCCCTCACCTCCTCCAAACTCACGCCCTGAGAGTGGTCTGCAGGCATCAAGGGGCTCCTGCTTCTGCTCTCTTAAACCCAGTGTTCTACCGAGCTCTATACCCTCGGCCCTTTTACTGTGAGGCAGGATCTTGCTGAGTTACACACTTTCTGAAGCTGGCCTCTACCCTGTGATCCTCCTGCCTCAGCCTCCCAGAGCGTTAGGATTATAGGCTTGAAGTTTGGCTGATGCTTCTTCCTTTAAGGCAAGTGGGCTAAGAGTTCTCAGAGCGGGACCGGCACCTTTGCTGTTTGTCCAGTCAGGGTAGCCACACATAACAGAACCATCCTGGACTTCACTTCCCAGCACTGTGACCTCTATTGGTGCCTTGACTCTTCTGATTGCTGTTCTGTGCCTTGCTCTAGACCAAGACTTCTGTCTCCCTCCTCTCCCTACCCCCTCTTCCCACTATACTCCTGCCTCCCTGGGGCGAGCCCAGAGGCGGTGGTAGCCAAGAAAAGGCATCTGCCACCGACAGCTGAGGCTGAGTGGGGGTGGGCAGGACAACACTTCCGGAGGGAGCAGCTGCCCCCTGAGGTCTGTACTGGGGGAGCCTAACGAGCACCAAGGGCTGCGGTGCGGACCCAGCAGCAGCAGGGGCCCAGCGCAGACTGGGGCCGCTGGCCAAGGTGGGGAGCAGGGGAGGAGACCAGTCAGCCGGTCATCACACTTGTGCACAGTGCCCGCGCCTGTCGTGTGAGCTGAACTACATACTTCCTGTGAGATGGGCCTGGGCAGACTGAGGCCTGGGGCAGCATCTGAGGCCCTCGGGGGACCTGGGAGGGGAAAGCCAAGTGGCTGGGCCAGTGGGTGCGGCCTCTATTGGCAGAGAGGTCAGGCGAGCAGCTGGCTTCCCTGATGCTGCCTCCCGGGCCTCTTGGCTGTGTCCCCAGCCCGGCCAGCTGGGACTCTCCAGGGCACAAACAACGTCTTTTGGCCTCAGTGTTGCTGGCCCCCAGGTGAGCTCTGTTCCAGAGCAGAAGCCCAGTGACCGTGTGAGGCCTTCGATACCCTCGGCAGGGGTAGTGACACACCAGAAAAACTGATCTGGGGCCCTGGTGTGGTGCTGTCAGGGCTCGCGGCTCATGAACTTGTCCCACTCTGGGCCCGGGCCCTGCTGTCTGTTTCTCCCACCTGTCTCCGTTAGCACCCCCTTTAAGAGATGAAGGACTCTCCTTGGCCCCCACAGCCTCCTCTCCAGAGAGACCTGCCTGATTCGTAAGCGTCAGCCTAGACGCCAGGGCGGGCGGGAAGAGTTGGGGGACCCGGATTATTTCCATCATCAGCCGAGAGCTGCGGATCGGAGCTGGGAGGAGGAAGCGCACCTTGGCGGAGACGGAACGGCTGTGATCAAGAGGTATACGGCCCCTCGGGGCCTGGGAAGGAACAGGTCAGCAGAGGGATCTGATGTTCAGTCACCTGGTCCTGAGACTGGCATGTGGGTGCAGATCATTATAATTCTCAATGTTCCTCTGCACTCCCGCCCGGCACCCCGGCCTCGTGTGGTCTCACCTACCTCACGCCCTCTCCTCCCTGCCCACCCTAGCTCCCGCCGTTCTCCAGCAGCGACTTCTGCTGCGTGTCTGTGAGGCTTGGCACGCTCCGCTCTCAAAGTTTGTCTCTTCCTGCGCTAATTCAGGTCCTTCTGAGTGTCAGGTCTCACCTCCTCCAGAGAGCCGAGGCACCAAGCCTGAGCTCCGGGCCATGAGCAGAGGATCTGCTTCGTTAGTGGCACAGGGAGGAAGGGAAGGAGAGAGGTGGGGAGGGAGGTGGAGGTGGATTTGCGCCTGGACAAGACATCAGCTGTCAGGGGCCTGGTAGAGCCAGCCCAGCTTGGCTGCTTACAGATGGAACTGTGAGGCTACAAAAATGAAATTACCTCCTGTCCTCTAAATCAAATTGGATTGTTCTCCAGTGTTTCAGGACCTGGAAACTCAAGACAGAAAGCAAGCTGCTGGGGAGAGGTGGAAAGGGTTGGCTTTCACCCCAGGGCTTTTATAATTAGTCAGAGCCCCTCGGTAACACATCTTTAACACTCCCAATGAATGGCCGATGTGCTTAGCTGGACCTTCTTCTCTGCGTCCTGGCCCCTCCAAAACCACATGACCCAGGACAGCGCAAAGGCAGGAGGGTACCAAGGAACAGAGAGAGAGGTAAGCCAAACCTTCCAGAAGATGCTGTGTAACCCGGGGAGAGCAGACATGCATGTGAAGCTGAAGAGAGCATCGCCTGTGGTGGGAACAGTGAGTACCTGAGTGAGGAGGCCCCAGGGATCCTTGTGCAGGACCTTGATAGTCTTATCCATAGTATTATGGACCCATCACAAAACTGTGGCTAACCAGGGAATGTAAGCACACATGTTCAGCGGTATGATGCCTTGTTGCGAATATACTAAAGCCCAAAGCATGTGTGGAATAGGGAGCTGATTCATTGTACAAAATACAGACTCTCCGTTGGAAAGGTTATAAAAATATGGGACAAATCACATATTAGATGGCGCCACCTGTCGTCAATGTGCGGTATTGCAGTTTGGCCAGGAAAGGAAGGGAGAAAAGCGAGTGAGGGTCTGCGACCAAAATCCAAAGCCCGGACGGAGTGACAGTGCGGGGAGGCGCAGTCGAGGAAACGGGACTGCAGGTCTGTTCTCCGTGGTCTTCTTGGCTTGGGGACCCTGACTGCCAGACCCTTGAGATCTTGACCCTGCGCCGTTTGTTCGCCCCTCTCTCTGCTTCCCAGCGCAGGAGGCTAAGAGGAAGCCGCAGCTGGGCTACGGTCGTATCGCTGGCTGCCTCCGCTGCGGGTGAAGCGGCTGTCGTGAGTGTTCACAGGGCGCTTGTGTCACTAATAGCCGCAGGCCAGGGTGGGCGCCCTGGTCCCCATCCCCATGCTGCGGACGAGGAAACCGGAGCACGGGAGGTTCGATGCTTTGCGCAGAGTTCTTACGGCGGCCCTTCCTTCCCGCCTTCCATCCCAAAGTTACTTCTTTGCGGGCCGAAGCTGGGGTTGGAGTCCAGGCGGGCCGGCTCTGGAGCCCTTGCTGTTACCACTGCCTCTGTAGGCAACGTGCAGCTGTGACCGGCATCTACTGGTCCAGGAGCCCCGCACTTAGCAAATGCAATGTTACAGGAAAAGTGAGGATGGTGCTGGTGCTCTCTGGTCTCGATTCATCTACCTATGCGCGCCTCCATCCGTGTGCTCATCCACCCTAAGTCTTTTCCCCAAGTCATCTGTCTGCCAGTCCTCCCACCCCGTCACTCACCCACCCATCCATCCATCCGTCTGCTCAGTAACTCTTACATCCACCGGCCCATCCACCTGTGCGTGCATCCACCCATCCTCCCTCTCCTTCGGTCTTTCCATCCAACAGTCACTTTCTTGAGCACCTACTACCCATCTGGCACGAAGGACTGAGCTGACAGATGGAGTGAGCTGGGTCCCCTTCCCTCTGGTTGGGTACAATCTCAGAGATACATAAAAGCAATGTTACAGGTGCTACCCTATGGAGGAAAGGACACGCCTGCCCCTGCGGAGTGGACAGCGAGGCTGCCTCAGAGACGTCAAGGAGCCCTGTGAGGTAAAGAGCAGAGGAGCCGAGGGCCACACATTGTCAGGTCTGCATGGGCAAGATTTCTCCCACAGCAGAATAGGGGATGCATTGGGCGGGTGGATGTGGGAGTAGAAAGACCCGTGATTACCTAGGTCTGAATACCAGCTTCACCGACTCTTTGGCCTTAGGCCAGGGACCTCTAGGTGTCTAATTCCCTTGTAGATTTTACGGATCTAGAAACAGAACCTCCTCTCACAGAGACGTGGAGAGGACTCAATTAATCAGTAGAAGCAAAGCACTCAGAGCAGCACCTGGTCCATAGTAGATGCTCAGTAAATGTTATCAGTTCACAGGGGCTGTTCTTACTTTCTTACTACTATTACTACTACTACTGCTACTGCCACAGTAAGCAGGGAAGGGATCTGGAGGCTCTCACTCCGGGTCAGTCCAGCCATTTCCAGCCCTGGGATCTCCAGAAATCTTGTTCACAGGTGTTAATAAGCATCATCAACAGAGAGCTCTGAAACCAAATGATTTCAATGAAATGCAACTAAGAAAATACAAACAACCTCAGGACTTCTCAGAACCTGCTGGGTCCTCCTTTGGAAGACACACAGGAACTTAGCGGCATCAGGCCCCATCCATTAAGGGCACAAAGTTGAACTTAATCCCAGGTGGCCAATCCCAACTTGATTTGGGTCATTGGCATTCAGGCATCCTTTTGGGTGGTGTTTCATTTAGACAAATGATGAAAAGCCTCAGCTCTGCCTGGGATACAGGTTGGTAGGTGTTGAGTCCTAGCACAGAGAGAGGCCAAGGCCAGGGTGAGAAGGAGCCAGGGGCCTCCAGAGCATGCGGATATGTGGGGATGGGAGAGTGAGGGGAAAAAAGAGGTGGAGCTCTGGGGAACAGCGGGAAGACCCACACCTGATTCCTGTCCCAGAATCTGTATCTCCTTTACCCAGAATCCAACACTCCTCTATCTGTAATCCAATACTTTTCTACTCAGAACTCAACCCTCCTCTACTCTGAATCCTCCTCTACCCGGAATCCAGTACTCCTCTCTCTCTCTCGGCCACTTAGGCAATTCTTTTCACTTTTCTGAGATTCAGTTTCCTTATCTGTAAATAGGACACAAATAAAGCTGCCGAAAAGGGCCTTTATGAAGATTAAACGGGGCGACAGGTTGAACATGCTGGCCTCTTAGATATTTTCCCATCCAAACACTGGCTTCTGCAGTGTGTGAGTCTGTGTGTGTGTGTGTACAGATGTCATGTGTGTGCATGGGCGTTTGTTGATCAGCATTTAAGAGTTCCGAGTTTGAAGCTGTTTCTTGGTCCAATTTGACTCTATTACTGGCTGTGTTGTACTGGGCAAGTTGCTTAACTTCTGTATGCCTCAGCTTTCTTATCTGTAAAACAGGAATTATTCTAGCACTCATGCATATGTTAGTGTTTGTAAGTACACACGAAATAATGGTGCTCGGCACAGAGAAACATTTTCATAAATGCCTAATACTCTTTTTTTTTTCTTTTGGTCTTTTGAGGCAGGGTCTCGCTATGTAGTCGAGACTGACCTGGAACTCACTGTGTAGCCCAGGCTGGTCTCGAACTCACAGCGATCCTCCTGACTCAGCCTCCTGAGTGCAGGGATTAAAGTCATGCGCCACCGTGCTCTGCTAATGCCTAATACTCTTGATATTAATTCTCAAGCCCCATCAGTGTCCTTCCTCAAACCAGAGGCTTCTATCTCCTGGCAGGCCAGGGAGGCACGAGCGAGGATATACTGACCGCTGCATCTCTGCCCTCTCCCGGGAAGAAGCCAACTAGAGGTCACAGATGGCCCTTCTGACCTCTAGGGACGCTCCTCAGAGGAGGGTAAGGGGCGCGTGCTTTGTGCCTTCGCACCCTCTGTCGGGACAACCTGAAGGGGCATCATGGACAGAGGAAGGCAGAGAGCAGACAGCAGCAGCTGCGGCCAGCTGGACACTCGGAGGCCCAGGGAAGAGGCGCGTCCACTGTGACTCACAGGTCTGAGTTCCAGGACAGCAGAACGGGAGCCCTGCCTCAGGCGGCCAGTCCATCAGGAGGCAGAAACCAAGGCACGTTAGGCAGATTTGAAGCCTGGCTTCCCTGGGTGACTTTTTCTCTGGCTAAGTTGTCCTGTGCCCTTTGCTAACTGCACCTCTCAGGACTCCACAGACACCTTTCTCTGGAGCACAGGGAAAAGCTGCAAAGCTGTCTGCTCTGAAATGGGAGCTGGGATGCAGGCTGTGCTAGGGGAGCATTGGGAGTTGGGTATCTCCTACTTGTCACTATCCTGCAGTAACAGACATGTGGGTGGCAGCCCGCCCCGGCTGGAAAGCCAACCGACGCTGCACAGGATGTGTTCTCTCTGGTGGGTCTGGCCAGGTCCTCTGACTAGGTTCAATGCTGTAAGCTGCCTGCTGGCCCGCCAAGTGCCAGCCTCGCACTCTGAGCTAAGGAATGACATGGATGAGACAAAGTGACCTACATTCACTCACTGATCGATATGTGCAGCCACTCAACAAATATTCATTGAGGGCCTGCTACGAGCCACTGGCCAATATTTTTAATATAGAGCTGATGTTAAAAAGTATGGGTAGTGCAAAGGTCCTGGGGCCAAAGAGGGTTGAGGCCTCCATATCCCAGGCCCAAACATTTGACCAAAAAGCCCAATTGTTATCAGGCTTTCTTTCCTCCTCACTTGCCTCTCCCCAGATGTCATTCACAGGGAGCATTAAACTCCTTAGCTCCTCTCCTGATCTCCGGGGATCCCTTTCCCAGCTGGTATGAACTAGGGATGGAAGAAAGCACCCCAAGTGCAGAGGGCTGGAATCGCATTACTCCCTGTACCTCCCCTCCAATATCCGGGCTGTAGCAAGAGCAGCCAGGGAGCCTCCCCAGCTCCAGGCTCACCTGCCTGGCCACCTGCCTGGCCGCATCTGGTGTGCAGCTGGGCTCTGAGAGAAGGATCCCCACATGCATCCACCTGCAGAACCTGGGCCAGGGAGCCCCTTGCCAGTGAGCTTGGAAATGGTTGATGGGATTTTGGTTCTGCTGGCGTTTTCCTGGGCCTGAGGGGAGGGCAAGGGGCTGCAGGTGAGAGATTGTGCCCTGCGGGAGGTGGGAGGTGGGAGGTGACCTCCAGCTAACCCTCAGCAGCTTGGAAAAGCGAAACCTGAGGCCGGATGGGGGGGGTAGTGGTGGGGGGACAGGAAGCAAAGAAGAGCCAGCCAAAGGGAGGAGAGAGGCCTGAGACTAGCATTGGAGCCATATCCAGCCCAATCAAGCTGGCAACCAATTAGTCTGATTCAAAAAAAAAAAAAAAAACCCACGTAGGGACAAACTGTAATCAAACACCTATTTATAAGAGTTTATTACGATCATTATTATTATTTTACTGAGAGGATCATTCTAAAGCCTGTCAGGTGAACGTATGCTTTCAGATCTTCATAAATGCAAATCGCTGCTTTTCCCGGGGGTGGGTGAGCGAGCTAAGCTGCAGCCTGGCTGCCTTGGGAGGCCAAGGCCGAGGCCCGCCCGGGAGGGCAAAGCCAGGAGCAGCTCCCCGCCAGGGCCATCACTGCAGGGGCTATCAGAATCTGCCCAGCAGCCGCCCACCGCCCACCCCTCCCCACCGCCCCGAACTCCCAAGGGCTGCTGGGATGGAACTGGCTATGTACCTATTACCCACCCAGGCAAACAGCAATGCCTGCTGTGCCCTGTCAGAGGCGGGCAGCTGGGGCCACAGAAAAGACATCAGGTCATGGGGCTTGACCCATAGCTGTGCTGGCCCTCCTGGGTCTTGCCAGTCTAGCTCCTCATCCCCGCCATGGTTAAAATTCCATGCCTGGATTTCCCTACCTGCGGCCACCCCCAGCCAGAGGTAGGCTCAGCGGTGTGTGCCCAGGGTCTGTGAGTGGGTAACGGTGGGAGAGTAAGCGGGAGAGAGGAGAGTCCAGGCCCCACTTCTCAGGCGGGTGAGGAAGGTGTCAGAGCTGCAAAGGGGCGAGGGCCTGGTCTTTGCCAGGAGGAAACTGCTCCATTCCTTTCCTGGCTGGATCGAGGAGGTGGCGGATCCGGGGAAGAAAAGAACATAGCCCATTTCCCCGGGGTCCCGAGAGAGGGGGAGCCGTGCGTGGCAGCCCCCTAATCGTGATCCTTGAGCCACACCCTGCCTACCCTGATCCCGGGATGGCTTCGCTCAGAGGAGGGAGGCTGGGGCAGAGGCGCCCCGGGGCCAGGGCCAGGTGTAGGGGACCAGGTGGGGCAAGGCTTCTGGAGGGCCAGCCCTGGGGGAGGGCTACTAAGCTGAAGGCATCGAGCGAGCGAATCGTGGTGTGAACAACTGGGGAGATGTCGGGCGGGGAGGGAGGT